>NC_084828.1:52809568-53112599 GCF_033115175.1 Lepus europaeus
ATAAATACTTTATGAGTATACAAGAATCCAAAAGACAAAAAGTTTGAGAATCTCTAAGGTAGATGGGTGTTGTACTTAATTTCAGTGGACATTTTTGCTTGTCAGAATTACATCCATTAATCTTTCCCTTTTCTAAAAGTGCTATGATTTTTGTTAAATATTTCTGCATTGCTCACACTCAATGCTTAGCACCACCGTATCCCAGATAGCTGTACAGGGAAGAGTGTGTGACATATTTGCAGCCAATGAGACAAAGAAGTGATTTTTTTTGAAGTTTCTGGGAAATTAGTTTCCTTTATTTTTTTTAACTTTTATAGTAGATAAACTTTCTTTTAGTAGATATAAATTTCCAAAGTACAGTTTATGGATTACAATGGCTTTTCCCCCCCATAACTTCCCTCCAACCCGCAACCCTCCCATCTCCCACTCTTTCTCCCATTCTATTCACATCAAGATTCATTTTCTTTTTTTTTTTTTCTTTTTTTGACAGGCTGAGTGGACAGTGAGAGAGCGAGAGAGACAGACAGAAAGGTCTTCCTTTGCCGTTGGTTCACCTTTCAATGGCCGTGGCCGGTGCACTGCGGCCGGCGTACCGCGCTGATCCGAAGGCAGGAGCCAGGTGCTACTCCTGGTCTCCCATGCGGGTGCAGGGCCCAAGCACTTGGGCCATCCTCCACTGCACTCCCAGGCCCCAGAAGAGAGCTGGCCTGGAAGAGGGGCAACCGGGACAGAATCCGGCGCCCCAACTGGGACTAGAACCCGGTGTCCCGACCGGGACTAGAACCCGGTGTGCCAGTGCCGCTAGGCGAAGGATTAGCCTATTGAGCCACGGCGCCGGCCAAGATTCATTTTCAATTATCTTTATATACAGAAGACCACTTTAGTATATATTAAGTAAAGATTTCATCACTTTGCACCCACACAGAAACACAAAGTGCCAAATACTGTTTAGGCACTAGTCATATCATTAATTCACATTGAACTACACATTAAGGACAGAGATCCTACATGGGGAGTAAGTGCACAGTGACTCCTGTTGTTGACTTAACAATTTGACACTCTTGTTTATGGCATCAGTAATCTCCCCAGGCTCTAGTCATGAGTTGCCAAAGCCATGGAAGCCCCCTGAGTTCACAAACTGCAATCTTTTTTCGACAAGGCCATAGTCAAAGTGAAAGTTCTCTCCTCCCTTCAGAGAAAGGTACCTCCTTCTTTGATGACCCGTTCTTTCCACTGGGATCTCACTCACAGAGATCTTTCATTTAGGTTTTTTTGTTTGTTTGTTTTTTGCCACAGTGTCTTGGCTTTCCACGCCTAAAATACTCTCATGGGCTCTTCAGCCAGATCCAAATGCCGTAAGGGCTGATTCTGAGCCAGAGTGCTGTTTAGGACACCTGCCATTCTATGAGTCTGCTGTGTATCCCGCTCCCCATGTTGGATAGTTCTCCCCCCCCCTTTTTTTTAACAGGCAGAGTGGATAGTGAGAGAGAGAGAGACAGAGAGAAAGGTCTTCCTTTTTGCCATTGGTTCACCCTCCAATGGCAGCTGCAGCCGGCGCATCTCGCTGATCCGAAGCCAGGAGCCAGGTGCTTCTCCTGGTCTCCCATGCGGGTGCAGGGCCCAAGGACTTGGGTCATCCTCCACTGCCTTCCCGGGCCATAGCAGAGAGCTGGCCTGGAAGAGGGGCAACCGGGATAGAATCCGGCGCCCCAACCGGGACTAGATCCCAGTGTGCTGGTGCCGCAAGGCGGAGCATTAGCCTGTTAAGCCATGGCGTCGGCCAGTTCTCTCCCTTTTTGATTCTATCAGTTAGTATTAGCAGACACTAGTCTTGTTTATGTGATCCATTTGACTCTTAGACTCTTAGACATGTCATTATGGTCTATTGTGACCTGAAATTGATCACTTGGACCAGTGAGATGGCATTGGTACATGCCACCTTGATGGGATTGTATTGGAATCCCCTGGCACATTTCTAACTCCACCACTTGGGGCAAGTCAGCTTGAGCATGTCCCAAATTGTACATCCCCTCCCTCTCTTATTCCCACTCTTATATTTAACAGAGATCACTTTCAGTTAACTTTAAACACCTAAGAATAATTGTGTGTTAATTACATAGCTCAACCAATGGTAATAAGTAGAACAAACAAAAATACTAGAAGGGATAAAGTATTAAATTGTACATCAACAGTGATGACAAAGTTTCCTTTATTTATTTATTTATTGACAGGCAGAGTGGACAGTGAGAGAGAGACAGAGAGAAAGGTCTTCCTTTTGCCGTTGGTTCACCCTCCAATGGCCGCTGCGG
Source organism: Lepus europaeus (assembly GCF_033115175.1). Taxonomy (NCBI): domain Eukaryota; kingdom Metazoa; phylum Chordata; class Mammalia; order Lagomorpha; family Leporidae; genus Lepus; species Lepus europaeus. Next base: position 52,811,878 of record NC_084828.1, read on the forward strand.
TAGCGCGCTGCGGCCGGCGCACCGCGCTGATCCGAAGGCAGGAGCCAGGTGCTTCTCCTGGTCTCCCATGGGGTGCAGGGCCCAAGGACTTGGGCCATCCTCCACTGCACTCCCTGGCCACAGCAGAGAGCTGGCCTGGAAGAGGGGCAACCGGGACAGGATCGGTGCCCCGACCGGGACTAGAACCTGGTGTGTTGGCGCCGCAAGGCGGAGGATTAGCCTAGTGAGCCGCGGCGCCGGCCTATTTATTTATTTTTGACAGGCAGAGTGGACAGTGAGAGAGAGACAGAGAGAAAGGTCTTCCTTTGCCGTTGGTTCACCCTCCAATGGCCGCCACGGCCGGCAGGCCCCAAGCACTTGGGCCATCCTCCACTGCATTCCCGGGCCACAGCAGAGAGCTGGCCTGGAAGAGGGGCAACCGGGACAGAATCCGGTGCCCTGACTGGGACTAGAACCCAGTGTGCCAGCTCCACTAGGCAGAGGATTAGCCTGTTGAGCCACGGCGCCGGCCAAAGTTTCTTTTATTTTTAAAGAGTCTCCCTCACACACAGAGGTCTTTCCCTCTCTGAATCTCATGGTGTGTGAATGTGAAATCCAGCACAGCTTACTTCCATTTCTCCATCAAGTGGGAAATCAGCTTGAGAATATGGTCCTTACTCAAATGAGGGCATAAGTGAGAGAGACAGATCCCAAATCACCAGAATAAAATATCACTCCTGGTCACAGGATCAAATAAATCTTCTTTTAAGTTTATGTGGCAAAGATGTTTTATTTATAACTGAATAAACATTAATACAGAAACACACTAATACATTCATGTCTCTTTCTTATCTCTCATATTTGTCTCTTATACTCTACTTAAACTCAATTTTCAGGCATTGTCTTAGCTTATAATTAACTTTCTAGCGATACCCATTTCACTTTTCAGCACTTTTCAGTTAAGTCTTTCACTGTCATTACTATGTTTTAATGCCCACTAACCTCACTTTAAAAATTGAAGGACAGAGATATTTCACGATTTGTCCACAGAGATTCAATGGTGGTGCTCAGTAACTGAATCCAGGCTATCTGGCTCCAGAACCCATTCTCTTAACCACTAATTAATACTATATCTTTCATAGACTAAAGTAGCATGATAGGAAAGTTCTTAAGAGATTGAGTCATGGAGCCTGCACTGTGTAAAGCTACCACCTGTAGTCTCAAGATCCCTTATGGGCAATGGTTCAAGTTCCAGCTGCTGCTCCACTTCTGATCCAGCTCCCTGCTAATGTGCCTAGGAAAGCAGTGGAGGATGATCCAAGTGCTTGGGCCCCTACATCCATGTGGGAGACCTAGAAGAAGCTCCTGGATCCTGGCTTCAGACTGGCCCAGCTCTGGCCATTCTGGCCATTTGGAAGGAATGAAGAGCTCTCTCTCTGTCTCTCTACCCTCTTTCTATAACTCTGGCTTCCAAGTAAATAAATAAATCTTTAAAACAAAGAATTGCAATACATATAATACAAACATCATAATATCTGTAATATGTATAATTTATATTATAAATTAAACCTATGATTTACTCAGCTTTCCAAAGTTTTTACCTAGAATTATTCTTTAGTTCCAGTATCATCTAGGATTCAAAATTATATTGATAATTAATCTTCAAGTCTCTTTAGGCTGCTCTTAGCTGTGACAGTTTCTTAGCCATTCCTTTTTGTGGGTGACCTTGCAAATTTTGAGGAATACTGGTCAGGCAGTTTGTATTGTTCCACTAGTAGTGTTTTTAAGTTTCATAGTAAAACACATTAAGGACAGAGATCCTACGTGGGGAGCATGTACCCAGTGACTCCCGTTGTTGATTTAACAGTTGGCACTCTTATTTATGACGTCAACAATCACTCGAGACTCTTGCTATGAGCTGTCTAGGCTATGGAAGGCCCTTGAGTTCACCGACTCTGAACTTGTTTAGTCAAGGCCGTCCATCAACTTCTTGAAGGCAAAGTGTTTACATAAATTATTTTAGTGGAGATGATGGAATCAAGGTGGTGGCTAGATAAGCTGTTCCACTGACCATGACCACTCCCCACCAGAGACACTGACATGAACAGCAATTAACAAATCAAGTCACCTTCACAAGAGCTACAAACACCAGGTGAGAGACCTGAGAGCCTTGTTTTGGTATAATAAGGTTACATTGAAAAAAGCAAGAAGGGAAGAGTTGGCCACATCACTCCTCCTCCAGTTCCAAGGAGTGCAGTGTGGAGAAAGAGGAAGAGGGAGAGGAAACTGAATCCTAGCACTAGGCCTACTCTGAAAAAAATTCAGTCAGACTGAACCTCCTGCCCCCTGTCCCTAAGCCTGTTGTGGACTGAGTCTTGGGAGTCTCCACAGCCAAGCAATTTATGCCATGCCTCCTAATTTCTAGCAGAAAGCAAAACTCTAACCATGCAGAAAGGCCATGAGAGGAGTTGAGGACCATGCCCTGATAGAACCCAGTCTTGTACCTCTAGGCCAGTGCACAAACAGCTTCCAGACTTCCCAAACAGGCTGAGACCTGCATTCTAATGGGTCAAACTCATTTTGGTGTGTGCCTCTGCCACCATCTGACAGGCCTGATGGGCACTTCCAGGCTGTCCTATGGCCTGGTGACAACAGAATCCAAGTGTGACCAGTCTGGGAGCAGACTGAACAGCAAGGGGGCTGTCTTTAGCATTGTTCTCCAAACTTGGGCAGACACAGGACCATTTCTTGGGAATCAGTGTTGGACTAGTAAATCCCAGTTCTGAGCAGATCCTATAGTTTCTGTCCCTAGGCAGTTGATGATGAATGGAATCTCTGAAGTTGCCCTAGTATTAGGCAGAGACCTACACTCTGGTGATACGGCCTGGTTTTGGCATGTATTACCACCAGCTTCATGTGGGCGTGGTGTGCACCCTCATGACTGCCCAGGGCCTGGTGGCTGTGAGACCCAGGTGTGGCATAACTGGGTGCCTTCCTTTGTGTAAGGAGCATCATCAATCACTCTTCCTACACCCTTGGGCAGACAGTGAGGAATCATAGTGATGTGGTAAAGATTAGATAATTTTAAGTTCATGAGTTGGAAGCTGCACTTCCTTCACTTTGTGTTATCAGTTTCATCTACCTGTCAATCAGGGGACCCCTCCTTAGGAAGTACCTCCTCTTACCTAGGACATAAGATGGTATCTCATAAACATTTCCATTTTTCTAAGCACATAAAAAGCTACGAAGAATGGAAGCTCACTCTCTCCTCCATGAAGACTCAGGACAAGTAGAACAAGGTATGAGAATTCCCTTTCTTTGGTACCATTCTCTCTAAATAAAGCCCTCGTGGGCCTGTGTATGTTTCTCAGTTTGTAAGTAAAGTTTATCACACTGCATGCTGTGTTTGGGCCTGTATTTAGAATTCTTCTCTAAGTAAAGGCAAGAACCTGAAAATTTTAAATTAAATCTAGCTCATCACAACAGGACTGTTTTGGGACGCAGTGCCAGACTTGAGCAGATCCTGAAGGTCCCTACCCCAAGACGCGTGCCTGCTGACAGAGCCACTGGACTAATTTCAGTGTCAAGTATAGTTCTGTGGTCCTGGGTGAGCAATCTAATATCCAAGCCAGCATCACCAGTGGCTGGTAGGTGAAGTCTCAGGCAATGAGTCCTCTTAGCAACAGACAGACCATAGCAGGACAAATTTTGTCCTCCTCCCAGGCTGCACTGATTTTGTGGGCTATGGGTTCCAGGTATGATCTATCACAGTGGCCTTATTGGACAAAGGACAGGGAATTTGAGCCTACCGCAGACTCAGGAAGAGACTTGTAGGGGCAAACTACCCCATTTTTAGGCACTTTTCCTGTTCATACTGAAGCAATTCAACAAGTGCAGATTTGGATCAAATTTGAGTTTTGGTAGTATTATAGAACTGAATCAGTAAAAACATATCAAAAGTGAGCCTGGGGCAAATATTTATTTATGAAAGTATTACTGTAATAAGAGAAGTTATACAGTCTCAGAGAAAAATAAAGAAATTGGCTGGAATGTCTATGACAGCCACAAATTAAGTCCAAATACTGTAAATAACTTCCAGGGTGTAGGCAATGTCACATACTAACAAGCATCAAGAATTTCTAAGGAATCATATTCTACCCTAAAAAGTAAAATTAGATGCTAGACACCTAGACATCTAGGCATCAAGATTTCCAAATGCTCAGGTGAAGACTTCAAAACTCAACAAAATTCAACAGAACACAGAGAAATTATTTAATATTTGAACATAGAGACTTCATAGAGAAATGAAAGTAAACAAAATCAAGCAGAAATCCTTCAACTGAAAAGTTTGTTTAGTGAAATTAAGAAGGTGATACAGGACATCAATAGCAGAATAGATTAAAAAGAAAAAATAATTAGCGAACTCAAACAGAAGTCTTTTGGTAATATACAGAGAGGAAAAAAAGAAAAAAGAATCAAGAGGAATACAGAAAGCTTATAGTATCTGTAGGACAGGATAAAAGAGCAAATATCCAAGTTATTGCGGTACAAAAAAGAAAAGGCCAAAGGGGTAGAAAGCATATTCAAAGAGATAATGACAGAAAATTTGCTAAAACTAATGAAATATTCAGGTACAGAAATGTCAGAGGTCACCAGTTAGATTCAACCCAATGATGTCTCCCCAAGATATATATCATCAAGCTCTTCATAATTAAAGATAAAGAAGGGATTCTCAAAGCTGCAAGAGAAAAGGAGCAAATACTCTATAAAGGGTACTAATTCACCTGACTGCAGACATCTCGGCAGAAACTTTACAACAGAAGAATAAATGAGATGTACTGAAGAAAAAATAATTGCCAGCCAAAAATAATGTATCCAGCAAAGCTATACTTCATATATAAGACAGAGATAAAGATACCCCCCCCAAACAAATGTTGAGAGAACAGCTTGTATATATGTTCATTAATCTTCAACAATGTCATTGCTTTTAGGCCCTCTGAACTTGTAGACTGAAGATATATATGTGTTTCTCTTGCTCTACATCTTCATCAGCTTTTTGTTTTGTTATTTTATTTTTTAAAAGATTTATTTATTTATTGGAAACACAGAGTTATGGAGAGGCAGAGGTCAGGGGCAGAGAGAGAGAGGAGAAAGAGGTTTTCCATCTGCTGGTTCACTCCCCAGGTTCACTCCCGCGCCAATCCAAAACCAAGAGCATGGAGCTTCCTCTGGGTCTCCCACATGGGTGCAGGGGCCCATGGACTTGGGTCATCTTTTACTGCTTTCACAGGCCATAGCAAAGAGCTGGACTGGAAGTGGAGCAGCTGGGACTCAATCCTACATCCATATGGGATGCGGGCTCTACAGGCTGCAAGGGGCGCTTTACACGCTACACCACAGCACTAGCTCTATTTTTTGTATTTTAAATAGTATTGAATCTTAGCTATCCTTTTGAGTATTCCACATTTATTTTAAATTTACTTTTTTAAAGTTTTGTTTATTTGAAAGGCAGAGAGACAGAAAGAGTCCAACACAGATCTTCCATTCATTGATTCTTTCCCCAAATGCCTGCAACAACTAAGCGGAGGCAAGTACTCAATTGAGTACTTGAAGTGTTTATTTTCCCAGTTCTCAATTATTTTTTATTGATCTATATATCCATTCTTATGGAACTACCACTTTTCCTGATTATTATAGTTTTATAGAAGGTCTTAAAATCAAGAAGTACAAATCCACAAATTTATGCATCATATTAAGTATTCTTCCAAACCCTTTTGAATTTTAGGGTCAGCTTGTGAATTTCTACAAAGAAGCAAACTTGGAGTTTAGTCAGGATCACCCTGAATCTGTAAACCAGTTTGGGGCATGCTTAAATTTTAACAATATTGTCTCCTGATCCATGAACAGGAGATACATTTCCATTTATTTATATTATCTTTAATCTTTTTGAACAATATATTGTAGTTTTCAGTAAAAGCAAATTTAAGGTTATGGAAAATGAGTTTCTTCTTAATTTTATTTTCGGGTTGCTCCTTGCAAATATATGAAACATTATTTATTTATTTGTATGTAATTTGTCTCCTAAAACCTTGTCCAACATTTTATTAGTTCTAATAATTTTTGAGTAGCCTCCTTAGGATTTCCTATATAGCGGATTATTGCCACTCCAAAAAAGAGGTGTATTTACTTCTTCCTATTCACTCTGTATGCCATACATTCCATATTATTGCCTATAGCTCTAATAATATCTTTCAGTACAATGGTGAGTCAAAGTGGCAAGTGCAGACATTCTTATCCTAATATTGATCTTAGAAGTGAGGTTTCAGTATTTTATTTGATACAATGTTAGATGTGGACGTTTCATAAATATGCTTTGTAATGTAGAGTTTTTTTTCTTATTTCTAGTTGCTTAGTGTTTTTATTATAAGATTATGTTGAATTTTGCCAAATACTTTTGGATTGATCCTTTATTTTATTGATATGGTGTGCTGTATTTATTGCCTTTTAAATGTAAAATCAACCTTGCATTGCACTCCTAGAATACTTCTCACTTGGTTGTTGTGTGTAATTATTTTATATATTGCTGTACTCAGTTTAGTAGTATTTTTTGAAGACTTAGCATCAATATTCTAAACACAAATTGATCTTCTTTGGTGGCATACTTGTCATGTTTTCCTATTCAGGTAATACTAGCTTCATGGGATGAGTTGGAAAGTGTTCCTTCCTCATTAACTTTTTGAAAGAGTTTGTAAAGAATTGATTTTAACACTTTTAAAAACTTTGATAGATTTCACCAATGATGCCTTGTTGGACTGAGTATTTTTGCTTGAATGTTATTTTATTATAAATACATTTTTTAAAAATTATTTATTTTATTTGAAATGGAGAGATAGAGAATGAGGGAGGGAGAGGGGGAGTGAGAGAGAGAGAGGTCTCATGTGCTGGTTTATTCCTCAATTCTCGCACCGGCTGGGGCTATAATAAGGGCAGGGCCAGGATCCAGAAAATCAGTCCAGGTCTACCACATGAATGGAAGGGACCCAACTATTTGAGCCATCAACTGTGCCTCTCAGGGGGCAAATTTGTATGAAACTTGAATGAGGAGTGGAGGTGGGACTCAATCCCAGGCACTGAGATATGGGATGTGAGAATCCCAAATATCATCTTTACCAGTAGACCAAATGCCCATTCCCAGAAATTCAATGTGTTTACTTATGAGTACATTAATAGTTTCTATTTCATCTGGAATCAATTTTGGAAGTTTGTATATTTTTAGGAATTTGTTCATTTCAAAGATGATATAATTTGTTGGTATACAAGTGTTCATGATATTTCTTATATTCTTTTTCCTTTCTGAAAGATCAACAGTAATGTCCCTTCTTTCATTCTTCAACTTAGCAATTGATGTCTTCTCTTATTTTTTCTTGTCAGCCCAACTAAATGTTTGCAAATTTTATTGACCTTTTCAAAGTGCCAATATTTTGTTTCATAGATTTTTTTCTGCTACTTTCCTATTTCCATTAGTTTCTGCCTTAATATTTATTATTTTTCCATATTGCTTTGACTTAATTTTGCTTTTATTCTTTTCTTTTTTAATATTTATTTTATTTATTTGAAAGGCAGAGCTACAGAGAAAGAGAGGGAGAAACAGATCTTCCATCTGCTAGTTCTTTCCCCAAAAGGCCACATGGCCCAGGCTGGGCCAATCTGAAGCCAGGATACAGGAGCTTCATTCAGGTCTCCTATGTGGGTCCAGGAGCCCAAGCACTTGGGCTATTTTTCTTTGCTTTCCCGAGTGTATTTTCAGGGAGCTGGATTGGAAGTGGAGCAGCTGGGACTCAAACAAGCACCCATACGGGATGCAGGCATTGTAGGCTCAGCTTTATCCACTATGCCACAACATCAACCCCTATTTTTTCTTAAAATAAGAGGTTCAGACTATTTGTTTCAGATTATATATATTTTTTCAGCATTTTGTGAATTTGTTTTTATTGAGGTGAAAACATAGCTCAGGAACGGGTGCCTTGGGGTAGCCCCTCCTAGGGAATTTCCATACTCAACTTCCTGGGATGCTCTGTGGAGTTTTTTCTTTTTCTTCGAATTGCTCTTGCTGCCAGCAACCTCTTCAGAACCACTGCTAACAAGCTCCTCTTTGGAAGGGAAATTCCTCTTTTTCAGATTACATTTTTAACTAATATAGATGTTTACAACTATAAATTTCCCACTGAGCACTTCTCTACCTGCATTTATTTATTCAACCCATTTTTCACTGCTTCTTTGCCTCTTTCCTCTCCTCCTGGTCCTTATATTATGCATGTGGTGATGTTTTTACTGGTGTTCCCAATATCTGATGATATGTTCATTTTTCTTCATTTATTCTTGGTATTTTTTGAATTGCATACTCTCTAGTAATACTTTCCAAGTTTGTTGATTTTTCATTCTAGCAGTTCAAATCTATTCTTGAGCTCCTTTAGTCAATTTTTATGTCACTTATTGTACTTTTCTACTTCAGAATTTTCATTTTTTATATTTTCATCATTTATCAATAATCTCTATTCAATACAATGCTGTCATTATATCTGCTTATTTAATCCTGATTTCCATTCATCCAGTAAACATATTGATGAAGGCTATTTTGAAGTCTCTTTCTATGAAATCCAATATCTGGTTGCTCCCACAGGCAGTTTATATCTCCTTCCTAAGTGTGCATGTATGGATGATCTTTTTTCCTATCCTATTTCTTTTTTGTTGTTGTTGTTGCTGATAACTGGGCATTTGAAGATGATACAGTAAGTCTAAATTCACACCCTTGGGATTACTGTTGTTTTTTATTTGTTTGGTGACTGGCTGGACTATTTTTGTGAACTTTATCTTGATTGCAGCGGAAGATCCTCACATTGTTCTTCAGGAGATGCAGCCTAGTTTGCAGCATGCATACACTCACCTCAGATGACCAGCATTTTGGCTGAGCTTTTTTTATCGCTTTCTTTGATCGCATCTACCTGTTAGGCTTTACCAGTTGGTGATTGTTTGGGCCATTTTTTTAACACTATCCAGGCAATAAACAGTTCTACATACACAACCAATTACATTCAGGCCCCTTTGCAGCTTTAGTTTTCTGTAACAGTGCTTGAGGTTTGCTTGGCTGCAAATTTTGTTGGAGTTATGAAGGGAGTAAAGCTAACAGCTTGTCAAATATTAAAAAGCATATTGCATAACGGAGCAGGGATTTTCCTCAGATTGCCAAAGTACTTTCCAGAAAATTGTGTCAAAATAGACCAAAGCCTTTAAAATGCTCATACACTTTAATCCAAGCATTCCTTTCTATTGGACTAGAGAACAAGTGTGTTTTAATGTACATCAACTAGTAGCTTGTTAATAACAAGGTAAAATGGACTTAAAACAGATTTCTATCAAAAGAGAATGAGTTAAAAGAAAGGTACATAATTGATTATATCTAATTATGTTACAGATTTTTCTTTGTTAACATGGACAGATTTCTGCAATACATTGTAGTTAAAACACTCTCCAGCATTCTACTTTTTTAAATGTCAACTTTAATCACTTATTTTTACTTGGAAGGTAGACAGACAGACAGACAGAGGCCCTCCAAATGCTGGTTCACTCCCCAAATTTTGTAACTGAGGAGACTGGGCCAGGCCAAAGTCAGGAGCCCAAAACAGAATTCAGGCTTCCCATGTGGGTGGCAGGGAATCTGGCTACTTGAGCCAGTAGCTGCTGCCTCCCAGGGTGAGCGCTAACAGGAAGCTGAAATTGGAAGCACAGCTGGCACACAAACTGGGCACTGTGATATGACATGCTGGTGTCTCAATCACTCTGCCAAACCCCAATATTCTACTTTTTATTAAAAGATTTATTTTATTTATTTGAAATGCAGAATTACAGAGAGAGAGGGAGACAAACAGAGAGAAAGAGAGAGAGAGAATCTTCTACCCACTGGTTCATTCCCCAAATGACTGCAATTGCCAGTGCTGGGCCAGGCTGAAGCCAGGAGCTTGCACTCCACCTGGATTTCCCACATGGGTGGCAGAGCACAGAAACTTGGGCCATCTTCTGCTGCTTTCCCAAGCACATTAACAGGGAGCTGGATCGTATGTGGAGCAGACCAGGCTCAAACCGGTACTCATATGGGATGCCAGCATCGCAGGTGGAAGCTTAACCATATGGACCATGACACCAACCCCATTCTACTTTTTTAAAATAATGTGAAAAATAATCCTGGAAAGGTAATATTAAAATGCTAATAGTAGCTTTTAGGTAGTCAACAAGATATTTTCTAGATTTTAATTTGAATTTTTAAATATATTTCTGGTTACGATAGGTTGATAAATGCCTTCCCATTTTGAAAAAATGTAAGAAGGTGATAGATACTGGATTTTTTTCTATCCATAAAGTCCTTTAAATATTGATTTTCACCAGTGTCCAGTTAGGCTGATTTGATTCAGCACCTGATCCTTGAGTTTGAAAGTCAAGTTGGATCCATGTTATACAGTGAATATGTTTCCCATTTGTTAAAAGAGGAGCCAGACTTTCTCAGAACCACTGTGACTCTGAAGTGGCAAATCATAGCCATCCCATCTGTGCTCTCTGTAAGTGCTTAGATCCAGGGCCCATTGAGAGATTCATCAGAACTAGTGTGGTGAGTCAGAAGGTTGAAAACAAGCTACAATGAACCTAGAAACCTATGATACACCTACACAAGTGAGGCTAGGGAGGGGAACAACGGGGAGAATAGAACAAGAGACAGATGTTCTAAGTAGAAATGGATATGGAAAAGGTGGAGAAGTGGGCATCAATTAAAAAAAAAGACACAGGGGGGAGGCGGCAAGATGGCGGAATAGGCAGGAAGCACACTTAGTCCGGGGGGAGAGAAAGTTTAATATAAGTGGAGATACTGCAGTGTCAAGGAAGAGTAGGGGATGAAACAGCAGAGGAAACTCTTCCGGAACTAGTGATTCACAGTGGACCTGCGTGGAGAGCGTGGGAGCCCAAATTCGGGACACCAGCGGCAGACTCAACGCACCAGCGCTGGAACGCGAGGTGAGCCGAACCTCCATAGCCCGAGATACCAGCAGGCAAGCGGAAAGAGGAGGCTAGAGGGAACGAGGCTTGAAACTCCGTGGGGAAAAGTTCACCAGGCTAACTAGAAGAGAGAGAAAAAAAATAAAAAAAGTGACTGATACGGACACAAGTTTCTCTCTCTCCGCTCACCTCTCACAGGCGAGCAAGACAGAGCAGGCGCCATTTTGGACATACGTCATAAGCAGGGCGACCTCAGGTCTGCACCAGCCCTGAGCCTAGCAGAAAAACCTGACTCTGTGGGGAGGGGTGAAATAACAGGAGATTAGCATCTAACTTGGCAACCCAGTGGGAGACTGCAGGAGAATTGGAGCCCACACTGAGGGCAGCAGAGATTCCCTGTGTGGTCCTTGGGAAAGAGCTTCCGATCTCTGGCTCCTGTGGGTATATCATTTGCCTGCTAACTACCTCCAATTACGTTCAGCTGTGCGGAATTACTTCCCTTTTAAATCAAAAAAAGAAAGAGAGATTTACCACACCTAACCTGGGAGTGTCATCCTTGACACACCCTCAACCCTGAGGAACCAAACACAGCTCTCAGTCCACACTCATCTCAAGCCTCTAAGGCTCCACTGAAAGCAGACAGTCCACTTAATATAGAGCCATAGTGTAACAAGAAAAAACACCACAGTGAAGAAACCAAATATCTCCAACATGCCAAACAACAGACGCAAAAACCAAGCTAACAAGAACAAGGAAGAAACTATGACGCCCCCAAATGAAAAAGACACCCCAATTCAAGATTATGAAGATGATGAGATCGAAGAAATGCAAGAAGCAGATCTCAAAAAATTGATAAGAATATTAAGAAGTTCTCAAAAACAAATTCTTGAACTACAGAAATCCTTCATGGACAAGATAGAAAATCTCTCTCGTGAAAGTGAAATATTAAGGAGGAATCAAAATGAAATGAAACAACTAGTGGAACAAGAAACTCTGATAGTGACGAGAAATCATAATGAAATGAAGAGTTCAATAGATCAAATGACAAACACATTAGAGAGCCTTAAAAACAGAATGGGCGAAGCAGAAGAGAGAATATCAGACTTAGAAGACAGAGAAAAGGAAAGGAAACAGGCAAACCAAAGAAAAGAAGAAGAAATTAGAAATCTAAAAAATATTGTCGGGAATCTACAGGATACTATTAAAAAACCCAACATTCGGGTTCTAGGAGTTCCTGAAGGCATGGAGAGGGAGAAAGGATTAGAAGGCATTTTCAGTGAGATACTAGCAGAAAATTTCCCAGGTTTGGAAAAGGACAGAGGCATCTTAGTACAGGAAGCTTATAGAACCCCTAATAAACATGACCAAAAGAGATCCTCACCACGACATGTTGTAATCAAACTCACCACAGTGAAACATAAAGAAAAGATCCTAAAAGGTGCAAGAGAGAAACGTCGGATCACTCTTAGAGGATCTCCAATTAGACTCACAGCAGACTTCTCATCAGAAACCCTACAAGCCAGGAGAGAATGGCGAGACATAGCCCAGGTACTAAGAGAGAAAAACTGCCAGCCCAGAATACTATATCCTGCAAAGCTCTCATTTGTGAATGAAGGTGAAATTAAGACTTTTCACAGCAAACAGAAACTGAAAGAATTTGTTGCCACTCATCCTGCCCTGCAAAAGATGCTTAAAGATGTGTTACACACAGAAACACAGAAACATGGTCACCAATATGAAAGAAGGTAAAGGAAGGAAACCTCACAGCAAAAGATCACAGGAAGCTCAATTTCTCTTTGACATAGAAATAAACTCTGATGCTCTGTTAAAGCAATGTGTTAAAGTAATCTATTATGTTCTCTTGATGTCTGTTAAATTCTAATTGTTCAAAAACAGCTGAATTTTTATTAAGAGCTATGGGTTATTTAAATATGTGCTTTTTTCAAAAATTTGAATATCTGCTGCTCATTAAACTAAAGCGTTGTTGGTTCTGTGTTTAGCTGTCCTCCTATAGGTTCCTATGGACTTTTTCCAGCCACTTTTATTGTATTCAGTACTTTGGGATGGCTCTGTAAACAGATGAAGCCAATAATGTATTAACAGTACCAACTGAGAGAAAGTATGGTTAACTGAGGTTACTAAAAAGAAAAAGCAATTCAAATCAATTGGCAATCGACAAAAAGAGTTAAAGATTTTAAAAGCTATTATTAAAATTGCTATATTGGTCTATTATGCTATATTATATGTGTGTACATATTGTATGTCCACATGGGGAAATTTTATTAAGAGTTTTATTTTAAATGGCTTATAGATAAGATTGTCCATAAATTTAAGCTGCTAAAATCAATCAAAGATACATTTTAATTTGTGGGACCTGAATCTGTGTATCATATGTTTTAGACTTGTTGGTAGAAAGAAACTAAAAACATTTTAGATGGTTGTGCTTAAGTTTACTGGCTAAACAAACTACACCATGTTAGATATTTAAGAGGTGTTTTCAAATACATGATTCTTAAAATTTATAGAAGGCATTGGACCTTCTGGTAAATGTTTTCTTAAGTTGTTATCTAATGGTTGAAACGGTTTGCTAAGTATTCATGTGATATTGCTATTGTCAGCAAGCGATCTAGGACTTGCTCCCTCATTTCTCTATTCTAAGCCCAACTTGTTCTTTCATTTCTCTATTCTCTTCAAGGTAGGAAACTAATTCTATTATGAAGGAATCTGTAGGATGCACAATTTAATCTTTAGACCTTATAAAAGAGATGGCTAACATTTTTCTGCAATAGCAGAGCCAAAATAAGAACTCAAATAATAATCTCATAGCTAGATTCCCTACGCCATCAGCGAAGTATACAGTAAGTAGAAAAAACCTCCCTTTCAGACCAAAGGGAAAGAAAGTTTTAAAGTGAGAATATAATTTTCCTCATGGGCATTGTCTACCTTAGAAAAACTACTACAGAACATGCCTGTGACTATAGACTTGTAGTTCAGGCCACCGAAGATTAGAGATGGGAAACGGGCACTCCCTTGACTTGCATCCTCTGGTCTGCTTTAACACAAACCAGGAGGAAAAGAAAGCTCGGCATCAGAAGCAATGGGTGGCAGGCCTATTAATGGCTGATCTGTACAGTGATCTGCCCTCAAGGAGACCCAACAGGCCAGTCCACTGCAGTGGCTTTCAATGTGGTAAGCCTGGGCTTCAGCAGAAGTCAGCTTGTGAAGAGCCCTGGCAGCTCTGCCAAGAGTTGGATCACTGGTAATGGACCTGCCCTGGAGTCGAAGGATGCCCAGGTCAGAGCCACAGATCTTATTGGCTCTAAGCTGAAAAGCCCTTCACTCAGCCCAACTTCCAAAGTGACCACTGCAGCTGAGGGGATGGTCAAGTAGGGTCAGCAACATTGCAGGCAGAACTGTAAATTTCTTGTTAGAGATGCCACCTGCCTTTACCTGGCCAGCTCTCCTCCCAGGCCAGCCAAGTAATGAAAGTCAACAGAGTGCCTTCCCCTAGGAGGTTCACACCTCCCTTAGGATATACCCCATGTGAAGAGATAGATAGGTCTGGGCCTCTGAATTTACAAGGCCTAAAGCCCACCAGATTATTATCAAGCCCCTTCTATCAGGTTCTATTTGCCTCTCAATCAGAAAAATTACTTGTAGCTTAGACAGCACCTTTCTTAGCTCCTCTAATAATGACTCTGTCCTTTGTTCTAGGCCCTGTCTAGTGCACTTGGGCCTCATTCCTTTGTAATCATAACCTCTACTCTACCACCAATGGCTCTACTCCCAACATGTGTGTACTGATGGTCCTCTTCCCCACTTAATGCTGTATAATTGTTCAAACCTGGTAAATGCCACTCTTAGGATCATTGGTTACTATCCTCACTCTGTCTTTTATGACCTTGTCTAAATATGATCAGAGTCGGTGAACTTGGAAGGCTTCCATAGCCTTGGCAACTCATGACGACAGCCTAGGATGGTTACTGGCACCATAAACTAGAGTGTCAATTTGTTGGGTCAACAACAGGAGCCACTGTGCACTTGCTCCTCATGTGGGATCTCTGTCCTTAATGTGCTGTACATTGTGATTTAATGCTATAACTAGTACTCAAACAGTATGTTTCACTTTGTGTTTCTATGTGGGTGCAAACTGTTGAAATCTTTATACTAAATTGATCTTCTGTATATAAAGAGAATTGAAAATGAATCTTGATGCAAATGGAAGGGGAGAGGGAGCGGGAGGGGGAAGGGTTGCGGGTGGGAGGGAAGTTATTGGGGGGGGAAGCCATTGTAATGCATAAGCTGTACACTGGAAATTTATATTCATTAAATAAAAGTTAAAAAAAAAAGAAAAAAAAAAGACACAGGGATTAGAAGATGGGGCAAAATAAAGGTGAGAATGAGAGGGAGATACAACAGCAAGAAACGTGCTATAGAGGAATCCCCAACAAGGATGATCTCAGTGGTAATTATACCCCATAGATGAATCAATGAGTAAAAGTCACTGATACTCAGAAGATGTGTATATTCTATTCCATGTATATTACATTTCAATTTTTAAAGCCGCCTCCTACAGTGCTGGCATCTCATATGGTCGCTGATTCAAGTACCGGCTGCTCCACTTCCAATCCAGTTCTCTGCTATGGTCTGGGAAAGCAGTAGAAGGTGGCCCAAGTCCTTGGGCCCCTGCACCCACATGGAAGACCTGGAAGAAGTTCCTGGCTTCTGGCTTCGGATCAGCATGGCTCTGGCCATTGCAGCAAATTGGGGAGTGAATCAATGGATGGAAGACCTATCTCTCTCTCTCTCTCTCTCTCTCTCTCTCTCTCTATCTCTCTGCCTCTCCTTCTCTCTGTTTGTAACTCTTTCAAATAAATAAATAAATATTTTTTAAAAAATCATCAAGATGTAGCTGTGAGGCCAGGGGTTGAGGGGCTGAGAGATCCCTAAAATTAGAGTGGTCAAGGAGAATCCATTCACACTAATTGGAAGCAAACTGAAAACTAACAAGAGAAGGAGTTGGAGGAGAAGGAGGAGAAGAAAGAAAAAACTACAACCTCCCTAAAAGTACAAATGGCCATTCTTTTTTTTTTTTCTTTTCCTTCAGGTTTGGCTCATATCTTTATCATCAAGATTATAAATAGGGGTCAGCATGGTGGCATAGTAGGCTAAGCCTCTGCCTGCAGCACCAGCATCCCATATGGGAAACAGCTCATGTTCCTGCTGCTCCTCTTTAGGTCCAGCTCTCTGCTATGGCCTGGGAAAGCAGCAGAAGATGGCCCAAGTGCTTGGGTCCCTGCACCCATATAGGAGACCTGGAAGAAGCTCCCAGCTCCTGGCTTCGCATCAGCTCAGTTCCAGCCATTGCGGCCATCTGGAGAGTGAACCTGCAGACAGAAGACCCATCTCTCTGTCTCTCCCTCTCTGTGTCTATAACTCTACCTCTCACATAAATAAAATATAAAATTAAATAAAATAAATAAAATAAATTAAATTAAATAAAGATGGCACCCCAGCTCTCACGTACCCTGTGCCCCTCTTGGTTCACAGACCTGAGTTTGTTATCATTCCAGTTGAGTCTTATTGATCACGGCTACTGTGTTCAAAAAAAAATTGTAAATAAAAATTACTTGACACCTTTCCTCATATAATAAGTTTCTCAACTTAAAAACAATGAGGTTGGTATGTACAGTCAAAACCACTGTTAAGCTGAAAGTGATGTTAAGTCATAAATGTATTTAATATGCCTAAGCAACAGAACAGCCTGGCTTAGCCTAGCCTACCTTGAACGTGCTCAGGACACTTCTTCTAACACCAGTCTTACCCTGCAGTGTCACATCAAGTGGCATTCAGTTGTTCCACCTTATCTTCAAGTGCCTGACTGGGAGCTGTGGCTCACTGCCCCTGCCCAGCTTTGAGAGGCAGTATCTCATTGAATATCACCAGCCTGGAAAAAGATCAAAATTTAAACATTTATGTACAATTTCTACTGAATGTGTACTGCCTTCACTCCAAGGCAGAGCTGAAAGATTACAAACCAAACCATTATAAGTCCTGGGACATCTGTACTGATATTAACATTTATATCAATATAAATATAAGTAAATTCTTCCACAAAGCACTAAAATACTTTAAACAACACAATCTGTGGGGTGCCTTGACCTTGTTTTTTTGCTATTTTTTTTTACTCAAGATGAGAAAATATTGAAGATCCTTTTGAATACTACTTTTGGGAAAAGAAATTATACTCAGTGAGAATCATTAAATCTATGTATCAGTAGATTCAACTTACCTGGTTAGCTAGGGAGATTTGCCAAAGTAAATAATATCCAGTGAACTTCTTAGTTAACTTGAATGTCCTCACTGGAGATTTTATTAAAAGTTTCACCTTTAGAGACTGGGATTTGGACAAGTTCCATAACAGCAAATAATTTTGTTTGCAAACAATGCACAATGGACATTATTAGGGAATATGTAGGGATTTCTGGCAGGGGCACATTAGTGTGACACAGAACAGTAGTTTCGTTGAGGACTCCCTTTGGACAGAGGCATCATTAGCTGGAAAAGATGATGTTCATTCTTTAAGGATCACAATTTCATGCTTTGAAACAAAGATTCCTAATTAAAAAAACTCTCCAGAAAGCTTAAAATGATTCCTTTTAATTAAGAAATGTACAGCAATACAATGTCAGACAAGTTGTCTTATAGCCCTGCCCCCAGACAGTCTATAAAAAAGGTTTATTTCATAAAAGACCTCTACATTCTTCAGCCTTAATATGTGTGTGGCTTGGCCGGCGCCGTGGCTTAACAGGCTAATCCTCCGCCTTGCGGCGCTGGCACACCGGGTTCTAGTCCGGATGGGGCACCGGATTCTATCTCGGTTGCCCCTCTTCCAGGCCAGCTCTCTGCTATGGCCCGGGAAGGCAGTGGAGGATGGCTCAAGTCCTTGGGCCCTGCACCCGCATGGGAGACCAGGAGAAGCACCTGGCTCCTGGCTTCGGATCAGCACGATGCGCCATCCGCAGCGGCCATTGGAGGGTGAACCAACGGCAAAAAGGAAGAGCTTTCTCTCTCTCTCTCTCTCTCTCTCACTATCCACTCTGCCTGTCAAAAAAAAAAAAAAAAAAAGAAAAAAGAAAAAAAAAAGAAAAAAATATGTATGTGGCTGCTCCCATGAAGGGCTGTGAAATGTGCTTTTTGATCTGAATTTCTCTAAATCTTCCTAGTCCTCTTTCTCTTGCAAATGTCATACAAGCTTCCAACTACAGACTCACTTCACAACAGTAAAAATGACTGCTGTTATGGAAAACTTGGATCTTTCACGAGTGTTACTTAATGACAACAAAATCTCACTAAGTTTCACCTTCAAGGAGATAGTATGCCAGCTGGATGAGTGCTGTGGTTTGATCATGATTTGGCTCCTGAACTCATGCAGACATGTAAATTCCAAAGTCATAAATTAATTATGCTAACAATGGGGACACGTAATTCAATTAGGGTGTGAATTAGGTGAGCCTAGTGGAAGGTCCATGGATCACTAGGGACTTATGCCTTAAGAAGGTAATTTTTTTTAGTTTTTTTTTTTAAAGATTTATTTATTTATTTGAAAGGCAGAGTTACAGAGAGGCAGAGCTGCTAGCAGAGAGAGAGAGAGAGAGAGAGAGAGAGAGAGAATCTTCCATCCACTAATTCACTCCCCAAATGGCATGGACCAGGCCAAAGTCAGGAGCTAGGAGCTTCTTCTGGGTCTCCCACATGTGTTTAGGGGCCCAAATACTTGGACCATCCTCTGCTGCCTTCCCAAGTGCATTAGCAGGAAGCTGGATTGGAAGTGGAGCAGCTGGTTTTTGAACCAGCACCTATATGTGGAGCTGGCATGCAGGTGGCAGCTTTACCTGCTATGCCACAGTGCTGGCTCCAGAAGGTAATTCTTACAAGAATTGTAAAACCTGAGTGGGGCCAGTTTCTCTCTCTCTCTCTCTCTCTCTCTCTCTCTCTCTCTCTCTTTCTCTCTCACTGCTTCATGGCTCACCACATGCTTCTACCATTGGTATCTATTCACACTTAGGACAACCTAATGGAGTGACCAAATATTACACTCAAACCTCCAAAACTGTAAACTGAATAAATATCCTTTTCCTCAGAAGTAGCTTATCTCAAGTATTTTATGATAGTGATGAACAAATACTTATACAGTAAGATTTAAATAAGAAAATGTGAACAATGGACTAAACATATCGTCAGATCCCGTCTTCATCTGAATTTCTCCAAAAGCAAACTCCAAGACAAGGATATGGGTGCAAGAAGGTCATATGGGAGGTAATTGTAAAATGCAGAATGAGTTATGGAGAAGAGAGTCAGAATGAGAGAAAAGTCCATAAATGTTCTAATAATGAATATTGACTACATCTGCAAGAAACCACAGAACATCTGAAAGACAGTATAAAACAAATACAAAAATTGACTCACCAAGAACCGAGAAAGTCAAGGTACCTATCCACCAACCCCCATATTTCATTGGTTGATAATCATTCCAGAGTGTTAGATTTCTGGTGATTTCAATTTGATCATTTTCTAAGATCCTTGGAAATGCAGCATGACCACAGAACAACATCAGAGAGACAAAGGTAGGGTTGGAGGCACAAAAAGCCTTAGGTTGTACAGAAACGGCCTGCATGTGACGAACAGGGTGGGCCCTCACTGAGGGCAAGTATGTGATCACTGGACCTAAAACTAGCATGGAGTCAAGAAAAAGGTTAATGATCAATTAGACTTTAGGCAGATTCTAGAAGGAGAGAAATGAGAAGCAGAGTGTTCACTATCAAAAGAAGAGATAAGAAGGCCAACAGCAATTTAGGTTGATTCTTAAGTGTTTGATGAATAAATGAAGGAATGAATAACAGCACCATGTGATTATTCTCTTCCCAAATAAAGGCTGCAATGTAAACACACACACACACACACACACACAAGGCCAACGGCCTAGTCCAGTAGCTCACAACTTCATCTGTTATAGAACATTCCTGCAAAGAGCTAGATGTGTAGAGACTTTCAGGGGTACAAACATAAAATATTTAGAATAATGGGGAGCTCAAGGAACAGTGTTGGAGGGAGATTGCCTCTTCTGATTAAAAATATTAAAGTTCAATTTTTCTTTTAAGACAATAAGGCAGCAAAATGAACAATGACAAAAGTCAAGCTTTTGATTTGAAACTCCTCGAGAAGACAGGCAGGTGTAGCTGAGAAGGGAATTAAGAGAATGTGGCAGACTTTGAAAGTTGATCTAAAGAGCTTAGACTGTATCTGACAAATAATAGGGTGACATTAGAGGTTATCTCTGTAAGGATATGTAAGATTGATGTGAAAAAGATGGATATAGAGCCATCACAGGAGGAAATGCTGTAAAAATCTAGAAATCAGAGAATCAAACAAGACTGAATATTTTTATGTTTTTTAAAAATATGCTGTAACTATCAGATATTTTAGCAGCATAATCTAAAATAAATGATGACACTAAAACATTAAACAATAGCAGTAATTACAACAATTTCAAAGAAATTCCTGCTATAGCATAATATTTGACAATGTTTGTAAAAGTATCGCTGGCGCCGGGGCTCAAAAGGCTAATCCTCCGCCTGAGGCGCTGGCACACCGGGTTCTAATCCCTGCCGGGGTGCCAGATTCTGTCCCGGTTGCTCCTCTTCCAGTCCAGCTCTCTTCTGTGGCCTGGGAGTGCAGTGGAGGATGGCCCAAGCGCTTGGGCCCTGCACCCCATGGGAGACCAGGAGAAGCACCTGGCTCCTGGCTTCGGATCAGCGCGGTGCGCCGGCCCCAGCGGCCATTGGAGGGTGAACCAACGGCAAAAAGAAGACCTTTCTCTCTGTCTCTCTCTCTCTCACTGTCCACTCTGCCTGTCAAAAAAAAAAAAAAGTATCCTTTGTTGATGAAGTTATTTATCAGTTATTATACACAGAGGTGAGGATAATGGCAGTACCATAGATGGTATTGAAGAATTGAGCATGGAGATGTTGAATGCCTCCCCATTGTTCTTAGGATATACTTGGGAATCTTGACCCTGGGCTGCAAGGTCCTGCAGTATCTGAACACTGGCTCTTGCTCCAACTTCATTTACCACTACTATCTCTCTAATTTACATTGACTTTTCAGCTCCAAGATCCCACTAAGTTACTTCCTAACTCAGAGCCCTTTAATGTTGTATATGGTATGACAGAAGTTACAGATTTCTTCCAATCCAGTGGGATTTTTTTTCTTCCCATTGAGGATTTTGTGTTCATATTGCTGATAATGATAAATGGTATAAACTCATATGAATGAAAATCAAAACATGTCCTTTAAATTTTCTTTAAAAATGTGAATTTTACTTACTCTCTAGGTCTCAAAGGATATACATCATTATTCCAATTTAGTATGTCTGCAGTGTTTATAGCATTCAGTTCCCCAGGCTGTGCTCTGATGTCAATGCTAAGTAAATCCCCTCAGTATTGATTTGAGTATATGAACCATTTTCAACCAGTGACATAAATATTAACACTGATCTAACTGTAGAAGTATTCAGTTAAATGGTCAAAGGATAGGGTCTGATTTCTGGATCTCCTTTTAAAATTAACACCAGGAATCAACTGGCCTCTATAAAACTCTTACTAGAGAAATCCAGGTGAGAAAAAATTTAGAATTTGTTTTCACTAAAAATGCTAATCTCCTAAAATATTTATTTCTCTAAGTTATTTAGGATTTTTTTTTCCTTGCAATTCTACTTTTTCAATTTTTTTAGATCTCTAAAGTCTCTCCTCTTTAAAGTTTCTTGAATGAGCACTAGACATATGACTATCATTTATTTGTATAACTTCTGAACAAGAGGAATCTAAGTTTACAAAAAAAAATAAAAACACTATTTTGTAGTCATAACAGGCTAAATCAATGAAGCTTTTGAAATTTCTTTGTACAGTATGGTTTGCCACATAATGATGAAATGAAATTGTTAGCCTCTATTATGAAGTTCTGTTTAAACTTTTATGTTAGGCGTTCCCTATGTGTTAGACAAATTATATTGGCAAGGACTATAATTTCAAGCCAATATTTTAAACCCATGATGTGATTTTATATAGCACTCTAGTTTTTCTTTAGATTTTTAGAGAAATAAGAAACAAAATATCAGTGTAAATCTTATTGCTGTTTGATCATTTATAATCATCTGGGAAACTGAAGGGAATTAACTTCAAGCTGGCAAGGATATGAAATTTAATTTTTTAAAACCACAAATCACATAGATTTCAAATTTTCTTTTTTTCTTTCTTCTCTACTTTCTTTAAGACAGGGAGAGTGGGGGGAGAGAGGGAAAGAGAGAGAGAGTGAGAGAGAGAGAGAGAGAGCGAGGTCTCAGTTACTGGTTCACAGCCCAAATGCCCACAAGAGTTAAAACTTGGAGCCAGGAACTCAACACAAGGCTCTAATAATTGGGAGGAACCCAATTACTTGAGACATTACCACTGCCTCCCAGACTCTGCATTAGCTAAAGAACAGAATCAGGAGTAACAGCACTCATCTGTGGGACCGGGGTGTCTTAACCACTAAGTTAAATGCCAGCCCCCAAATGTTATTTAAAAAATACTGTATTTAAAGTTGTCATCTCCAAGTAATCCATGATATAAAAGTTAATTATATTTTCAGGAAACCAAAAGAGAAGAGATCTTCCTGTATCTATGTCTCTAAACCACTTCTCTGTTTATGAAATTTGGAGTATAGTATGGTCAATAAATATCCAGAAAACTGTCGATCTGGAAATGTCAACTGATTGTCTAAAGAAACTTCACAAAGCACACATTCTACAGATATGTATCAACGATAAATCATTCTCACCATAACTATACTGAACTATGACAGACTAAAATGACACATTCCCCTAGATGGTGTTCTAGTTAAATCTGCCACCTGTGATGCTGGCATCCCAAATGGGCACCAGTTGGAGTCCAAACTACTCCACTTCTGATCTAGCTCCTTGCTGATGCTCCTGATAGAGCAGCAGAGGAGGACCCAAGAGCTTGGATTCCTGTACCCACATGGGAGACCCGGAAGAAACTCCTGGCTCCTGGCTTTGGCCTGGCCCAGCCCTGGCCATTGAGGTCATCTTGGGAGTGAATCAGCAGATGAAAAGATCTCTCTCTCTCTCTGTTTCTCCCTATGTCTGTCTTTCAAATAAATCTTTAAAAAAAAAAAAAAGAAGAAGAAGCATTCTCCAATAGCTGAGAATTCTTATCTATAAGGGCCTATCCAAATAATAAATACAGGAAGTTTTAAAATTATAATTTTAATAAATATGAGCACCATAGAACACATGGGTATTATTGGAACACTGGCCTTCAAAAGATTGAAAGTTGGGGCCAGCATTGTGGTATGATGGGATAAGCCACCACTTGCCACACCAGCAATTCCATATGGACTCCAGTTTGTGTCCTGGCTGCTCCACTTCCAATCAAACTCTGGGCTAATGCTCCTGGGAAAGCAATGGAAAATGACCCAAATGCTTGTACCCCTGACAACCATGTGAGAGACCCAGATGAAACTCCCAGCTTGAGTTTGTCTCAGCCTTGATCATTGGGACCATCCAGTGAGTGAACCAACAGATGGAAGATCTCTCTCTCTCTTCTCTCGCTCTCTCTCTCTCTCTTTCAAGTAAGCACAAAAATTTTTAAAAACAGAAAGGTAAAATTTGACCCCAAAGAGATACTGCTTTCCACAGAGGCCACTGATCTTAGGAGTTGGGAGGGTTGTGGATGGGAGGGAAGTTATGGGGGGGGGGAGCCATTGTAATCCATAAGCTGTACTTTGGAAATTTATATTTACTAAAAAAAGGTTAAAAAAAAGAATACATTTTAAGAATGAGTTATGACAAAATGTGAGTACATACTCGAATGGTTTAGAATGTATATAATAATGTCAACAAATTATTATCATTTATAATTCTTGATACATTTACCTTAGGAATATAGCAGGCATTCCTTCGCACATCATTGTGACATTATTTGCTATAGAAATGTAAGGTTCAAGAAACTTAAATTGGGTCTCCAATGATCATTGTGGACTTTCAATATATAAAGCATAGAGCAATCTAACAGCAAGTCATTTTACTTACTTAATAAAAAGTCTTTTTTTCTAAAAGTAATGATCACTGTAGAGAATCTGAAATAAAGGAAAATATAAAGAAGAAAAAATGACCTATCATTTTCAATACACAGAGAAAGCTAGCATTGATATTTTGCTGTTTCCATGCTACATTTCTTTTATATTTAAATGTAAGAATTTACTTGGAAATTAGTATTATATACAATTAGATAATTATATTTTTTTAAAATCAAACCCTTTAAACTGGTTAAAAATTGGATTTCTTTTGGGTTTTTCTGGTCTGCTTTCTAGTAATTATTCCTACTGGTTTATATAAGGTCTTCATAGAAAAATTTAGGGAAACATTCTATTTACCTCAAATAACCTTCTAGTTTGTATTTACCACAAATAACCTTCTCATTTAGTTATGATTTTGACATATACTTATATATGTTAATTTGTCAATTTTTTTTAACTTTTATTTAATTAATATAAATTTCCAATGTACAGCTTATGGATTACAATGGCTCCCCCCCCATAACTTCCCTCCCAACCGCAACCCTCCCCTTTCCCGCTCCCTCTCCCCTTCCATTCACATCAAGATGCATTTTCAATTCTCTTTATATACAGAAGATCAGTTTAGTATATATTAAGTAAAGATTTCAACAGTTTGCCCCCACATAGCAACAAAAAGTGAAAAAATACTGTTGGAGTACTAGTTATTGCATTAAATAACAGTGTACAGCACATTAAAGACAGAGATCCTACATGATATTTTTAAAAAATTGATTAATTTTGTATGCAATTTCCAATTTAACACCAGGGTTTTTTTTTTTTTTCATTTTCAATTATCTTTATATACAGAAGATCGATTCAGTACATGCTAAGAAAGATTTCATCAGTTTGCACCCACACAGACACACAAAATGTAAAAATACTGTTTTAGTACTAGTTATAGCATCACTTCACATTGGACAACACATTAAGGACAGATCCCACATGAGACATAAGTACACAGTGACTCCTGTTGTTGAGTTAGCAATCTGACACTCTTGTTTATGGCGTCAGTAATCTCCCTAGGCTCTAGTCATGCCCTTGATCTTTCTCCATTTTAATAGCATTGAATTTCTTTATACATATGCCCACATGAGTAATTTTACATTGCATGCATAACTCATATTATAAATAATATGGAATTTTTTTTTAAAGATTTATTTATTTATTTGAAAGGCAGAATTACAGAGAGGTAGAAAGAGAGAGGTCTTCCATCTGCTGGTTCAATCCTGAGATGGCTGCAATGGCTGGAGCTGTGCCAATCCAAAGCCAGGAGCCAGGAATTTCCTTTTGGTCTCCCACACAGGTACAGGAGCCCAAGGACTTGGGCCATTCTCCATTGTTTTCCCAGGCCATAACAGAGAGCTGTATCAGAAGTGGAGCAGTTGGGACTCAAACTGGCACCCATTTGGGATGCCGGTACTGCAGGCGGCAGCTTTACCCACTACGCCACAGTGCTGGTTCCCTTGGAAGGTCTTTAGTAGAGCATTTTTTCTTTCTCCTTCTCTCTCTTTGCCCTCTGCTTCCATTAGTATCACTTTCCCTCCCCAGCTCCCAGATATATAAACATCTTAAAAATATTCCCCTTTTCCCTTAAGCACTTTAAGTCTATACTACAATGGTATCAGAAATAATAAATTACTCATAATATGGAAATAAAGTCTGCTAAAATTTTTATTGTGCTGTAATATATAACATATATAACATGTAATAAATAACATAAAAATTATTACATTAGCCATATTGTAGTATTACTTCAAAAACGTTAAGTACATTCATGAATATTCATATCTAGGACTTTTTCCATCTTCCCAAACTGAAACTTAGTGCCCATTAAACAAGAGCTCCTCATTCCCACCTCTCCTTAACATCCACCATTCTATAAAAGTACCACAAAGAGTCCATGGAAAAGAGAATTAAAATATGACTTTATGCAAAAGATTTTTTAAATTCATGCATATAAATATAATCTCTCTATATAAATTTGAATACTCTGGATACCTCAAATTTTTTGTGCCCTTTATGTCTGCCTTATTTCACTTAGCATATAGGTTCATCCATGTTGTAAGGTGTCAGATTCATTCTTTTCTTTTTTTTAAAGATTTATTTTATTTATTTGAAAGACAGAGTTACAGAGAGAGATAGAGACAGAGAGAGAGGTCTTCCATCTGCTGGTTCACTCCCCAGATGGCCACAATGGCCACAGCTGCGCTGATCTGAAGCCAGGAGCCAGAAGTTTCTTCCAGGTCTCCCACATGGGTGTAGGGGCCCAAGGACTTGGGCCATCTTCTAGGCTATCCCAGGCCATAACAAAGAGCTGGATCAGAAGAGGAGCAGCTGGGACTAGAACCAGCACCCATATGGGATTTTGGCGCTTCAGGCCAGAGTGTTAACCCGCTGCGCCACAGCGCCGGCCTCCAGATTCATTCTTTTCAACATTAAATAACATTCATGTTATACTCACATGTATATACCACACTAAATTTATCCATTCGTCTGTCTGTAGACATTGAGTGGTTTCCACCTTTTGGGTACTGTGAATAATGACAGTATGAATATTGATGTTTGAAAATAGTGGGTTTTTAAATTTATTTTCACTTTACTTGGAGAGAGAGAGAGAGAGAGAGAGCTTCCATTTGCCAGTTCACTCCTCAAATGCCAGCAACATTCATGACTGGGCCAGGCCCAAGTCAGAAACCTCAGACCCAATCCAGGTCTCTCATATGGGTGGCAGGGACCCAAGTACTTGAATTACCATGTGCTGCCTCCTAGAATGTGAAATAAGTTGTTTTGGAAGCAGATCCAAGACTTGAACCAAAGACTCTGATATGGGATGTGGGCAACCCAAGTGATGTCTTAGCTGCTGAGCCAAACGTCTATTCCTGAAAATAGTCTTATAAATAATATTACTAATCATGATGTATATAGCCACTGAAATTGTTTAGGAAAACTGATACCAACTGTTAACATTTAAACTATGACTCAGCTTTACCTAATCCAAATAGAGAAATATTTTGCCTTGAATATTTCTCTCAAGACCTCAAAAGACTTTATGTGCATATGTTATGATGTTTATAATGAAAAAAAAGTTGGAAAATGTGCAATAAATAGCCAATAATGTAAAAGTTTAGGGTAAATGATGATTCTCAAGAATTTAGAATGCACTGAAGTTCAGGTTACATGTGGAAGCATTGTGAAAGATATTTCTATTCCTTTGAGCCAAACTGAGAGAAATTATATTTGGGCATGTTATAAATTAATATTTTATTTCTCCACAATTATTTTTCAGAGAAATCAAGAATGCCTGAAGAAAATCATAGCATGAAAAACGAATTTATCCTCACAGGATTTACAGATCAACCAGAGCTAACCTCTCTGTTTTTTGTGATATTTTTTGTCATTTATCTAGTGACCATCGTGGGAAATCTTGGTCTGATGATACTAATTTCAAAAGAGCGTTGTCTTCATACACCAATGTACATGTTTCTGGGAAACTTGGCTCTTGTGGATTCTTGCTGTGCCTCTGCAATTACTCCAAAGATGTTAGAGAACTTCCTTTCTAAAGACACAATGATTTCCCTCTACGAATGTATGCTGCAGTTTTATTTTCTTTGCACTGTTGAAACTGCAGATTGCTTTCTGCTGGCAGCAATGGCCTATGACCGCTATGTGGCCATATGTAGTCCACTTCAGTACCACACCATGATGTCAAAGAAGCTCTGCATTCAGATGATCATCGGGGCCTTCATAGCTGGAAACTTGCATTCTATGATTCATGTAGGGCTTCTCTTTAGGTTAGCATTCTGTGCATCAAACCACATTCACCACTTTTACTGTGATATTCTTCCCTTGTACAGACTCTCCTGTGTTGATCCTTATGTCAATGAACTGGTACTGTTCATCTTTTCAGGTTCAATTCAAGTCTTCACCATAGGTAGTGTCTTAATATCTTATCTCTACATTCTTTTTACAATTTTCAAAATGAAATCCAAAGAGGGAAGGGCCAAAGCCTTTTCCACTTGTGCATCCCACTTTCTGTCTGTTTCGTTATTCTATGGGTCTCTTTTCTTCATGTATGTTCGACCCAATTTGCTGGAAGAAGGAGATAAAGATATACCAGCTGGCATTTTGTTTACAATAGTTGTTCCCTTACTCAATCCTTTCATTTATAGCCTGAGAAATAAGGAAGTAATAAGTGTCTTGAGAAAAATTTTAAAGAAAAAATAATCTCAAAAAACTTTGAACAAACCACATTTACTGCAGCTTAATGATCTGAATGGAGCAAAAACTTCCACATGAAATTACAAACAGGAAATGCAAAAATTATATGCAAAATATTTATAAATTATAATACATTCAATTTAGGCAATAATAATATAAGGGGGAGAGCATATTGAGAGGAGTCAACTGTGCTAAATCATAACTCAAAATAACAAAAATCAGGAGTGAATCTTGAACTCATTGGACTGTTTCAGCATAAGACCTAATTAGCAACCAAAAGACAACAGCCAAATTAGCAATAGAACCACTCCATATTTATTAGCAGTCTACTTCAGCAGGTTAGAATATTAGCACTCCACATCAGCTGAAAAGGGTTAAGTTCATGTGAATCTCCAACAAATGACTCCACTTACAACCACAAGCAACAAAATAAAAAATTTGTAACTCAAGAATTTTGAGGGACATTATTATGGTTGGGAGTGGTGAAGAATGAAAATGTCAGATGACAGTGAGTATTATATTTTCAAATTGAAATTGTTATGGAGTTAAATGACAAACACAAAATGTCCATTTTCCAAAGAAATTACCTACAGAGTTTCAACTACTCCCATGTCTACATAAAGATATGATAGCATAAAGCTCCAGACAATGTCACCCATGTGGGATCTGAAGAGTCATTGTTGGTAGTGCCTTAGGCTACACCTCTTCTGTGCTCTTCCTGAGAGGTGAAAAAGGGACTCTAATGTGGGTCACAATATGGAGACATGAAAAAAGTGCAATGTTGAACTATAGATACGCCTTATCTAAAATAATTTCTTTTTTTTCCTTTTCACCATTGCAAGATCTAAACTTGTGAACAGTGACTAAAACCTCTGATCTTAATGTGACATTATAAAAGAATTACTTACCAAATATTCACTTAACCTTTATTTGTTGCACCCCTGCTATGTGGAAGAACTGTTCTAGGTGCTGGTATACATCAGTAGCCAAAATACCAGTTTTGCCATCTTCTTAAAGAAGAGAAAATTGCCATGATTTTAATTACCTACTTTTAGATCAAGGAGAGTGCATATCAAGTAACAGGAAAACTCCCCCTTTTGCTTCCTCTCTTTGCTCTGAAGTCACCTCTAAATTCCCAGAAGGCAACTGTGAGGTTGCAGCAGTACTCCAACCTAGACTGCCACACGAGACTTACTTCACTAGAAAGTCAACATGTTGAGCCTACTTAGGAGAAGCAATATGAACACAGATACATTTCCAACTCATGAATGCAAAACTATAACCAGGTACTTTCTCTTTGTAACCTCGAAGAGAATCTAACCTAACTCACTCTAATTACGCTCAGACTTTCAGTGGTTTCCTCGATTATTTCAAGTTAAATCCCATTAATTCAGCATCTTCCCAACTCCATTTCTCTCCTCCTGTGACTCTGTGTGAATGTGTAAGTCTTTGCCTGATAGCATGACACTGAGTACAGATATCGTGTTGCAAATGAGTTTAGTCCAAGCTGTAGTCCTCTGAGAAGTTTGAATCTATTTGAGTTTCTGGTAATCTCTTCACGGCACCATCACTGTATGTATCTGTATCCCTGTTTACTTAGTTCCCATGCTACAGTGATTGTCAGTTAAAGAATCTTCTTGTCCAAGTCCTACAAGGCTTAGATCTGCTGGCTCTGCCTCTTGCTCTTTCTCCTCTATTTCTGAGCAAATTCTCCTAAACTCTTTTTCTCTAGGTCCACAGGAAATTGAAGGGCAAGCATTTTTGCATTTATTGGTTTGAGAGACAAAGCAACAGAGAGAAGAGACAGAGAAAGAGAGAGAGAGGGAGGGAGGGAGGGAGAAAGAGAGAGAAAAGAGAGATCTTGAATTTACTGGTTCACTCTCCAAATGACCACAATGGCCAGGTCTGGGCCAAGCTGAAGCCATCCTGTTCTCCAATATGAGTGGCAGAGGTCCAAATACCTAGGTCATATGCTGCTTTCCCAGGCACATTAACAGGAAACCGGACTGGAAGCAGCACAGCCCGTAGTCAAAGCAGCATTCTGATATGGATTCCTACATTACAAGTAGCGCTTAACCCTCTGCACCATATTGCTGGCTCCTTTTATGACAATTCTCAGTTCCTCAGACAACATTGTCACTTTAAGGATTGCATATTGAACGCTATAGGAACTAATGAGAATCTCTGTGTTGGAATATTAGCCAATATCATACTATTACTTCATTTTACATTAAACGATTAACATTTAAGCCGATTTGTAGATATTTTTATGTGTGTAACACTTCATATGTTTTAATTATGCTAATTCTGATACATTATTTCTTGTTCTCAGGGTGAATTGTCAATTCCCTGAGTATCCAGAGTTTGGTGAACTAGAAAATACTCTCCATATAATTGTCCTTGGGGTAATGTTAGTCTTCAATTCCTGCCCATTCCCAGCCCATGAAAAGTGCTCTGAAGTTGGCTTTACTTGTTGGAACAGGTCTCTATCAACAGGCCTATCTCAATATCTAATTTGAATTCAGGGAAGAGGGTAGCAGAGTGAAGCTGCTGAAAGAGCAGGAAGCAGAATGTAATACTATAGCCCATAACCTCTAGAGTCACACTCATTGTTAAGACTTTCATTAATTCTTTTAATGTAACTCTCAAGTTGTATTTTTAATTTGTCAAGATTAGATTGCATTAGAATTGTGTTCAGGGGAGTCTATCCCTCTCTTTAGGTCTAATAATACATTCTTTTTAAATCTGGTCTTATGATAGGTGCGTATATATTTACAACTGCTTTATCTTCTTGCATAGTTGATTCTGTAATCAAGATACAATATCCTTCTCGTCTGTTCCTGCAATTTTTTATTTAAAGTCTGTTTTACCTGACATAAGTATAGATACTCCATTTGTTTTGGTTTCCATTTGCATGCTTTATTCCTAACCTTTCACTTTCAGTCTATGTGTATCTTTATCTGTGAAGTATAGGTAGCATAATTGGGTCTTGTTCTTTTTTTTTTTTTTTTTTTTTTTTCAATTCATTTGGCCAGGTGCCAGCGCTGTAAGTTCAGTCTCTGCCTGTGGTGCTGGCATCCCATATGGGTACCAGTTGGAATCTCAGCTGCTCTACTTTTTATCCCGTTCCCTGCTAATGGCCTGGGAAAGCAGTGGAATATGGCCCAAGTGCTTGATCCTTGTACCTACATGGCAGACCCAGAAGAGGCTCCTGGCTCTTGGTGTTCAGATTGGCCCAGCTCTAGCATATCTGGGGAGCAAACCAGCAGATGGAAGACCTCTCTTCTCTCTCTGTCTCTCCCTCTCTCTGTCTGTAACACTGCATCTCAAATAAATAAATAAATCTTTTAAAAATTCATTTGGCCAACCAATATCTTTTGACATGAGAATTCAATGCTTTTACATTCAAGGTTAATACTGATAGAAAACTTCAGCTAGAATAACTAAGAATTCAAGAGAAGACTAAAATAATAAAATCTTAGATGAAAGAAGAGATGCTACAACTGTATCACAGAAATACCTAGAATCATGAGACTTTAAAAAAATTACATGCCAAAATGGATAACCTAGAAGATATTTATAAATTCTTAGAAATATACAACCTACCAAGACTGAATCATGCGGGAATAAAAAAATCTGAAGAGACTGATAATGAATGAAGATGTTGAGCCAGTAACCAAAAACTCCTGATGAGGAGAACCAAGAACCCGATGACTTTAGTAGTGAATTCTATAAAATATTTAAAGAATAATGAATGATAATCCTACTCTCTTACAAAAAGTTAAAGTGAGAGGAATACTTCCCAGTATATTTTATATGGCCAGCATTGCCAAGTAACACAGCCACACTAGGACACTACAAAGAAAAGAAAATTAGACGGGTATCTTCAATGAACATAGATGCAAAAATCCTCAACAAAATACTAGCAAACTAAATTCAGTCTCACATGGAAAGGAAAATACACAATGATCAAGTGGGACTTATTCCTGGGAGGCAAGGAAGATTCAAATATACAATTCAACGAATGTAGAACATCAGAATAGTAGAGTGATAAATAAAAAAAGTCATATGATTATCTCAATAGATTCAAAAAAGTAATTTAGTGAAATTCCACACATTTCAGTTGATGTACTAGTGCAGTGTAATGACAATAGTGGAAAGGGGGGCTGGCACTGCGGCACAGCAGGTTAAGCCACAGCCTGCAGCACCATCATCCCATACGAGCAGCAGTTTGAGTCCCAGCTGCTCCACTTCCAATACAACTCCCTGCTAACGTACCTGGGAAAGTAGCAAAGACAGCCAAGTCCCTGGGCCCCTGCACCCATGTGGGAGACTCAGTCCTGGCTCCTTCCTGAGGAGTGAACCAGGATATGGAAGATCAATCGATATCTCTCTCTCTCTCTCCCTCTCTTTTTTCTATGTCTCTCCTTTCTCTGTAACTATATCTCTCAAATAAATACATAAATAAATATTTAAAAAATGGAAAAGGTGCTCCTTTCCAACCTCTGATCATATCATACCTTTTCCCCTCTGTAGCAATCAATCCTAGCCTAGTTTTCACTTCCTCCATGAGCCTTTGCTGACATATCCGGTGGAATTGTTTTCCTCACTTAGAATTTTATGTCAGACTGGTGATAAGCATAAATGGTATCAACTCAAGTGAATGATTATCAAAACAAAACCCTTAAAAGTTTAAGAAATGGGCATTTGCCTTATTCTCTA
This sequence comes from Lepus europaeus, assembly GCF_033115175.1. Lineage (NCBI taxonomy): Eukaryota > Metazoa > Chordata > Mammalia > Lagomorpha > Leporidae > Lepus > Lepus europaeus. The sequence goes on from NC_084828.1 coordinate 52,845,016, forward strand.
GGTCTCAAAGGATACATTTAGTAAATCTACTTTAGTGCTTTTGTGATGTTCAGAGGATTGAGTCTCTTAGGCTATACTCTATTGTCAATGCCAAGTAAATCCCTTTAGAACTATTTTGAAAATTTGAAGTACTCTCTACCAATGGCATAAATATTGTCATTTACTTTAATAAATGCTTAAGAGTTTAGAACTGGATCTACATTAAAAGACTAACATTTATACAGCAATTGACTTTTACCAAGCAATCCAGGTGAGAAAGAATTTAAGCTTTTTTTTTTTTTCTAGAAATATTAACCTCTAGAAACATGTGTTTCTCTACATTCTTTAGGGTTTTTTTTCCATTAAAATTCCAGTTTTTCAATTTTACAAGATCTTTAAGGTCTTCCCATGAATCAAAAGTCTATTGTGTAAGCACTAGACAAATGATTGTCATTTATTTGTATCATTTCTGAATGCAACTGGAGCCTAAATTTACCAAAAACAAACAAACAAAAAAAAGAACAAGAAAGCATGTTTGTAGTCATGACAGAATGTATTAGTGAAATATATGAAACCTTTTAAAATAACATGCTTTGTCATATAACTTATCATTCAGATGAAATGGACTATTAACCTCTATAATGAAATGGTGCTTAAAACATTTATGTTGTTCACTCTCTATATGTTAAACAAATCATATTACAGAGAATATGACTTGAAGCCAGGTTTTTAAACTCCAAGTATAATTTTAGGGAACTTCCTATTATCCATTTTGATTTGTGGAGAAACAAAATATCAGTATAAATCTCATTTCTGCTTGATAAGTTACAACCAACTGGGAAAACTAAAGGAAATGTAATTATGTGACTTCAAGAAAATAATAGTAACACATTTAATGGAAAAATCAAAAATACATAATATAGTATATGTAGATATATAGATTTCATATAGATTATGTATAAATATATACTTAGATTTCAAGGGTTAATTTTTAAATATTACTCCTAGAAGTATCATTCTTAAGCAACCTGAAATTTAAAGGTCAGTAATATTTTCAAGGAGCCAAAAAGGAATTCTTTCTGTATTTCATCCAAACAGTTTCGCTGTGTTCTTGAAATTTAGAGTATAACTATGGTCATTGAAAATCTAAGAAACCACCAATCTGGAAATGTCTAAGATAGTCAGCTAACCTTCTAAAGAAAGTATGTAGCACAGAGCAGGCATCCATAAATATCAGTTCAATAAATAAATAAATAATTCTCAAAGTAAACAAAGTAAATCAAAGTATATTAAATTAAAACATTCCCCTAGTAGTTTGGAATAGTTTGTCTATAAGGATAGGCTTAAAGGGTCAATAATGAAAATTTGAAAATTATCCTGAATTTTAATAAATATGGGCATCATTGAACCTTAGAAAATCATGGAAATACTTGACAAGTAAAAGAATAAAAATTGAAATTAAAGATATAGTACTTTCTGTAGAGGTAAGTAACCTTAAGATTACATTACTATGGTCGGTGCCGCGGCTCAACAGGCTAATCCTCCACCTGTGGCACCAGCACACCGGGTTCTAGTCCCAGTCGGGGCGCTGGATTCTGTCCCGGTTGCCCCTCTTCCAGGCCAGCTCTCTGCTGTGGCCTGGAAGTGCAGTGGAGGATGGCCCAAGTGCTTGGGCCCTGCACCCCATGGAAGACCAGGAGAAGTACCTGGCTCCTGCCCTCGGGTCAGCACGGTGCGCTGGCTGCAGTGTGCCAGCTGTGGCGGCCATGGCGGCCATTGGAGGGTGAATCAACGGCAAAAGGAAGACCTTTCTCTCTGTCTCTCTCTCTCACTGTCCACTCTGCCTGTCAAAAAAAAAAAAAAAAAGATTACATTACCATAACATCTGAGTATGTGCCTTAATGGCTTGAGACCCATGCAAGATTGTCAGCAAATTATTAATATTTATACTTGTCAATGCCACCATCATGCTAATGGAGCCAGCATTTACTCAATATATCCATTGTGATATTATCCACTACACAATTGGAAAGTGTAAGAAACACTGGATCCCCAATACTAGTGTGGAGTTATCAACATATAAAACATAGCAAGTTTAAGGTCTTGTAATTTTACTTGCTTAGCAAAATATACAGCTTTCTGATTAAAAAAGTAATAGTTATGGCCGGCGCCATGGCTCACTTGGCTAATCCTCCGCCTGTGGCGCCAGCACCCTGGGTTCTAGTCCCAGTTGGGGCGCCGGATTCTGTCCTGGTTGCTCCTCTTCCAGTCCAGCTCTCTGCTGTGGCCCGGGAGGATGGCCCAAGTGCTTGGGTCCCTGCACCCACATGGGGGACCAGGAGGAAGCATCCAGCTCCTGGCTTCAGATCAGCACAGCGCTGGCTGTAGCGGCCATTAGGGGAGGGAACCAACGGAAGGAAGACCTTTCTCTCTGTCTCTCTCTGTCTATAACTCTCTCTCAGTCTCTCTTAGTCTAACTCTGCCTGGCAAAAATTTTTTTAAAAAAAGAGTAACAGTTATGGTAGAGAAAATAGAAGAAAATATAAAGCGGAAAAAAAATCAACCTAAAATTTCAGTGTGTTTTCTTGCTATATTTCTATTATTTTCATATGTAGGTAATAATTTAGAAGTCAGAAGTATACAATATATAAACTTTCTCCTTTTTAATGTAACACTTTTGTCTGTCATTACATGAAATGTTCTAAGAAGACACCATTTTTTACTGATTGCACAATTAACTATCATATGGAAGATTCACATTTTCTGTCATTTTGAGTAAATGGTTACCATTAAGGTGTTTTGAATTTGTCATTATTATTCTTGGCATTACAATGAACATCACTATGTGTAAATTTTTTTAATGTTCTGTTTCTTTGTTTCTGAACTGATCAAAACATGTGAATCTTTAGGAATTTCCTTAATCTATTATGAAAGTATTTTCCAATGATTGTACCACTTTATACATCAACCAGGAATGCAATTAGGTTTCCATCTCTCTATGCTGGACAATACTACATATAACCATATTTTTTTAATCTTCCAATATAGCCTCATAGTTATTTCAACTTAGATTTGTTTTATTAATAATAAAGTTACACACTGTTGATTTGCTTAAAAAATTTTTTTCTTTTAAGATTTTTCTCTTCTTGACCTGTGCTTATTCTTTAGTGGTTATTCCTACTCTTTTGTATAAGTATTTTTATAGAATAAAACTATAGGAACATTATGTCGTTTATTGCAGCTAATCTCCCAATTTGTGTTTAACATTTCATTTTATTCTACTTTTTTTTTTGCAATGGAGAGTTAGACAGTGACAGAGAGACAGAGAGAGAGTTATAGACAGTGAGAAAGAGAGAGAAAGGTCTTCCTTATTTTTTAAGTATATGCTCCACTATTATTGGATATGATAAATTGCTAGAAATATGTAAATAAAACCATTAAAATTTTTATTGTAATAAATTATATGGGATATTTAACATTTTATCCTTATGTGCATACTTCAGTGACATTAAATACTGCAACAATCAGTATCATTCATCTCCAGAACTTTGCCGTCTTCTCAACCTGAAATATGTACCAGTAAACAACAGCTGCACCCCTGTCCTCCCTTTGACAAGTACCATTTAACCTTCTGCATCTGCGAAGTTGACCACTCCACCTACCCAGTTTAAGCTGCATCAGACACTGTCTATCCTTTTGTGTCTAACATATTTAAGTTAGCACAATGTCCTTGAGTTGCATCCAACTTGTGTCAGAATTTCACTCCTACTGAAGGCTAAATAATATACCATTGTGTGTATATATCTATTTATTCATTCCTCAGTGCATGATTTGAGGTGTTTTCAGCTTCTGGCTAGTGCACAGAATGTTACTATGAATGCTGATGTGCAAAAATAGTCACTGAAATATTAGGATTCACAGCTTAGTCAATGAACTTGAGAAAACTGACACCAATTTGACACTTAAAATTATGAATCAACTTCACCCTACTCAGATGTTTTTGACTATGAATATCTCTCTTAAAACTTTCAGTTTCATCTCTGTGTACCTAATCTGATGCTTTTTTTCAAAATATGATGGAAACAATGATTCAATTGATAGCCAAAAAGATAATAGCTTCAGGAGGTTGATTCAGTCCCAGAAGCAGGCAAGCAGCAAAGTAACACCTGGAAACATTCTGGAAAGTGCTCCCCTGCCTTGCTTGTAGATCAAGGACAGGTCAATATTTGTTTAGGATATGTTGTAAATTATTTCTTCTCAATTTTTGTTCAGGAAAGTCAGGAATGGCTGAAGAAAACCATACCATGAAAAATAAGTTTGTACTAACTGGATTTACAGACCACCCAGAGCTGACACCTCTGCTGTTTATGGTGTTCTTTATCATCTATGTGATCACCATGGTGGGGAATCTTGGTTTGGTGGCATTAATTTTTACACAGCGTCAACTTAATACACCAATGTACATCTTTCTGGGCAGCCTGGCTCTTGTGGATTCTTGTTGTGCCTGTGCTATTACCCCTAAGATGTTGGAGAATTTCTTTTCTAAGGACAGAATGATTTCCCTCTTTGAATGCATTATTCAGTTTTATATTCTTTGCACTGTTGAAACTGCAGATTGCTTTCTGCTGGCAGCAATGGCCTATGACCGCTATGTGGCCATATGTAGTCCACTTCAGTACCACACCTTGATGTCAAAGAAGCTCTGCATTCAGATGATCTTCGGGGCCTTCATAGCTGGAAACTTGCATTCTATGATTCATGTAGGGCTTCTCTTTAGGTTAGCTTTCTGTGGCTCTAATCACATTAATCATTTTTATTGTGATATTCTTCCCTTATACAGACTCTCTTGTGTTGATCCTTATATCAATGAATTGGTATTATTCATCTTTGCAGGTTCCATTGAAGTCTTCACTATAGGTAGTGTCTTAATATCTTATCTCCACATTTTTTTCACAATTTTTAAAATGAAATCCAAAGAGGGAAGGGTCAAAGCCTTTTCTACTTGTGCATCCCACTTTCTGTCTGTTTCATTATTCTATGGATCTATTTTCTTCATGTACATTAGACCAAATTTACTTGAAGAAGGAGATAAAGATATACCAGCTGGCATTTTGTTTACAATAGTAGTTCCTGTATTAAATCCTTTCATTTATAGCCTGAGAAATAAGGAAGTAATAAGTATCTTGAGAAAAGTTCTGAAGAAACAATAATCTCAAGAAAGTTTGAAACAAATGGTATTTATTGTAACTTAATAATTTAAATACAGCAATAACTTTCCAGTGAAATTACATGGGAAAAATGCACAAATGGCAAGTAAAAAATTAAACATACTATAATGCAATCAAGTTACACAGCTCATAAAAGGGAGAAATGCACAATAAGTAAACTTTGGTAAATATTAACTCAAAATAATAATAATCAAAACCAATCTTTAGTCCAATTAAGAGATAACTTATGATATTGTCATATTTATGGACTGTGTCAGTTTCCATAAGTACTAGTACCCAAGACAACAACAAATCTAACATTTTTATTAGTATCTAGTGGTGGAAGGGGGAACACTAATGAGTTAGGAGGTGAAAAAAAGTATGATTGTTGAACAGTATACAGGGCTTATATAAAATAAATCTATTTATTTTCTCTTCACCATTGAAAAACATCAAGTTGTGGAATGTGAGTTCCAATGATCTTACTGTGGTATCATAAAATGATCACTTTCTAATTATTAACCCAAGATGTATGCATCAAGTACTGCAAAAAATTGAGGAAAATGGAGTTAGAAGTATGAATTTATTTTTTCAGAAAAATAATTTGGGGTTCAAAAATGTTTTCATAATATGTGGAAAATCTGCATTATGAAAAATCTATTAAAGGATTTATTTTACACCAACATAGACACTTACTTTTAATTCCACTTTTTTCATAAAATGTTTGAAGTACTCTCATAATTATTGAGATTCTCCTTTGTGGGAGTGCTGTTCTAGATTCTAGGGCCTATCAGTAGCCAAAACACCAGGTTTTTTTTTTTTTTTTTTTTTTATCTCCTTAGATTATAGAACATTGCCAAGACTTACATACTAGCTTCTGGGTCAGTGAGGTGCTGTATCAAATAACAGAAAAACTCACCCATTCTACCAGATCTCTTCATCCTCTGAGTTCACTTTCAAATTCCCAGAAGGCAACTGTCAGGTTGCAACATTGCCCCAGGCTAGTCAGCCATCTAAAGCTGGCTTCTTATGAAAAAGCAGTTGGAAAACAGGCATAGTATTTCCATCTCCCAAATTCATGAATGCAAAAAATATAACCACTCATTTTCTCCTTATAAGCTCCAAGAAAATCTAACCTAGCTCAAATGCACTCACACATTTCAAGATATTCCTTGTTGTTTCCAACTAAACTCCACAAATTAAGGATTTGCCAACCATATCTCCACCATAAATGTGCAAGCCTTTACCCCAAATCATGTTCTTGAGTACAGGTGTCATGCTAAAGATGAGCTCAGTCCAAGCTGTGGTTGTCTGGGATATCTGAACCCATTTAAGCCTCTGGGTACCCCTTCTTGCCACCATCACTTTATCTACAGCGACATTTAGTTTCTGTGCTGTGCTACCTGCTGGCTCAATCTCTTTCAGTCTTTCTTTGCTAATTTCTTCGTAAATTCAACTTTATCTCCTCCATTCGGGTCCAGGGTATATTTAGAAGAATTCCTTTTTGCAATTTCGTTGCTATAGATTACTGGTACAATGCAGGACACTGAATGCTTTTACAGGAACATAGATCCCCAAACTTCTTTGGGGTTTCAGTGTCATTCTACCCCCATTCCTAGGACAATCCTCAGGAAATTAAATCACTGACCTCCATCTCAGTGACACAACTTATCCACTCTGAGGTTACTTATTTGTAATTCACTGAATATTTATTTATAAAATGGGTCCAAACTTTAACATTGTTATAAATGATTCCCAAATCTATTTCTATCTAAAATGGTATCAATGGCCATTGGACAAAACAGCATTACAGATAGGCTTTATCTAAGGATTGCTGGTCATAGAGGGGAAAAACTCATAAAATGAATACTTTTGGCCGGTGCCGTGGCTTAACAGGTTAATCCTCCACCTTCTGGCGCCGGCACACCGGGTTCTAGTCCCGGTCGGGGTGCCGGATTCTATCCTGGTTGCCCCTCTTCCAGGCCAGCTCTCTGCTGTGGCCAGGGAGTGCAGTGGAGGATGGCCCAAGTGCTTGGGCCCTGCACCCCATGGGAGACCAGGAGAAGTACCTGGCTCCTGCCATCGGATCAGCGCTGTGCGCCTGCCGCAGCGCGCCTACCGCAGTGGCCATTGGAGGGTGAACCAACGGCAAAAAGGAAGACCTTTCTCTCTGTCTCTCTCTCACTGTCCACTCTGCCTGTCAAAAAAAAAAAAAATGAATACTTTTAAAATCTTTACCAATATTTCAAAACTAGAGAAAAGCAGAGATTTGTTTGGGACTCTTTTGAAAAAGCAAAACTAAAATACACAGAAATAAATGCTTTATCAAATATTTAAGCAAATATTAGTTATGATTACAAATTTGTTTTTGAGATAACATTTTTAGTTATTTTTATTTTTATTAGTATAAAGAGAACAGATTTCATGTATTTCATAGATACCATTCTAAGAGAATAACCACAGATTTTTCAAAATATATATGAATCAAGTCAATTATTTTTCAGAAAAATAAAATATAACTTGATAAAAATTTTAATTAACTTTAATATCAAGGAATAGTAATGAAACTGATTCATTAATTTTTTTAAAAACATCCAAAGGCTCCACAAGTTTTACCAAGGGTACCAACTTAATCCCTTATTATACAAATTATACTATTTTATCTCATTTGCATTTTCTTCACATTTTAATCATTTATCTTTCCAGGCCATTTTTGTCAGTGGGGCTGTATGTTTTATTTCTGCATCTCAAGATTACTTTGCATTAAATTTCAAATTTCTGCTACTATATCAGAAAATCAGTGGGTGAGATGATAAAACAATGGTGAAGATAGACACTAGTATGATTCATTGAGCAATGTTTACAGGGAAAGTAATTCTATAAGTGACTTGTTCATTCAAAAATATTGTGTTACGACAGTTCGTCCTTAGACAGCAGTGTCACTTTCGGCACTTACATATTGAATTCTATGATAACTATGAGGATCTGTGCATTTGGTATATCAAGTAATTCCACAGTTACTCTTCATATATAAAAAATATATCATTTGAGCTAATTTGTAGATATTTTTGATGCTTCTAACACTTCATATTTACATTTTAACTATTGGGATTTTACCAAGTCCTAATAAGCTATTTCTTGCTATCAGCTTGAGTTATCAACTACCTTGATATTGAGAGTTTGACAGACTGGAAAATATTGACTCTATGCACTCATCACTAGGCATACCAATTATGTCCCTTTCAAAAATCATTCTTCCTGTGATTATTTTTGTCTTTGATTCCCACCCATTTCCAGCCCAACAAAAGAAATGTTCTGAAGTTGGTATTGCTTGTTGGGACAGGTTGACTTTATCAACAGGCCTATCTCACCACATAATTTTACTTAATTATTTATTTTCACTTTATTCAGGAGGCAGGAAGACAGAAAGAAGAGATCTTGCATTTGCTAATGCATTCCCCTAAATGATCTGAGCGAGGCTCAATACAGGTCACTCAAGTGGGTGGCAGACACCCAATGTACTTCAGCCTCCTGGAGTACACATTATTAGAAACCTGGATCAAAAGCATGGGATGGGACTCATGTCAATATGAGACTTAACCACTGTGCCAAATGCCTACCTCATGCTATATAATTTTAAATGTGGGGTCCTCAGTGATGTGCTGAAGCATAAGAAGAATGTAATAGCTATAGCCTGTTCATCTCTAGAGTCATAGTCACTGTTAAAACTCATTATTCTGCTTGCTCTAATTCTTAAGTTGTATTTTTAATCTATCAAGATGGACTACACTGGTACTATGAAATTGTTCTTGCATGAGATGAAATCAAAGACCTCACTCCATTTCTGGACATGCCAGAGTCTGGTATGTCTCTCAAAGTTTTAACACTTGTGTCATAATGAGCTATTTGTATTGATTTAAAGTTTTCATTAATTAAAGTGTGATTGCCATATTATTTGGAATATAAATATTTGTAAATGTTCACTGAATTGTACTCCTTCCATTTCCTCATTTTATGATCAATGTCATGAATTTCACATTATGTGATATTAACATCCACTTCTGCATTCAAAAAATATTGTATATTTTATGTTTACATATGAAGTGAACATGGCAAAATTGTTAAATCCATGTATGCTCATCGAACTCTTTATACTTTTCTGTACATTTGTATTCTTGAAATATAATGAAAAGAGAAAATAATAAAGTTGGATAATTTTATGGTTTAAAAAAGAGAAAAAGCTCCCCTATGACTTGTGAAAGAGACATAGCTCACCTAATGATTTGTAAAGAGGAAAAGATTAATTTTTTTTTATTTTTTTCATAATATGTATTTTCTTTTTTTTTCAACTTTATTTAATAAATATAAATTTCCAAAGTACAACTTTTGGATTATAATAGTTTTTCCCCCATAACCTCCCTCCCACCTGCAACCATCCCATCTCCCACTCCCTCTCCCATACCATTCTTCATCAAGATTCATTTTCAATTATCTTTATATACAGAAGGACAATTTAGTATATACTAGGAAAAGATTTTAACAGACTGCACCCACACAGAAACACAAAGTATAGAGTACTGTTTGAGTAGTAGTTTTACTGTTAATTCACACAGTACAACACATTAAGGACAGAGATCCTACATGGGGAGTAGGTGCACAGTGACTGCCGTTGTTGACTTAACAACTGACACTCTTATTTATTTATGATATCAGTGATCACCCGAGGCTCTTGTCATGAGCTGCCAAGGCTATGGAAGCCTCCTGAGTTCACCAACTCTGATCTTATTTTGACAAGGCCATAGTCAAAGTGGAAGTTCTCTCCTCCCTTCAGAGAAAGGTACCTCCTTCTTTGATGGCCCATTCTTTCCCCTAGGATCTCACTTGCAGAGATCTTTCATTTAGGTCATTTTTTTTTTGCCAGAGTGTCTTGGCTTTCCATGCCTGCAAAACTCTCATGGGCTTTTCAGCCAGATCCAAATGCCTTAAGGTCTGATTCTGAGGCCAGAGTGCTGTTTAAGGCATTTGCCCTTCTATGAGTCTGCTGTGTATCCTGCTTCCCATGTAGGATCATTCTCTCCTTTTTAATTCTATCAATTATTATTTGCAGACACTGGTCTTATTTATGTAATCCCTTTGACACTTAATCCTATCTTTTTGATCAATTATGAACTTAAACTGATCACTTTAACTAGTAAGATGGCGTTGGTACACGCCACCTTGATGGGATTGAATTGGAATCCCCTGGCATATTTCTAGCTTTACCATTAAGGGTAAGTCCGAGTGAGCATGTGCCGAACTGTACATCTCCTCCCTCTTATTCCCACTCTTATATTTAACAGAGATCACTTTTCAGTTAATTTTAAATGCCTAAGAATAATTGTGTGTTAATTAAATAGTTCAACCAATGGTATTAAGTAGAACAAAAAAATACTAAAAGGAATAAAATAGTAAGTTGTTCCTCAACAATCAGGACAAGGGCTGATCAAGTCATTGTTTCTCATAATGTCCATTTCATTTCAACAGGTTTCCTTTTAGGTGCTCAGTTACTTGTCACCGATCAGGGAGATCATATGATATTTGTCCTTTTGGGACTTGTTTATTTCACTCAGCATGATGTTTTCCAGATTCCTCCATTTTGTTGCAAATGACCAGATTTCATTTTTTTTAACTCTTGTATAGAGTTACATATAGAGTACATATCCCATAATTTCTTTATCCAGTCTTCTGTTGATGGGCATTTAGGTTGATTCCAGGTCTTAGCTATTGTGAATTGAGCTGCAATAAACACAGTGCACAGTGCTCTTTTATTTGCTAATTTAATTTCCTTGGGTAAATTCCAAGGAGTGGAATGGATGGGTTGTATCGTAGGGCTATATTGAGGTTTCTGAGGAATCTCCAAACTGTCTTCCATAGTGGCTTTACCAGTTTGCATTCCCACCAACAGTGGGTTAGTGTCCCTTTTCCCCCACATCCTCGCCAGCATCTGTTGTTAGTTGATTTCTGAATGTGAGCCATTCCAACCAGGGTGAGGTGAAACTTCATTGTGGTTTTGATTTGCATTTCCCTGATGGCTAGTGATCCTGAGCATTTTTTCATGTGTCTGTTGGCCATTTGGATTTTCTCTTTTGAAAAATGTGTATTTTAGGTGCTTGGCCCATCTCTTAAGTGGGTTGTTTGTTTTGTTTTTGTGGAGTTTCTTGATCTCTTTGTAGATTCTGGTTATTAAACTTTAATCAGTTGCATAATTTGCAAATATATTTTTCCCATTCGGTCCATTGCCTCTTCATTTCCTGACTGTTTTTTTTTTTTTGCTGTATAGAAACTTCTCAACTTGATGTAAAGATTAAAAATTAAAATAAAGAAAGTAGACTATATTAATGAATACCAACACACGAATAATAATTATGGAGAAATAATTGTGAATATAAAGAGCAGAAAGTCATAAAGAAATAATCCATAACTATTTCCCCATAATGCCATATACTTGCTAGATCAAAAGTGCCTACCAAGTGCACAGTAAATGGAAAAAGAAAGAAGATGGGAAAGGATGAAGGGGAAGATGAATTGGGAATTTAAACATAGGGATAGGCACAGAAGGAAAATGATGCAGAAAGATATAAAAAGAACACTATGTGAGGATGGAGGACGGATTAATGCATCTATGTCCAAGGAACATCAAAAATTGACAGCAATTTTTACAAGCTAGGAAGAGGTAAAGGATTCTCTCTCTACAGGTTCAAAGGGAGCATGGCCCTTCAAACATCTCATTTTTAGACTTCCAACTTATAGAACCATGAAATGATAAGTTTCTTGGATGTTAAGTCATCCCATGTAGTTGTACATTATTATGGCCAATCTGAGAAATGAATATAACTGGGTTAACTTACAACATGGCTACCAGGTTCCAAGAATGAGTATATAAAGAGAGAACAAGACAAAACTGCATGGCATCTTAATGATCGTTTTGGAAGTCAAATTGCATCACTTCTACCTCACTTCATTTGTTATTTATTTGTTCACATTTTAGCTACACTCAAGGGGAGGAGATTCTTTGATGAAGAGAGTCAACATCACACTATAAGAGAATATGGGATGAGGCACACTGCGTTGGTCATCTCTGGTAAATACAATCTGCCAAAATGCTAGACAAGTTGAGAAAAATGATAGGGCAAGCATTAGGGTAGGCCAAGAGCTAGATTTAAAGGAGAAATACTGCACTGCTTAACTCATTTTTTCTTTGTAAAATATTGTTCCCTGAATAAATGTAAGATGGGTATTGTAAACAAAAAAAATGGTGATTTTATTTGCATTTCCCTGATGGTTAGTGATCCTAAGCATTTTTTTCATGTCTGTTGCTCATTTGTATTACATCCTTTGAAAAAATACCTGATCATGTCCCTTGCTCATTTCTTAACTGGATGATTTGTTTTCTTGCTACTGAGTTTCTTGAGCTCCTTATATATTCTGAATATTAATCCTTTATCCCATGCGTAGTTTGCAAATATTTTCTCTCATTATGTCAGTTGCCTCTTTATGTTGTTGAGTATTTCCTTTGCTGTGCAGAAGCTTCTTAGCTTGATGTAATTCCATTTGTCTTTGCTTTTATTGCCTGTGCTTCTGGGATTTTATTCAAGAAGTCTTTGCCTATGCCACTGTCTTAAGAGTTTCCCCAATGTTTTTCTCTAGTAATTTGATAGTATCAGGCTGAGAATTTGGATCCTGGATCCATTCTGAGTTGATTTTTGTGTAAGGTGTAAGGTAGGTGTCTTGTTTAATACTTCTGCAGGTGTAAATCCTTATACAACAAAATGGATGTAATCATATGTGGTGGAATGAGAAGGCCATGCCAAGATGGCCACTGGCAAGCGAGCGTCAGTTACTCAGGAATGACTTTGAAACCCACCTGGCAACAGACCCTGCCTGGCAACAGGCTGTGATTGGATGGTTTTGGAAACCACAGGGCAAACAGAGCCTGCCTGGCAACAGGCTGTGATTGGTTGGGGCATAGACCGCCCCTTGACCGGATTGGCTGGTCTTGGCTATATAAGCTGTTGTACTAACTGAAATAAACGAGTCTGCGGGCTGCTTGCCTCAAGCCCACTTTCACCCAACTCCCGGGGTCTGTGTGGTGACTCCACACCTCTTGCCCCCACCACGTTCCTCCTCTCAGAAACGAATCCACTGTAACATTGTTGAGAAATCAACTGCAACAATCATATACCTTTATGTTTCGTGAAATAAACCCACTCTAAAAAAGACAATGTATTTTTTCTTATTTGTAGTAGCTAATATAGAGTACAAAAAATTAGAAGAAGAATGAAACTGACATCTTATGATTTGATTATTTATAGCCCTTGTCTATATTCCTATGGAACAGTGGTTTTTCTACCTTCTACTTGTTGAATATGATTAGTGCTGCATCAATCATGTGATTATAAAGTAAACTAAAGGTAAAAATTACAAGATAGAAAGAAAAAAGGATTGAGGGAGGGAGTAGGGAGAAAAGGAGGGAAGTATGGTTATCCTCTTAGAATTATATCTATGAAATACATGAATTTAACTACCTCATTGAATTCTCTCCAAAATTTTATGCAAGAAGGACAATTTTTATTGCAAGTGGCAGGTGAGAAAATGAACTCCAGTGTGGTTGAGGCAATTATTCCATATCCCACAGTACTCTGCATGATCTGTATGCCAGCCTGTCAACTATAAAACCCACATCCTAATTATCACATAAGAAATAACAAAATATCCCCTAGAGGTTACCCAGAAATATTTAGTTTAGTCCGTGTGGTGCAGATCAGTGCACTGGTTTAAAAAAAATCATTTTATCTTAAAAAGTTGTCACCCACATGGGCTAAATATTTCTGGGTAAGCTTTAGGGAACATTTTGTAATTTCTTGTATAATAAAGCAGAATGTGGATTTTGTAATTAGCATTTAAAATTCAAGAGATTTTCTTAAGATTTCTATTTTATTTATTTGAAAGGCCAACTTATAGTGAAGAAAGGAGAGAGACAGAGAGAGAGACAGAGAGAGAGAACCTTCCACCCACTGTTTCACTCCCCAGAGGGCCATAATAGTCAAGGCTTGGCCAAGCTGAAGCCAGGAGCTCTTTCCAGGTCTCCACATGGTTGCAGGGACCCAAGTACTTGGGCCATCCTCTGCTGCCTTCCCAGGTGCATTAGGAGGAAGCTAGATTGGAAGTGGAGCAGCTGGAACTTGAACCAGTCCCTATAAAGAATGCAAGTTGCAACTTAACCTGCTATGCCTGGCCCAAGAGAATGTTCTTGATAAAAGGGTGGTAGAGAGGATGAGAGATTAATCTCCCATCCACTGGTTTTCTCCTCAAAAGCCAGGAACCCAGAACTCATTCTGGGTCTCCCACATAGGTGGGCAGAGACCCATCTACTGGAGCCATCATCTGTCCCTCCCAGGGTATGTATTAGCAGGAAGCAGGAATCAGAACTAGAACCAAGACTCTAATCTACCACTGTGTCAAATGCCTACACCCAATGAGAATTTAAAAAAAAAAATTTCACATTTCTTGAAAAATCAGGAGATTTGGCAACCATTATTTCTTTTTATGCCATTTGCCTAGTCCCTCTGAACATCTGAATGCATAGGCTGGCATTACAAATACTTCATTATTTCAATAATTTACAGTAAAACCATCTACCACATTGATATTGTCAATTATAAAATATTGATTTGAACAATTTTTTCATTTTTCCTACTTACCTTTTATAGTAAAAACATTAATAAGAAGAGAAATGATCAAAAACATCAAGAACAGATAATTTATTAATTCACTGACAGCTGGTTATGGAAATACCAATAAGTAAACAAAGTATATTAATTCACATTTTAAAAAGGAAATATCATATAATAGACATTAACTATTAAAGGTATAGATATAAACTTGATAGAAATACAGAACAGGGCCATTGCTGTGTCATAGTGGGTAAAGCCCTGGCCTGCAGTGCCAGCATCCCATATGGGTGCCAGTTCAAGTCCCAGCTGTTCCACCTCCAATCCAGCTCCCTGCTATGACCTGAGAAAGCAGTAGATGGCCCAAATCCTTGGGCCCCTGCACCCACTTAGGAGGCCCAGAGGCAGCTCCTAGCTTCAGATCAGTGCAGCTCTAGCCATTGCTGCCATTTGGGCAGTGAACCAGTGGATGGAAGACTTTCCATCTCTCTCTCTCTTTCCTTTCTACCTCTGCCTCTCTGTAACTCTGCCTTTTAAATAAATAAATAAATCTTAAAAAAAATACAGAACAATAATCTATGTAATTCATTTTAAGCAAATATATGTCACCCTTTTATTAACTATGAACACACTATTTTACTTTATTTAAATTATTTTCATCTCTATGTATTATAATTTTGTGTTTTATTTTCATTGGTGAATTAGTATCAATCCTAGAACAAAAACTAGTTAGCCCTCTTTAAGATGTGAGCAAGAAAGGAACCTCCCTTTCTTAAAGGAAACAAAGCCAAATATTAATATGAGAAAGATGTATTATTAAATTAGCATGACAATTTTGGTGAAATGAGTCATATACTGTATTGATAGTATTTACAGATGTGTCTTGTTTGATATTTCCTTAATAAGTTTTTAAAAAAGATTTATTTTATTTATTTGAAAAGCACAGTTACAGAGTGAGAGAGGCAAAGACAGAGAAAGAGAAGTCTTCCATCTGCTGGTCTACTCCCCAAATGGCTGCAACAGCTATAGCTGGACCCACCCAAAGCCAGGAGCCAGGAGCTTCATCTAGATCTCCCACATGGGTACAGGGCCCAAGCACTTAGGCCATCTTCTGCTGCTTTCCCATATACATTAGCAGGGTCCTGGACAAGAAGCACAGCAGCTGGGACTTGAACCAGCACCTATATGGGATGCTGGCATTGCAGGCAGCAGCTATACCTAGTACACTGCAACTTTAGAAGTTAAGAACAAAATAACACACATAAAATAAGGGAGAAAATGATTAAGATAAAGATAAAGATATTTCTACTGGGAGAAAAAAACTACTGGAAATTTTTGAAAAATGATTTTACATATAGATACTTATGTGCCTGGAATTAGTGCTGTGGTGTAATAGGTTAGGCCTCCACCTGTGGCACCAGCATCCCATCTGGGCCCTACTTCATGTCTCAGCAGCTCCTCCTCCAATCCAGCTCTCTCCTATGGCCTGGGAGAGCAGCAGAAGATGGCCCAAGTGCTTGGGCCCTTGTAACTGCAAAGGGAGACCTGAAGGAGGATCTTGGCTCCTGGCTTCAGATTTGCCCAGATCCAACCATTATAGCCACTTGGGGAGTGAACCAGCAGATGGAAGACCTTTCTCTCTGGCTCTCCCTCTGTCTATAACTCTGCATCTCAAATAAATAAATAACGTTTAAAAAACAATTCGTTCTTCATAAAGCCAGAGAATGAATGTGGGAAAAATAAAGAGCAGTCTTTTGGCTGTGACATGCATTCTATATGAATACAGATGCCCAAGCTCAATGGTATACAACCCAAATGGTGTGGAAACAGGGAAAGTTAGAGGGAGTTTGTAATAAATATAAACACAGATCAAGTGAGTTACTTTAAGCTACATTTCTTCATCCCTGGAAGGCAAAATGTACAAATTTCTCCATTGGTATGTCAGTGTAGTAATGATGTAAGGGCACTCACAATATCATAGTCAAAATACTTCTCCATCTGCATAGCAACTACATATTCCACAATTAAAATATTGAGACAAACATGGTGAATAGATTTTTTCTTTTCTGCTAAGTGAGCAAGAGCATAATTAATTGATTGATTAGGGGTATCATTCATTGGCTCAGACATAAAATGTGTTATGATTCCATATTAAAAATTATTTATATGCATTTATTTTATTTTTAGCAGTGGCCTATGTTCCTCCTGAGGACAGTGGTGCAGTTTTGTCCTCCATAACACTTGGCACCAGTTAAGGTGCTCAAAAACTATAACAAGAAAGAAAAAAGGCAGGCAGGAAGAAAGACCAAACAGACAAAAAAAAAATCAAGACTAAGGCCTTGAAAATCCAAGTGTTAGAATGTAAATAACTTTTCTGGAAGCTGTGACCCCTTACCTCGGTAGCACACATCCTCAATCTACTTTGTTGACTCTTCAACTAGAAACAGCACAGAGGAATGAGGACATAATCAAGGAAACTGTTAAGTTTCAGAAATCAAGTCCAGGTCACGCCCCAAAGATGAGGTCCCTGGAAGGCAAAGGGCAGGTTAAGGACACCAGGTTCACAGGAAGAGACTGTCCTAAAAGTGGATGGGAGGGGAGTCATGAAACTCAAGTTTTCTTCTCAGTTTTACGTTGGCTGAACTACAAATGTGACTAACACCAAAAATACTCATCCTTTTGAGTGTTCTCTTAGTTTTAACATTATCACACACACACACACACACACACAAATGGAAGGCTGAAATGTGTCAAGACGAGAATTCCTGTAGCGAGGCAGACTACAATCTTCAGCATAATTTCCTCACTGCTCTCTGTTTTGTCCCCCTCATCCTCTCCAATAAAGCCATCTTCCTTCCTGTCATCACCAGGAAAGTACGTTCCTCTTAGTGTGGAAATAGTAAAAAGAATTACATAGGCCAAATTTCTGCTTATTGTATGTTCTTTAATATAGGCTCTTAAGAAAGTTAAGAAAATGGTAGAGTATATTTATAGTACATTTTATGGTACATACTAAATAGGACTTCATTCTCTACCATATTTATCCTCACTTATGTTTTTCTTCTATTTAACTAACTTCATATTTAAATATGTAGCCTCTTCTTAGGAATAGTAATCTTTTAGAAGAATCTTCTTAATTAATTAATTAATTGATTAGCATGAAAGGCAGAGAGACCAAAAGAGATTGTCCATCCTCTGCCTCACTTCCTGAGTGTTCACAACAGCCTGGACTGAGCCAGGTCAAAGCCACAACCTGGGAACTCAGTCTGAGACTTCCTCCTGTGTGGCAGGGACTCAACTATTTGAGTCATCATCCACTGCCTCCCAGAGTACACATCAGCAGGAAGCTAGAATGTGAGGCAGAGCTGGGACTATCACCCAGGTACTCCAATATTGGGGGTAAGCATCCCAAGTGGTCTCTTAACTACAGTGCCAAATGCCCAACCTAGGGACTATTAGTTTTTGAGATTAAAAAGTATTATTGCTCTCCTCCTGAGGAAATATACATCAAGGAAAAAAATGTAAACATTTATTTTACTTATTTATTTGAAAGGCAGAGTTACAGAGAGAGAAAAGAAACAGAGACCTTTCTATCTTCTGGTTCACTTCCCAAATGGCCACAATGGCCAAGGCTGGGCCAGGCCGAAGACAGGAGCCAAGAGGTTCCTCCAGGTCTCCCATATGGGTACAGGGGCACAAGTATTTGGGCCATTCTCTGTTGCTTTCCCAGGTTAATTAGCAATGAGCTGGATCAGAAGTGGGATAGCCAGGACTTGAGCCAGAACATATATAGGATGCTGGCACTGCAGATGGTAGTTTAACCTGCTGTACCACAGCACCGGCCCTGAAAATTTTTTAAGAACTGATGGCAAGAAACAATGAAGCTCAAGATTTAATAATTCTATGTATATCTATGAACTCATGTTTGAAAAATGAGTATTATGGGCAACAAGAGTTAAATGATGAGTTCACAGAGGACAAAAAAGTCACACAGTTACATAATCTAACTTGACTGATTGATTCACTCACTCATTCATTCATCATTCAATAAATACTTATGGAGGAGAAAGCTAGCAGTGTGGTACAGCAGATTAAGCAAACATATGTAATGCCAGCATCCCATATGGAGGCTGGTTCAAGTTCTGGCTTCTCTATTTCCAATCCAGCTCCTTGCTAATAGGCCTGGAAAAATAGAAGATGACCCACGTTCTTGGGCCCCTGCATCCACATGGGGGACTCAGATGGAGTTCCAAGCTTCTGACTTTTTACTGGTCCAACCCGGGCTGTTGCAGGCATTTGGGGAGTGAACCAGTAGGTGGAAGATAAATCTCTCTTCTCTCTCTTTCTCTCTCTCTCTCAACTCAATTAATTAATAAATAATACTTATGGGGCAGGCATTGTAGCACACCAGGTTAAGCTGCCACTTGGAACACCCACATCCCATATCAGAGTGCTGGTTTGAGCCCTGACTACTCTGAAATATTGTCCAGCTCCCTGCTAATGAACCTAGGAGGCAGTGGATGGTGACTCAAGTGCTCAGGCCCCTACCACCCACACAGAAGACCCAGATGGAGTTCCTGGCACCTGACTCTAACCTGGCTTATGTGGGGAAATTAGTTACATGATGGTGCCCAAAGGAAGTAAGGTGGGCGGAATCCAAAGTTGTTTACCACTAAAACTAATCGGCTGCGCAACATCAGGGGAGGTAACAAAACTAGTAACAAGTGTATAGACATATGGCTAGCCCTATAGAAATCCCCCCCGTAAAATGACCGTTTAAGTGATTGGTTGGTCCTTAGCCCTGCCCCAATGACTCTGCAGTTTTGTGCTATAAAGGTTCTGTTTCTCAGGAAGTAAATGAGTCCTTGCTAGACTTGGCTCCCCGCTGCGTCTGATTGTCTCCGGGATCGGGGATCGGGAGGCTGGGGAACGGGCGAGCGGCACACTTACCTTTCCTCGGACCCAGTCCATCCTTGTACGGGTGGACTAAGACCCAGCAGGCTTAGCCCTGTTTGTTGCAGGTATTTGGGGTCACCCTTTCAAAAAAATAAGTAATTCTTATTTTTAAATACCTACTGAGTATTTTTTAAATATGCCAGGTACTATGCACTGAGTAAAGTCAGGTAAGATTTCTGCTGTGAATGAGTTTCACAGTAGTCCTGGTAGGAAGATGTTACACAAGAACCATTACAACTTAATATTGTTACCTTTGTTCAGCTTTATTAGAAATTTCATATTCCACACTGAGGTATTAGGTTACCGTGCAGGATTTGCAAAAAGGGTGATCTAAAATCCCATCCAGTTATTTTTGGCTATCAGCCCTATCAAGGATCTGTACACACTGGGGATTAATCAGAATTTGGAAATTTCAGAGACAGACATTCTCTGGTGAGATTCCCAGTCCCATTCATTGTGATGAGGAGGTTACCTGCCTGCTCCTCACTCTGCTACAATGATAGAAAAAGGCTTTACTTGGAGAGCTTGCCCTGTATCCCCTGGAGTTTTGGAAATCTGTGGGAGACCGGATAACTAAGCTTTGAAGAGTCTGATGGTGAAAGGGCTTGGTGAAATGGGCTTTACACAGCAAAGCAGTGAAAGCCCTGTTCAAGATGCATTCCTCCCGTCCAGGTATCTGTTAATCCTGCACATCTCAATGTCTTCCTCACAGAAGGGGCAAGTGGAGACCCCTATTAAAAGAGTTCTCTTGAATAACCAGAGGACACCGTGGCCCCAGAAGAGAGCAACCAGACTGCCAGGAGTAAGCTAACCAGGCAGCTGAAAAAGAGACACTGATTTCACTTTGGAGGGTCTTTTTTTTTTTTTTTTTTTTTGAGATACCCCTAAAGTATCTCTTAAAAGAGAAGGACCTGGGCTGGTGCCGCAGCTCACTTCGTTAATCCTCTGCCTGCGGCACTGGCACCCTGGGTTCTAGTCCTGGTTGGGGCGCCGGATTCTGTCCTGGTTGCCCCTATTGCAGTCCAGCTCTCTGCTGTGGCCCGGGAAGGCAGTGGAGGATGGCCCACGTGCTTGGGCCCTGCATTCGATGGGAGACCAGGAGAAGCACCTGGCTCCTGGCTTTGGAGCGGCACATCACACCGGCCGCAGCGGCCATTTGGAGGGTGAACCAACGGAAGCAAGACCTTTCTCTCTGTCTCTCTAACTCTGCCTGTCAAAAAATAAATAAATAAATAAATAAAAATTAAAACGAGAAGGACCCAGCAATTGTGCATGGGCCCTCACAGACCCAGTGTCAGATAACAACACTACCAGCTACGTTAGACTATACATTTCCCTAAGCTGTTCTCCCCCTGGTTTGACAACAGAGGGATCGGAAGCAATCACTCTAAGTGTATGACAAAGTAACTGAGAAGAGAAGCAGCTGACCAAGTCTCCTCCCCCACTATGGTCCTCCCAGCCAAAGACAAGCCGAGAGGGGAGAGTTTTCAAATGGAACAGCATTATAGTTTTTACATTTAACAGCTACACTGGAGTGTGATTGTTATATTGTACTGGATTTTTAGGGCCCCCCCAAAAATGGCTACTTCATTAATTATTAATTGACTCAGGTATCTACCTTGAATTTGATTAAAGCACGGAAGGAATGATCTATGGAGTTTAAAGGAGCAGTGACAATTAGAATCAGTTCAATATATGGGCTTTACTGTCCACTACATTGAATTCCCTATGCAATCAAGAACTTCACAATGCTGTAAAAAATACAAGGAATCAACCTAAGGTAGGTAGTTGGGGAAAACTTCACTGAATTAAATATTTATGTTTGATATGGAAAAAAATAAGTTATCTGGGTAAAATGAGTGAAAGGGCACCATACAGATCAGATAAAGCCATTCAAGAAAAGAGGGAAAAATTAAAACAAAAACTTTTCTAAGTCTGTGGTAAACAAGAGCATTATTCTAGATACTACAATTACAGAGCAAATGATACCAAAATTTAGTTGCATAAAACCACAATTTATTATTATCTCTTACAGTTCTGTAGACTGACAGTGCTCAGCTGGTTCATTCTTGATTGGACTCTTATGAGGTTAAGATAACAACTGGAGTCACCTGAAGGTTCATCGAGGGTGGACCCCTAAGATGATTGACTCATGAAGATGGCTGGAAGATTATGCGCACAGTCAGCTGGAAGCTTAACTAGGGATTTCAACTGGAGTCCCTACCCAGGGCCTCTCCAAGTGGCCTAGACTTCACAATAGGACAGGTTTCTCAGGGGGAATGCCCCACAAGACAGAGTGTTCAAAGACAGGGTGTTCCAAGAGAACCAATCTGAAGTCACACATGATCCCCTAGTGTCACCTCAAACTCCATTTATCAAAACAATCATAAATCAACTCAGTTTCAAGGGAAGGAGGCACAGAACCCACTTCTCACTGAAAGGATGATCAAATGATTTTAAGGCCAATTTTTGGCCCTCAGGAAAAATGAAAAGTTCAGTGTGTCTGAAGAATACAGATTGGTGTAAGGCCATTTAAAGAGCTTTGAAGTTATCCTAAGAGTGATGGAATGCAATTATAAGGTATTAGCATAATGTAGGAGATCATAAAAAATACTGATTACATGAAGAATCTGACCAATTTCCTTAAGGAAAATAAATTACTGTTTATTATCAACCTGTTAATTGAGATGTGCACTACTGTGGTAATCAACAGAGAGCTGCTAAAACAAACAACAAAAATTAAAAGAGAGAATTACCTAATACTGGGCAGATTTAGGGGCAGGTCAGTTGGAAATGTAAAGTTTCCTCTTTTGAAAAAGTTACTTTGGGATCAGTACTGTGGCATAGTGGGTAAAGCCCTGGCCTGCAGTGCTGGCATCCCATATGGGTGCTGATTCGAGTCCCGGTGCTCCACTTCCGATCCAGCTCTCTGCTATGGCCTGGAAAAGCAGTGGAAGATGGCCCAAGTGCTTAGGCCCCTGCACCCACATGGGAGACCCCAAAGAAGCTCCCGGCTCCTAGCTTTGAATCAGTGTAGCTCCAGCCATTGTGGCTATTTGAGGAGTGAACACCAGCAGATGGAAGATCTCTCTCTCTCTCTCTTTCTGCCTCTCTGTAAATCTGCCTTTCAAATAAATAAATAAACCTTTAAAAAAAAAAAAGAATAAGTTACCTACTTATATATAAGCATTTGAAATAAGAGATTCCTTCATTTTCAGATCTGTTAAGTACTGGTACTCCCTTCCACTTGTATATTAAATATGTAACCTTATCTAACAATGCCTTGACTTCATTATAGATTATTACTTCATAATTTGAAAATAGTGATACACTGACTTCATCAGTTTCCCATCAGTGTTACATTTGGTTTTGAATTTTAACCTTCTAAGCAAATAAACAAACAACAAAAAAAAGTTTTGTGGTACAAGCATTTTACGTGAGATATGAAAAAGTAATAAATAAAATAATAAAAGAAATAAAATTAAATTTTGCATGTGGTATCACAACTGACAAAGAACTGAATTACATCTTCTAACCCACGGGTACAAGCTATCAGTGAGTTTCAAAGTTACCTTGAAGGAACCATTACACAGCCTTCTCTCCAGTGTTAAATTTGAACTCTTTTTATCAATTCTAATTTTTTCCTAAATAATCTGGGCTTCATGTATATGTTTATAATGGTAGCTTTCTAATACTTTCAAGGAATGTAACTCAGTAATCATTTTTTATTTATTGAGAAACTATTCTTTGTTAAGACAATCTGTTAGATCCTTGATCTTGGACTGCTCAGCATCCAGAACTGCAATGAACTTCTGTTCTTTATAACTTACCCAGCCTCAGATACTCTTACAGCAGCACCAACTGGTCTAAGACAAAAAGATCTTCAGAGCAGGTAATCTTGATCTACCAACTGATTATTAGTACAATCACTGAAAGCCAGTGGTGCATTCTTATTTCAAAAAAAAGGATAAAAATGTAAGATATAAAAGCAAAAATTCTTTTTGGATAGAAAGTCCATGTAATGAAGATCTGTCTGTTATGAAATAGTTTTTGCTTAACTAGAAACAAAAGACTCTCCCCAATAACATAATACCAGCCCCAGCTTTAATCTTTGCTGGAGTGAAGGCAGCATTGGCCTCCAAATAATCATACCTAACATTTACAAAAATCTGACATTTTAGTTCTTACAATTACACTTCCCATTTAGTGCTTACTTCTAAGCACTTTATATGTATATACCACCTTACTTAACTCTGACAGTGATCTACTGAAGTAAATGTCATTGTATTTCCTTAGACATCTGGGTAGTTCTGGGTCAGAGTCTAAGTATCCCTTTCACAGAGAGTCAGCTTTTGCATCTAGACTCCTCATCAGGTGTAGCTTCCCTGGTGACCTGAACCTGTCACAGATTTCCTTCTCAGGTCTCTCCCTCTTCTGGGTCCACCTCTGCCAGGTCCTTCCTTTGTAGTCCATACCTCCAAGGTAGCATACCAGGAACTTGTATTCCCCCACCGTGCTTCTTTTTCCCTTCAGCTGCCTAGTTACCAACCTAAGCAGTGGCCAGAACTGGTACCCTCTCTCCAAACTTTATCTCAAGATGCCTTTGTTAAGGCTCTTGTGAAGGCTGATTGTTGAAATCAGGTCCATAAGATAAGACTCCATGTTAGGACGTACAAAATAACTATTGCTCTTTATGTAGGGGAACATAGAGACGGTATATATTTGACCAGGCAGAAGCCTAGTTCTAGCACTCTGCCAGTAAAGGGAACTGATCAATCCCTGCATGTGCTGCTCTGACAAATATATATCCTAGCTTATAGGTGCAGAAGGCTGAGCAAGCACGGGTAACATGTGATCGTCCCACCTGCACATTCCTTCCTTCCCTGAGGGCTTCAGTGCATGTCTGGACACCACAGGCCATGAGAGTCTTGAGAGATGTCTCAAACTCAGGAGAGATGAGAACTGAGGGACATTTCTGTTTTTATTCTCTCATTCCACATGGGGAACAAACCATTTACAGCATACATTCTCTTGGCATGCATCCTTAGACAATGGGATTCCTTTGACCCCTTGAACTTAAAGAAAAAATGCCTGATCTTTTTCTGCACCACCACACAGCCTGGTTACAAGCTAGAGGATGGAGAAAGTTAGCCTGAGTTGAGGTTCCTTATGTCCAGGATTTCTTTGTGCTAAGCCATCTGATAGATCAGATTCCTTCCTAACTTAGTCTGCCGCAGACATTAGAAGGAAGTTCCAGAAACTTGCAGTGGGACATGAGAGCACCTTGGACAACCTCTTAAGGGTGGCCACTGTGGTCTTTTATAACATATCGGGAGGGGACACAACAGTAGAGCAAAAGGGTAAGAGTAGGATTGTGCTCCTGGTGACGTCTCAGCTCCAGTGAGACCCCCAGGGACCTCCCAAGTGCTTTCACTGCAAAGGCAGTGGACACTTCACCAAAGATTGTCAAAAAGGATGTCCAGGGCCATGTTCTATTTGTAGAGGAGACCACTGGAGATTTGACTGCCCCTGAAGGCCAAGAACTCCAGGGTCAGACATTTCTGATAGGTCTCCCACACAGGAATGAAGAGCCCCAGGGCTCTACCTACAGGCTTCAGTGATGCATCAGATCAGCACCCAGGATCCTGGGGTGGTCCTCATGGTGAAAGCAAAGCCTATCAATTTCCTTCTGGACACAGGAGAGCAACTTTCTCTGTTCTTTGCTCAAGCTTTGCCCCCATCTCTTCTCATACAGTGACCATAAAGGATGTCTCAGAAGCCCCTGTTGTTAGATACTTCACGCAATCTTTGAGCTGCGTCTGGAATAATCTAACATTCACTCACTCCTTGTTGATCATACCAAAGAGCCCAGCCCCTTTACTGAGTAAAGATCTCCTGGCCCAGATGAAGACCGCAGTTCTTACAGAAGCAGGGGAGACTTTATGCCTCCCTCAGAGAGATACACATCAATCCCAAAGTTTGGAGTATCCAGGGAAAAGTTTGGTCGGACTATAACTACTCAATCTATCCAGTTTCATCTTAAAAACCTGTCCTCCTTTCCACATCAGAGATGATATGGATTAAAGCCTGAGACTCAGAAAGGACTAAGAGCCATAGTAGACAATCTCAAGGTACAGGGATTTTAAAGCCATACAATATTCCCTCAAACACTCCCATTCTAGGGGTTCAAAAGCCAAATGGAGAATGGAAACAAGTGTATGATCTCCATCTCATTAATGAGGCCGTGGTACTCATACTTCCTGTTTTCCTAAGCTCTATATACCTTGTTATCTTGCTTAATGCTACTCTCTGAGATCTAAATTCTGTCTTGTGCTAAGACAAAAACCTCCCTTTCAGACCAAGTTTCTTGGCCACACTTATAGGAGGAATATCTTAAAAGAGGCCTAGGCCAACTTACTCTCTACCTATGCCCTCCTGGCTTTGACTTCCTGATCTGCCCAGAGTCTGATCACTACCCTTCTCCTTCATGCTAATGTTGACAAGTGGGTAGGGAACAGGTCCATGGTAGGGAACAGGTTCAGCAGCCAAGGTCCAGCACCTGGCCTCAGTTGGTGCTTCCTACTAAAGGATACCATGTGTCTCATTTTCCCTATCTCCTTAGTCACCATTTTGAAGACATTAGCCAAGAACTTGTCATAACAGCTTTGGTTTAAACTGCTAAGTACCTTTTACCACTGGCCAGATTTCCTGCAGGGAGTCATTTCTCCTACACCAACAAGGGTGGGCACTCTGCTCTGACTCAAAGAGTTCACATGTTCTTGCTTGCTAAATTATAGAAGATTCTCTGCCCACCTGTTTTAGATTCTTCTGTTCTCTAATGGTCAATATAGCATTGTTAAACTAGAGCTTTCCTTGAACCCACTGCCCTACAAAGTATAAAAGACTGCGAAACTGTTATGCTTTCTGAGATGCTATACTCTGAGTTGTAATTGTAATCATAACTAGTCTGAATCCTTTGCCATCCACAATGTGATTCTCAAAAATATTTATGTATGTCTTTACAAAACATTGTTGGTACTATGCTTAAGTGTCTTGTCTTCTAGGATAAACATTTTCTTGAAACTCCTAGAATATGCAACAATTTGGTAAAGTGTAATTGTGTAAAAATCATTTACCTATTTCCAACCTGGATTCAAAAACTGCTTTAAAGTAAGTATGAGTTACAATTTTGTATTTTTTTTTTTTTTTTTTTGCCAGGCAGAGTGGACAGTGAAAGAGAGAAAAAATTTTGTATGTTCTTTTAAAAGATTTGTTTTTCTTAATTTACCAGCATTGAGGATTGTTTTAGGATGTGAACTGAAGGAACCAGTAGGTAGGAAAGAAAGTTGTAGAGGAAGCTACAGGCATGACAATGTATCCTTGGTTATGGAAGGTTAAGTCAGATTTTTGAAAGAATTTTTTTAGTAGAAAGGAACAGCGGGAATAAGCACGTTGTGGGTTTTGGTGTGCAAGATAGCTTGGATGAGATTAGAAGAAAATTATTTTAAAGTTAGCTCTTCCTAAAAGACAGATAGCAGGATTACCTGATTCTCTACCTCTTTGTAACATGATGTAATCAACTGCCCCAAGTGATGGGCTCGCATGCTGATATCACACACGAATATTTTGCAATCAAGGTTCTTCTGATTTCAAACAAAGTTTTACGGATCTCAGGGAAGTTTCATGTGTTTTCTGTTGCCTTTATTGAGTTTAATTGCTTTAATTCTTAAAGGAATTAGCTTTATCTGCTTAGATCTAGTCCATAGCTTTAGTTAAGAGGCTCAGGTTTAACTTACTTTGGCCAAATGGTTTAAACCTGGCAATTCTTTTACATCTAAAGCCCTAAAACTGAGTCTTTGACATTGAGGCTTCCAGATGGATCCCTGGGACTCTCAAAAGATGAGTCTCTCAATTGGGAGAGAAAATAATTTTCTTACACACTTTGTGTAAGAAATGACTAAATGACCAGAAGCCATCAAAGTCCAGCCTATACTCCAGACAATGCCCCTGAAGAAACCTGCCCTCAAAAGAATGCTCTGCTGCTGTTCCTCAAAGACACCCTCTTTCGCATGAAGCAGCCAGGGTGGTCATCACCCTCATATCCCTAACAACAGTTAGGGTCCACTCTTCTGGGAGAAGGGAGGGAATGTTAGTAGCTAGATAAACTAACAGGCAGTTGTGTCCTGTGGGAATGAGAAAAGGGGGAAGTCTCTTTAAAGAGTACAAAACATGGTCAGCGCTGCGGCTCACTAGGCTAATCCTCTACCTGCGGCGCCAGCACCCCGGGTTCTTGTCCCGGTTAGGGCACCGGATTCTGTCCCAGTTGCCCCTCTTCCAGTCCAGCTCTCTGCTATGGCCTGGGAAGGCAGTGGAGGATGGCCCAGGTCCTTGGGCCCTGCACCCGCATGGGAGACCAGGAGGAAGCACCTGGCTCCTGGCTTCGAATTGCGCAGCACACCAGCCGTAGCGGCCATTTGAGGGGTGAACCAACGGAAGGAAGACCTTCTTCTCTGTCTCTCTCTCTCTGTCTAACTCTGCCTGTCAAAAAAAAAAAAAAAGGGGGGGGGGGGTACAAAACATATACTTCACCCAAAAAGCTGCCTTTAGCAAAAGTGCCAATCCCACCCCTCTGAGTTTCTAGTTTTATGAGAATAGAAAGAAGTTACCTATTCCACCCTTCTGAAGACTGTTTTATCAAGAGCAGGCTAGACTGGACTACAATTCTGACCTTTCCATTGGGTTTTGTCCCTGCCCTTTGATTCATTGTTCCCCAAATTGTGCTTAAAAGACTCCACTTCAACCAGTTTCTCAGGTCTGCCTCCCTTGGAAACACCTTCAAAGCTGCTGCAACAGGAGGTTTCTGGCTTAAATAAATCTTGCTTTGCTTAAAAAAAAAAAATAGAGAAATACCAGATTACCTTCAGAGTATCCCCAATTAGACTAGTTGCTGATTTCTCATCAGCAACCATACAGGTCTAGGAGAGAATGGAGAGACATAGTCCATGTCCTACAGAAACAAACTGTCAATCCAGAATACTGTACCCAGCACAGCTGAAATAAAGACCTTCCAAAGCAAACAGAAATTGAAAGAATTTGTCACCACTTGCCCAGCCTTACAAATGAGTCTTAAGGATGTGCTACACATAGAAATAAAGAGTAATTGTTGTCATTATGAAAGAATTTGAAGGCAGAAAATCTAATAAAAGTACAAAGGAAATCCAAAGCAAACAATAGAAATATTTAGGAAAAATGGTAAAACCAATTTGTTACTTATCAATAACCTTGAATGTAAATTATTTGATTAAAAGACACAGACTGGCTAAATGGATTCAAAAACAAGACCCAATGATTAGCTGCCTAAAAGCAATGCACCTCACCAACAAAGATACACGCAGACTGAAAGTGGAAGCATGGAAAATGATATTCCATGTTAACAGAAAGCTAAAACAAGCAGGAGTAGTGATCTTAATATCAGACAAAATAAACTTTAAAAGTAAACTGTTAAAGAGACAAAGAAGAACATTATATAATAAATAAGGAATCAATTATACCACTATGGAATACTATTAAGCCATAAAAGAACCAAATCCTATCGTTTGCAACAAAATGGATGCAAGTAGAAACCCTCTGCTTAGTGAGATAAGTCAGTCTCAAAAAGACAAACATCATATGTTTTCTCTATATGTGGCAGTTAATACAGAATACCAAAATATGCATAGGAATGAAATGGTCATTTGGAGATATGATTGTTTTTAACCCTTGTTTATACTCCTGTGGAATTGTGGTCTTCTTTCTTTTTACTTGTTGAATATTATGACTAGTGGCAAGTTAAGCCTGTGAATATAGAGTGGATTAAAATTATGTCTTTGCAAAAACTGATTAAGAGAGGCGAAGTACATAGGGATATGAGGGGAGCAGGAAAGTGGGAGAAGTATGATTGTCTTCTTGGAACTAGACCTATGGAATGCATAAAATCTGTATTTAATAAAAAAAATTAATTAAAAAAATTTTACCTATGAAATATAAGAAATTTGTTCTCTTTAATGAAAAACTTATAAAAGAATTTAATTTGTATTCATGTCAATAATTATTTCCTTCCTTTTTTTTTTTTTTTAAGATTTTTACCTATTTATTTGAAAAGGCAGAGTTACAGAAAGAGGGAAAAACAGAAATGTCTTCCATTCACTGTTTCAACCTCCAAATGGCTACAACAGACAGTGCTGGGCCAATCCAAAGCCAGGAGCCTCCTCCAGGCCTGCCATATGGGTGCAGGGGCCCAAGCACTCGAGCCATCTTCCACTGCTTTCGCAGGCCATAAGCAGAGAGCTGGATCAGAAGAGGAACAGCTAGGATATAAACCAGCACCCTTATGGGAATGCTAACACCACAGGCGGAGGCTTAGTCTACTACACCACAGTGCCAGCCACCCTTCCTGGTTTTGACCAAGAGTATAATTACCATTAAATAAGCAGATGGGAATAAAAATATTTACTTTGTCAAGGAACAATCACCCCAAACTACAGGTTCTTGAAAGTACTAAATTAGAGAAAGTAGTGTCCCTCATCCAATTTCTCTTTCCACGGTTTGTTACCTGCAGTGCAAATGTGTTTTGAGAGACCACGTTCAGATAACCTTTTCTACCCTGTACTGTTATCCTTGCTCTATCTCATTCTTCATTATTATTGTTTATCTCTTCCTGTACCTAATTTATAAATCAGAATTTAACACAGGAATGTATGCATGGGCAAAAATATAGTATAGACTTGTATAGCATCTGGTACTGAGGTCACATGAAAACATACCCCCTGTGGATAAGGGGATTTGTAATTTGGACTTGAAGCCAAAACAAGGGAGGCTTCCTATTACCTCCTGCCAAATACAAACCTTAGAACCAGCAACTGAAATGTACTGGGTCAGCAGGCTGAATCCTCAAACTTCTCCATGCAGCAGTGGTGTGATGGATTGGGGACTTTCTTAAAATGCCAGCTGACAGCAGAATGAGGTGCTGGAATACACGGGAGAAATAAAGCAGGCACTATGCCAGGTCTGCTTACTCACAGCCCACCATCTCTTCCTAATAATCTGCCTGGAAGACAGGAAAATTCTATTTCTGGCTTTGAAAAGCTTTCAAACTTATCTGCCTACTGTAATAACTGGGAAGATGTAAAACATTGTAATGACCTAACTACATATCAAACTAAATCAGATTCTCTGAGTGGCAAGTATTTTTAAAAATGCCCTGATCTGTGCTAACTAGTAAACAAAAAATGTAGTATATGAGTGAAATTAACATTTTGAGATTTGATGCTTGTTTATAGCCCTTGTCTCTACTGTTGAGGAACAGTGTCTTTTTCTTACTATTTGTTGAATACTTAGTGTGGGGTTAATCTTGTGAGTATAAAATAGACTGAGAATAGATCATTATAAAAATTAAAAGAAGGAATGGGAAAAGAAGAGGGAGGGTGGTATTGTGAGCGGGAGGGAGGCTAAGGTGGGAAATATTACTATGCTTCTGAATCTGTATATATGAAATACATGAAATTTGCTTACCTTAGAAAATTTGAATACAAAAAGAAGTGAGCAAAATAAATACATCCCTGGGACATTCCAATACATAGCCTAGGCTGAGAACCACATTAGGGACTTGGTAGCCCCATTTCCTCATAATGCAGCCAGCCATAACTAGTATTTTTTGAGTGTCTTTGCTGATCAGTTTTCATAATCCTCAGGGTAACTTCGTGAGGCAGGTATGACAAACACAGCTTTTCTCAGATGGGAAAAGGGGAGAACAGAAATGCTAGGAGACAGACCTGGGACCTGGGATTGTGAATATAGGATTCTATCTCCTGAGCTGGATTCTTAACCTCCACACTGTAGTTCCTGAATGCCCTGACCCCAGAGATCTTGCCAATCACATAATACATTCCCTTTATAGGGGGGATCAAATAATGGTTGTATATAAGAAGCCATTCCAATATTCCCTTCAAAGAGGACGTAACTTTCCTCTATTGAAGTTGAGAAGGAAAAACAATTTTCAAGAACTAGCTTGTATAGAGATTTGCAAAGTGTGTTGTAGGTAGTAATAAATCAACAGATGATTAGAGTTGTTAAGCAGTTAAAATACAACAGCATTTTTAAAAGCATTAGTTGAGGAAGAATGATAGGGACAGACAGTTCCCATCTAATTGGTCACTCCTCAAATTCCTGCGACAGCTAGGTCTTGGCCAAGCAAATGCCTGGAGCCTGGTACTCAATCTAGGTCTCTCACTTGGGTGACAGGAACTCAATCAACTGTGCCATCACTGCTGTCTGCCAGGATCTCAATTAGCAGAAAGATGGAGTCAGAAGCCAGAGGCAGGTGTCAAACTCAGGTACTCCAGTACGGCACATGGGTATCTTAACTACTAAGCTAACTTCCTGCATCAAGACAACATAACTGTCAACAGAATCAACCTTATATTTTTGAACAGTCATCCTTGGTATTTTGAAGTTGAGAATAAGGAAACTATAGCACAAACCACGCAGATAAAACTAAAGATGATGAAAGAAGGTGCCATGGAAAATTAGGAGAGCAAGAAAATAAAAAATAATTGTGACTCTATAACAACACAAGTTAAGGAAAATATGAGATCAGAAGGCTGGAAGATTGGAAGAGGCTGAAAGGCTGAAGGATACATAAGGTAAAGTTCATATGCTGGGACACTAACACTCACTATTCATTAACTCAGATATTAAAAAAAAGGTGAAGTCAAGTGGAAAGATTCTCTCATTTCGCATTTCTAAACCTCTTCAAAGGTAAAGAGCAAGTAATATAAATTGTATCTAACTTTACTCAAGTTTACTAAAAGTGTGTATATGTTGAGTAACATTAATTTTACCAGTAGATAATCTGGCACTGAAGAGAATTTAATGACCCTATGATAATGTCTATAGGGTAAATCTTCATTCTATTCTGGCAATTTAGGATTTCACATCACAAATTTACAGGAAATTAACACATACCTATATTTTGACCTTAGGGGAAAATGCATCTCATCAAAACAGTGTCAGAACACCTGATGAGCAATGGAAAAAGAATTCCTGAACATAAATGTGTTCTCTTGTTTTGTTCCTCTCATATTAAGGGATGAATCATTATTCACTTATGAGAAGAAAGCTGAAAAGAGGACAAAAGACTCCACCCATCTGTGCCAGGACAGAGCTGCATCCGCTTGTGAAGTAACAATCTGCATCTTCAGAACTGTACCCATTAGCTGCTCTTTCAGCTGCTAGGAAACAGGGAGGTGCTGCTATCTGCAAAGTCAAGTTAATCTAACAGTTATTTTCATGTTAGGTGAAAGCTTACATGTTGATTAAATATTAAAATACCCTCACACTATATATTTAGAGTCAGTGGGACAGGACTGGCTCTTTAAACAGTGCCAGTCTGCAATTTGTTGCTGTTTCTAGACTACAAAAACAAACTGACTTATATGAGCATACCTCTTACTCCTCGATCATGTGACTAAACAACAGATGGCTCACCTCTAAGTGGTTTACCAACCATATTCTACACTCCCCCCACCGGAGTACTTCAAAAGTTGGTGGAAAATGAAACTAAAAGTTTATTTTAGTGCAAAATTTTGGAAATTCAGTTTTATAACATGCATTTTCCACTAACTGTTTAAAGACTCTTCCTACACATGCAAACACACCTCAATACTTAGTAAAGCTTTTTAAACAGATTACTAGTCATTGGGTTCCTAGTATATTATGATAAAATGGTAGGCATACTTACAACTATCTAAAAAAATAATTTTTTAAGAATCATTCTGCCTTTTTACTGTACCAAATTTTGGTGGTTTTATGGCTATCCTTAAATTCTGAAATGGGTCTTTTGCTAAAAAGCATATAGAAGATGTTTATCTCCATCATTCAGTTAATTAGGACTATAAAATTATGGTCTTAAAACACATGTCTCAAGTTACCATAAAGCTCATGTTCTGAAATACCAGAAGTTATTTTTACTTTGGGAATTGCTTTCAAAGATTAAACAGCATTGCTTTCAAAGAGTAAATGGAAAGAAATTAACAGGATTTACTTTGCCATTGAATTTATGTTATTAGGTGAATCAAAAATCATTAGATAGCAGTATCACATGGCTCAACCCATGAGAATCATGAGACAGCTGAAAAACTGCACTTTCACGTTAAAAAAAATATGGCCTTATATATTACAAAGAAGAGTTTTTGCAAGAGAGCTGACCTCAGCTACTCAATAATGTGCTATAAACACCAATCACAACACAGATTCAGGAACAAGAGTTACAATGCTCACTTTCTATGCCTAATGATACTACCAGTCAGAATTATTTCCACAATGTACATTAAAGACTGGCTTGGATGGAGTCATCACGCAATTCTGGGGGTAACAAGACATAAGGACACTTTTTAACTTCCCAAAAGTGTCATTCTGTCAATTATGCTTAAATCCCAATCCCAAAAGTTTCGTTTGCTTACTTAGGCTTCCTCCTGTCTATCTTCTATGGACAAGGAAACTGCGAGAGATAAGAATCAGTAGGTTTGACATTGACTTGATCGTTTCTTCCATATAGAACACAAACATCCACAGCCATTCAATGATGTAACAGGATACCAGCCACCTTAATGTGATAGAGATCACAAACCTAGCTTGAAAACATGCTTTAAAATTCCAAAATATGTAAGATAAATATTCTTTTCTACTGGGGGAAAGGGTTCCCACATTTTCTGGAACATAAAACAGTCTACAACACAAGACATAAAGATGGATCCGTAGAGCAATAGTGCATTTTCTATAAAGACCCACACAGATCTTCTTTCTGATTCCTCCACTACTTTATCCTCCAGTACTGAGGTTTAAATCAATTCAGATACTCCATACACAATTATTTGAGTCTCTTCTCATTTTTAATTTTATTTTTTTAAAAAAGACAGATTTAGGATATGGTAAGAAATTACTAAGTTACATTTTTTTAAATCTGTCAAGTGCTACAGTAATGGAATGAATAAATATTTAAAAGCTCAATGTTTAGACAAATTTATAAAAAATGACTCAATAAGAAGACATTAAATAATGTTGACACAAACCAGTAAGGGGTTAGGCAAGGAAAGGCACATAATTTCACCACAAGAAATAAAGACCATTCTTGGAGGTTAATGGATAAAGCTTTAGATCTTGTGGTAGTTTACCCAGCTCTGGAGGGTCTTTGTGGTGGACACTTCTGTATGGTACTTGGAATAAATAAAAGCAGTTGGGGAATTTACTCTGAAATCTTAATGTAAAGTTAAAAAGAACAGTCTTCAAAAACCTAGCGTGAAGAGGGAAGGAGCAAAAATTCAAAGTGGCTTGGTAGCACTGAAAATCCTAATGAAGAGATCTAAATAATAAAATAAGATCAACCTTCTTGTCTGGCTGAATTGAAATTCTTACAGTTACAAAATTAAATGTAAGTAAACACTGTATTTTTCCCTTTTCTTATAGGCAGACACAGTGTAAGTATAAACAGCTGCTACATCTCACTTCAAAGGAACTCATGTGACAATGTCTAGGGAAAAGGATTTTAGATAGTTTCCCAACTTTATGGAGCCCAGGTCTGAAAATACCCTAATACCACTGGTTAACTAGCTATCTACAACAGCAAAGTGAACATGAAGTTCTAACAATAACAAGAGGTTTCCCAAAGAAACTGAAAAGTTTCTAGCTGTAAAGATGTAATTACTTTACTTTTCCTGCTAACAGGCATCAGCAGAATTTGTTCTGGGTCAATTTGCTGCTGCCAATTTTCTTTCACAAATTTGTGCCAAGTCTCTATCCATGTCTTTGTATCTGGACTCTGAACTTAGATTAGTGTGTTTAAATGACGGAATCACTCAGAATAAACCACATAAATTTTAGTGGTATTGTTATCTAGTGTCATATATGTATAAATTAAATGGATTTTCCAGATAAAATGGTATATCCACAAAGAAGATTAAAATTAAAAACTGGGAGGGAGGCCAGGTAAAATGTCAATATTAAAAAATAATAAAAATGGCAATTGTAAAGCAGGCAGTTTCCATTCACGCCACACGATATGCCTTCATTAAGGTGTACTCTTTCCGGTTGGTGTGAGCAGCCCAGATGAAGAGGGCAGAAGCCATGAACTGTAAGGGAGCTGAGACGCAAGCCAGGCAGAAGGACCATCCAAATTCACCAGACACATTCTCAGGCAGCTCAAGTTTCTGGTGGAGTAGTTCAATTCCAGCAACATAACAACTTACTGAGCCCAGTGTACAAAGACCTTGGGGGAATTTAGAAAACAAAACAAAATATGGCTAGGTAAGAACACTGTCAAGAGCTCTGCGTGCAATTCAATCAAGCAGTAAAAGGTGAATGTTTCTGAATTATAACTCTTTGGGCCCTAAGGACACAGGAAGAAGTCAAAAGGTAAATACGATGTCAAGACCCACCTGCAAGGAGATGGAGAATGCCCGTGGCAATGGTGGGATACAAGCTTCGGCAGATACAGGCACAAAGTCCAATCAAAGCCCCAAAGCACATCAAACCCAGACTCACAAAAGGTAAGAGGAATTGGCAACGCCAAAGATCTGATTGTTAAAAAAAGAATAATAGTGTTACCACTATTTCATGACATTTTCACACAATGACTATTACTTCATATTCTAAGCAGATCTTTTCTCAAAAAGAAAGAGGTATTTTAATATCAAGGCCATTTCCTAAAGCACATTGTTCAAAAGGATGCTAACTCTGCACTGATAAAAGTACAAGGCCACTAACAGGTTACAATTAATAAAGGTTTAGTACATGCCATGTGTCATTTGTTCTATTTATATGCTTTGCCTATTAATCCTCCCAACAACCTTAGAAAGAACATATTACTATCTTCTCTATTTACTAAGGCAAAAGGCATCATAAATAGCTTGTACAAAATAATACAGTAAGTAGAAAAACCAGAATGTAAATAAAAAAAAAGTCTACTTCCACATACAAACAATATCTAGGGTCCTTACAGGACCTAAAGACAGTGGAAACAGAATAGTACTTGCATGGCCATTGAAAAACAACAAAGTACAACAAAGAGTATGTGGAATGCACCAGATGCTATATAAATGGCAGTTTTAATTACTTTTTTTGTTGGTTTTACTTTCTAGAACTTTGTGAAAGCCTTTCTTCTAATTAACTTTACTTCAGATTGTTAGTAATAAACATCCTCCTATGCAATCTCATAGTAAAACTGAACACCTATAGGTTACTAAATGTTTCTTCTCATAACACAGTCATTCCCCCAGGTTTCTATAACCCTAAAACGGAAGCTCAAACTCAAAACAGTTTGTATTTCACAGGCAGCCTGACCATCAAGGAATAGAACATTCCTAATAAACACTTTCCTTTCTTTTCATCTGCACTGTTGGTACTATGACCTAAGACTGGATGAACACTTTCAGTAGGCCTGATACTGTTACTCAATTAAAGCCTGCAGCCAACTTTTTTCA
This sequence comes from Lepus europaeus, assembly GCF_033115175.1. Taxonomy (NCBI): domain Eukaryota; kingdom Metazoa; phylum Chordata; class Mammalia; order Lagomorpha; family Leporidae; genus Lepus; species Lepus europaeus. The sequence goes on from NC_084828.1 coordinate 52,882,381, forward strand.
ACATGCCTGTAAATTAAGTAATTCCTACTAAATTTTCTCTTAATTAAATGAGTCCATTAATCTTCTGGAAGTCTGGATTCCACTACCCAATTATATCAGCTGCCTCCCTCAAGTTCAAATCATGGAAATTTGGCAGGTATCTACCTTCTAAAATATGTTGCTGTCATTAGAACAGAACTGTCACTAGATTTTTTTTTCAAACTTATGTGATTTATTTGTAAGCAAGAGAGAGATTTTCCATCTGCTAGTTCACTCCCCAAATGGCCCCAACAGCTGGGGTTGGGCTAGGCTAAAGCCAGGAGCCTATAACTCCATTCGACTCTCCGACCTGGGTGGCAGGGGCCCAAGGACTGGCCATCATCCATTGCTTTTCCAGGCACATTAGCAGCAGGAAGCTATTTGGGCAGTGGAGCAACCAGGACTTCAACAGCACTCATAGGAGATGCTGGCAAAGCAGGCCATAGCCTAACGCGCTACACCACAATGCCAGCTCCTGGGATCTTATTTCAATATGACGCTACTACCTCATCTTGTTCCAAAAGCAGAGTTAAATACAATACAAAATTATTTCCTTTCTCCCTCAATCGTCCTACTGAGATCAAAATACTCACAGGTCCGAAGTAGATCAATTCCACTATTGTGGTTTCCGGGATCAACAAATTTCTCCATGAACTGTTCATTTAGTGTGAAACTTACACATTTTGTAACCACGTCAAATGACTCTGGAACAAGAACAATGACTGTTTGTAGTTTCCATTACAAACATTTAACAATAATCTCTTTTAGTAATTATTCTCTGAAATAAAAGGTGCTGTAAAAAAATATCACCATGAATTTCTTTGGTTCCAACCTGAAACGGGTCTCATCAAAGCCCAATAGATGCCACTGGTTCTGAGGATACAGGCATGAGGAAGAAATAGAAGGAGTAAAAATATCATCAAATAGCAATATAAGAAGAGTAGGAAGAAGGGAAGAGTACAAAGATTGAAATAATAGAAATTTTATCCTCTTCCCCCGTACAACTAGTGAAGTCATGGCTCCCATTTCAGCAAAAAATTTCACCCATCCAGTTCCTCAGACAAGAAACTTTCCAGCCATTCTGTCCATATAAACACCATCTGGAAATACTAGATGTTCTTCTTTCAAAATATATCCACAATCCAGCTGTTGCTCACTATTACAATGGACTGAGTCACACTAACCTCTCATATGAATGACAGTATTAGCATCCTAATGAGTCCCCTAGCTTTCATTCTTGCCTGCTGCCCGCCTGTTCTCACTATATCATCCAGGGCAACCAGATCACGTCTTTCCACTGCTCTAAGTGTCCCTGCTCTAAAGGCTTTCCTATGTAGTCAAGAGTAAAAACCCATCTCCATGTCACACATAGAGTACTGTATGATGTGCCCTACTCCTACCTAAGGGTTCATCTTTGATAGCATACCCAACTCTCCCCCACTCCTTCCATGGCAGCCCAGTAGGTTCCTTGATGGTCCTTGAATACTTTAACCATGCTCCTGCCACAGTCTCTGTAGCCCTTGTTCCTTCCAACCTTAATGATCACCACCAGTCTCTACCCTGCTGCCACGAACTACCCATACAGTTAACACCCTCTTTTGGTCTTTACCTCTACCAAGTCTTTATCATTTATCAATGAAATCTATTCTAATTATCCTATGGAAAATCATAACCTATGCTTACAATATTCCTTTCCTGTATTTCCAAATCTTTTGCTTCATTCTTCCATATTAAATGTCATCTTCTCACGTACTGTGTAATTATTTTGTTTATACTGTTACACTCATTTATTCTGTTTATTGCCTGCCACCCTTAGCATTCTAATAAATGATAGCTTCCCACAAGTAAGGATTTGTTCTCCAAGCTATAAAGCCCTGGAACACAGGGGCAGGCAGTAAATACTCGGTGAATAAACGACTAAACAACTAGTAAGATTTCAGTATCAAGTGCTCCAGGCCCTCCTAAATACAACTGAACATTTTACAGTGAATTGTGACCAACTTTTCCACCTTTCCTTCGCATGATTTCCTTTTCTTCATATATAATGACATACTATCACTTTTGATATATGGCAATTCAAACCTGTTCTGCTATGACTGAAAGATAAAGCTCCTCCGCTAAGAGACCAACCCAAGTAGTCAGAAGTAAATTGTAAAGTTGTCCCTTACAAAGTGCTCTAAAGATCTGAATGGAGAGCTAAAGGAGTACCATGGCAATGCACAGAAGTTGGGGTGAAGAGGTGATAGGAAGAGAAGAGACTTAAGAAGATATAAGATGCCCACAAATCTGCTTATATATAATTCAGCAATCATAGATCACTTTATGCTACTGAGCAAGTAAATTAGAGAGAAGTGAAAATAAGAGGAATACCTGTCCTTTCTGGCGGACTGTACCAATGTGTGTTTTTGGGTATGGTGATACACCGTCTCCACAATCCCATTGTGCCATTGTATCGGAAAAGTGCATCGTTGTAAGTCTTTTCATCTGCCTCATCACTAATGAAGTCTTCCCAGATGCTTTTATTCCAATCACTTGAATTCTCTTGAACTGGACTTCGATACTCATACCAAAAGTCTGTGCCAATTGAGGCTGCCATGTAGATGGTGGAAATGAGGCTAAGCACACAAGCAATTACAAATGCTGTAGCAAAACGGTTATCCATTCTGGCATTCAGACTGCTCTGTTTAAAAGTTGAAGAAAGAAGATGTCAGACTTTAAAGACAAATAAGAAAGATTGTTTTGAATGGAATTATCTCAGAATCACCCTTGAAACTACTCCCCATGCCTTGGTTTAGAGTAATAACATATTTTTAAATTTAAAAAAAAAGGCAAGCACATTTTTAAGTTTAAGAACAAAACTCATTCCCATGAAAGTACTTATTGAATGCTCACATACCCAGGATGCTACGGAGACAGAGGTCTTGTTCTCTAGTCTATCACCTGCATACTAAAACAGACAACACTGAAATGGACATACACATTACAGATACAAACAGACATGCCCATGGTCAGCAGTGTACCGTGCACACATTTTTAAGTATAGACCGAATTTTTACACAAGCTGGAGAGCATTAAGGCATTCTGAGTTTGAGCGTGAGAAAGGCACAGGAAAAGGAAGCAGTGAAAATCGGATTCTCCCAGTTTTCCTCTGAAGAGGGAAGCCTCCCAAAACAAGGGCAGGAGTCAGGAGCTATTTGAAAGAGTTGACAATGTTTGTTAAGTCGAGGGAAAGGTTGTCCTAGGTGTACGGAATAACAAGAAAACAATAACATGTAATAATGCTAGATATCCATCTCCCCAGCTATCAATGATAAGACAAGCTGCTTTATGCTGTGGAAATACTTCACTCCTGTCTATTCTCTCCATTCCTAACACATCTGAGCCTCCTCACCTGCTACCTTGCTCTCTCTCTTAATCCTAACGTGGAACATACCTTCCTAAAAACTAAGTGATCCCTCCTCAGAAAGAAAACTCCGAATTAAGGCAAAATACATACACTCCCAAGGTGTGGACAGGGCTCCACGGCAGTAGTAAATGGCCGCAGTAAAATGACTCAAGGCGGATCACGCTGAGTCAAATACTGCAAGTGTACACCGTGACCGCACCAAACACCTTAGGAAGGTGCAGGAAAACAGGCTCGCAAACTGGGGTTGCTGAGTTGGGAAGATGGGAAGTGACTCAGGATCCTGAGATCAAAGCAATAACGATAATTAACGATAATTCAAGAAGTTGGGTTCATATTTTGATTTTTTTAAATCCCCTTTCATCCTGGGGCTCTCGAATGACCTCAGAAGGTCCCTACACAGGAGCGACGGCTCGAGCGAGGCCAACCCCAGCTACGGCCTCCCGAGGCTGGGGCGGGGCAGCCCGGTGTCGCCCCCCGCCAGGGGCCCCAGGTCCCCAACCAGGCCCCTCCCCAGACCGCTTGGCCCCAGGAAATCCCCCTGCGGCTCAGAAGGCGCCCAGCCCCGGCGGCCGCCGCACACAGGAAAAGGGGCCCTCTGCAAACCACCGGGAAGCCGAAGGGCTACGCGACCCCCGCCCGGCGACGCCAGCCCTACTCACTCACCGCCCATGCTCTTGCTCCACCAGCTTCACCCTCTAGCTCAGACCACAGCACCCTACTCTCCCCGCGCCTCCTCTGACGCACTTCCCTGCAGAACCCGCCCCCTGCATAACTCCCGCGCCTCCGCCTCCGCCTCCACCCCGGGCCTGGCCGCAGCCCGGGACCGAGGGGGCTTGTGGGAGTTGTAGGAGGGACAGAGGGAAAACTGCCGGAGAAGCCCGTTGGCATTCCTGGGGCCGCGCGCGGTGTATTGTGGGGGATGTAGTCCAGCTCTGGAAGTCCGAGCGAACGCGTTCTTCTGTCTTAAGGAAGGTCCAACAAGTGAGACGGCCTGTATTCTGTCCTCGTTCCTTGTAATTGTGACCGAAATAGCTCATACCTTTCTTTCAGTCCTGTGCTCTATCACGCCACCCTACTTCCAAATATAAAGATAAATGAACAGTCAATGCGATTCTAGTTTTGAAATGTTAATCCATTTTTTTTCTCTCCCACAATCTCCCATAGGAGCTTTGAGTCTTTCTGACTTTATTACTTAAGTTTAGAATAAAAAGGATGTGGTCCACCGAATGGTAAACATGTAGAATGTAATGACTTTATTCGGCTTCATAAATAATATCCCTTGGCTTCATAAAATTTATGTTTGTGGCTATCTTTTCTTTGTGACAAGGGGTACTATTTGTCTATTGCAGTGATGTAAGGTTTCCTTTTAGAATAAATTTCAGTTAATTAAAAAAAAGACTTAGGATATGTGATATCTAAAAAAATGCGGATAAAAATTCGTTGCTAATGTGCACCCTGAGTGGCAGCAGGTGGTTGCTGACTCAAGTGGTTAGGTCCCTGCCACCCACCTGGGCGACCTGGATTGTGCTCCTAGCTCCCAGCTTTTGGGAAAGGACCAACAGATGGGAATCCCACAGCCTTTTCCTCCCTCTTCCTTCCTCTCTTTCCTCCTCTCTCTGTTTCAAATAACTAAGTAAATTAAATTTGTTTTTTTTTAAATTTGTGAATACAAGATGAAAAAGTCTGAAGTTTAGGAGATATTACTTAAAAGAGATAAGGTCTTGGATCACACTGGAGACTACAGTTATGTGGCACAGAAGCAACAGAATGATTCTAAGCCCTCACATATTGCACAGAAATTCTTTTCCAGGAAGCAGGGACACCTGGGCAGCAACATACGGGGACCCTTCAACATTGCATGGGACCAGTGAAGGATGAGTTTCTCAACAGACACCTACAGAGACAGTTGACTCGAGGACCAGAGGAGCCCTGGAACCCCCCAAATCTCCACCCAGTGCCTTTCAAATTTAGCCACTGCATACAGGAAAGGTGGAAGCCCCAGAGTTGGTATCAAATTTCTTCCTTTCTGACAGAGTCACCTCAGTTGGTGAGTTGATATTCATATCTAGTACACAAATAAAGTAAGGTAATATTATAACATTCAAATTTAATTCTCAATTTTAATGCAAAACAGAATTTTGTCTGAGCCATCAGAGAAAGTAGTGGTGGTACACAAGAAAATTACTAACGTTTTAGTAAGGTTCAGGAATGCACTCACAGATTAGGAAATATCTTCACCCTTAGGCCTTCATTTGAAATCCCCCACTTTCAGGTCCCATAGGGGTCATATGGTCAATAAAACCAGATAAAAAGGGAAGTTTGAAAAAAGTAAAGAAACAACCTCAGTTCACAGAGGAACTGAAACACAGGGAGAGTAACTAACTTGGGAAACTTCAATATTGGGATGAGTGTCCTAACTTTTGTGACTGTACAGTTTATTTAACCTTTACATCTTAATTGTCTTTTTCCCAAGCCATGGATGTTGGACAGTAGAATCTATCCCATGAGATCATTTTTGAGCTGCAGATTAGAAAATACATGTAATTGCCCAGCACAGGACCTAGGGTTTAGGTTTTTGGATTATCAGTCTTTGCAAATATTTGTTGACTGAAGTCAGTGTAAGTAGCTTTTGGAAGGCTCCTGTTTCCCCTGGGGGCTGGAAATAAGTCATTTACAGAGCTGGTTAGCTGTCCTCCCTTAGTTCTGCTCAGGAGATTCCCAGGCCTGGACTCCATTGTACACAAGTGATCATGACTCAGAAGGTGATGTGTCTGGGAAACCTGAAAAGCAGGAGGATGCTTTCAACCCTTCGAGTGTGCTAAATGGCCAGGAAACACTCAGGACATGTTTCACTCATTGAGCACGGACCTGGAAGTGCCTGCATGTTTGAGATTTTAACCATCCTGACTCCCTCCGCATAGAAAGCCTGAACTGCTTCATCACACCCAATTCCACCAACCACACAAACCACGTTGCTGGCTTATCTATGTGTCTTTGGTGTTTTCTAATTTCTATTTATGCTTGCTTGTCATTTGGGTGTGTAAAGTAAATACTAATTTCATGGAGCTAAATTTATGCTTCTGTTCCGAACTCTGCTGTTTGAGAAACAGTAGTTGGCCTCACATATTTTACAAATCTTCAAGATAATTTAATGCAACTAGGAAGAGATTTTGGAATTTAGGTTTGAAAGCAAAGTTGAAAGAGGCTTCTGACAATATTTTTAAAAAATGATTCATTTATTTGAAAGGCAGAGTTACAGAGAGAGACAGAGAGAGAGAGAGAGATCTTCCATCTGCTGGTTCACTCCCCAAATGGCCAATCTTCTCCTGCTTTCTCAGGTGCATTAGAAGGGAGATTGATCAGAAGTGGAGCAACCGGGATTCGAATTAACACTCCTTCAGGATGCCGGTGCTGCAGGCCGAGTAACTTAACCTACGGCCACCTAACCCAGTGTGCCACAACAAAAGCCTCTTCTCGTTTACCTTGTTAAAAATGGTTTCTAGTTTCAACACAAAACCATTTTAGTTATACCACATTCTAAAACAAACCCAATAATTAAAAATCAGGTGTTAAAGCTTGTTTTTACTTATTATTATAACTTTTATTGACCTTGTTGTGAAGCAAATCTTTGCACAAGAATTCCCTTTAACACCAAATTCCCTAACATACTTAAGTTTGACTTTATTTTTAAATAATTCATCGTTAGGAACTAGGAATTATGTTAAGCAATATATCTCTACATTCATTATGGCTTTTCTCATATAGCTTTGTCCTGGTTGTTTTACTTATGAACTTCAGATTTAAGAAAGGAAAAAAATAGAAATACATGCAAAGACCATCCTCAAAAAAATGTAACAATCTTTCAATTTCTTTGTGCCTGTTCACTATAGAATGATGATAAAAATCAATTAAGGACAAGTACAATAGAAAAATCCATCTAAAATGCCTCTCATCAAATTTTTAAAAATTTTGCTTTGCAATTCCTGTGAAGTGCCATATAGAGTGACAAACTGTAGCTATTTGGATATCCATAGTTCTGAAGGACAGTGAATGTAGATGAGAAATTAGAATATAAATTGTCCTTTAATATCATCATTGGAGGGGTCTTTGTCGAACAACCTCTTTCTGGGCCCCAAAATCTCCATTAATAAAAGACTTGTGCTGATGATCACTAATGTCACTTGGAGCTCCGAAATCTTGCAATTCCACTGGAAGAAGAATCCAATAAAATATTATTGTCACAGATCCACAGCACTGGAAGTTCAATGCAGAATTTGTATGTCCTACTTCTCCAGGAGAGGCAATGTACCTGAAGCAGAGATAATGGAAAATGTAGATGGTTACAGGGAAAGAAGAAAGGCTGTATGCTCTTAACAGAAAAGATGCAGCAACATTCCTGCTGTTTCAAAAATGAACAGCAATCACAGGAAGGTAGCAAATATGGAAGGAAACATTTTCCCAGTATCATCCAAATTTTAATTTATTAGTGTAGGGTTATAGGTGTGAAATTTGGCCCCCAAATAAAATCTTTTCAAAAGGTAATATTGCAAATAAGGAAATATTACATCAATTAATTTGTTTATTTATAAACTGGAAAAAGAGTTCTGCATTGAACAGGTCCTTCTTTCCATATTATAATACATCACATTTATTATAAAACTATGGTAGATGCATTTTCAAATATACTGGTTAGAAAATTAGCGCTGATTTAATGAGAAGTTTTCAGTGAAAATATTATATACATTAACCAAAAAATATGTTGGCTTAGAAATGTCTCTCCATATTAGTTCATGACATGACAAAGATCCTGGGATTGAATAGAGAATTGGAGCTCTCCAAGAAGTTTGTGAAAAATCCTTATTGCTTGGAAATGACTCAAAATTCACCTGTGAGTCATCCCAGGTCTACAAACATTTACTGACCACCTGTTGCATGCAACAGGTCTCTGAGTTGCAAGAGACACCAACAGAAATAAACGCGACTTTTCTTGTGCATAACATCAAGTCAGGTTAAATCCATTATTAGGAAGAAGCCTAATTATATGTTCCTAGAAATGTAACATTACTGCTGTTTATATAAATATGAGTTTCCAAGGAAAATAAGCCAGCATGCTAAGTTAAGGAGGGAAGTTTGATAAAATACATTTCTTTTAAGATTTATTTATTTATTTGAAAGGCAGAGTAACAGAGAATTGGGGAGAGACAAAGAAAGAGAGAGATCTGGCCGGCACCGCGGTTCACTAAGCTAATCCTCCACCTGCGGCACTGGCACCCCAGGTTCTAGTCCCTGTCGGGGTGCTAGATTCTATCCCGGTTGCTGGTTGCTCCTCTTCCAGTCCAGGAAGGAAAGGAAAGGAAGACTTTTCTCTCTGTCTCTCTCTCACTGTCTATAACTCTCTCTCTGTCTCTCTCTCTCACTGTCCAACTCTGCCTGGCAAAAAAAAAAGAGAGAGAGAGAGAGAGAGATCTTCCATCTGCTGGTTCATTTCCCAAATGACCCCAACGACCTTGGCTGGGCCAGGCCAAAACCAAGAGCCAGGAATTTTTTGCAGGGGCCCAGAGACTTGGGCCATCCTCTGCTGCTTTCCAAGGCGCACTATCAGGAAGCTAGATCGGAAGTGGAGCAGCTAGAACAGAAACCGATATACATATGGGATGCCGGTACTGCAGGCAGCAGTTTAACTAGCTGTACTACAGTGCCAACCCGAAAATACATTTAACTTGGCTTGATTACATATACATCATTATATAGTACTAAATTGTGCAAGTAACTGTGAAAATAAATAGTAATTGAATTCCCAGAGAACAGTTTTCTTAAACTGGATTATTTAAATGATTGTACACTTTATAATACTCAAATAGGAAACAAACAAGACAGAGTATCCTTCTAGACAATGAATACAAACTCACATTCATATGATTAATGAGAAAAATTAGTCTGCTTCATGCCCTTTGCAATTTTTATTAGACATATCAGTGGAGCATTGTGATCAGTGGGCTTCATATTCGGGAATTTATTTCTTCTATGCTATATGCATATACTCTGTCTAATCTCTCCCTGGTGTAAAGGCTCAAAGGATTGACAGGAAGAAACTGAAGTGATAGCACCTCGGCACACCCTAAATGGGGTGCCTTTATTACAAAATCTTCATCCTATTGTGAGCAGAGGCTGCATGCTCTAGTGATTGCTATGTAGTAGATGAACAGTCATCTCAGTAGGCAAAACCTTGCTCTCTCTCCATCTTCATCAACTGATTGAGTTCTGAATGTATCTTGGGAATAGGGAGGACCCAGAAATCCAAATTAATTCCTGAAAATTTTGTGAGATCCATACTAAAAGATTTCACTTCCACAAAGTTCAAATTTTGAGGTAGTTTTAAAACTGAAATTAGTCAAAATAATATAAGTAATGTACAATGTTAGTCATATTACATAAATTAAAAGATTTAAGCTTTGATTCTAAACTTTGGTGTATACTAAGTCACTTGGGATGCTTTTAAGTCCCAGATTTCATTCCAAATCATTCTGATTCAATAGATTTAGGAGAGGTTTTGGGAATCTATGGTTTAGTGGCTGTCACAGGTGACTCTAACATGAGCAATGTAATCTGGCATTCATAGGTTAAAGCAAGGGCTGTGAAAGTCCCAGGACTTTCAGTGGGTAAGTGCCGTATAGTCCTGAGGAGACTTTAAAGACAGGCTCTGCCTTAAGTTACTCATGATCAGTTCAGGGGTTGAAATATCAAGAAAATTAACCTTGTGAAATGAGGAAATAAGTACTTTCTATAAGCAGTGTTTTAAAAGTTCTAAGAGAATATAAAGGGAGAAGTAATTATTTCTGCAAGGGGTTGGGGAGGAAAGTTGAGTGCTTTTTTGAGGGGGGGAAACAGTCCTTGGGAGGGGGCATGTAAGCTGTCACCCAGTTACTAATATTTATGAGGATTTTTGTCATCACCCTTGTTGAAACTGCTTTTTCAAATTTTATGAAACCCACTGTGCAGCTGCTTACCTCCATGTTTATCTCAAAGAATATTCAGTCATAAAAATGACCATTTCACCAAGATTATTTAGATCTATGACTTACCCTACTTTTTCTAGCCAGCTTTTATTGTAGGTTCCATCTTGTCTTAGGCCAATCTTATGCTCGAGTTATTAAAAGTCCCATACTATGCTATTTGTTCATTTGTTCCTTTTTTTTGGCTTAAAACATACACCTTCTTTTTCTTACTTAGGCCCCAAGATACTGTTGATCTGGGATGGATATTTTCATATTGTGGCACTCTACCAGAAAATAGCTTACTAGAATGGGCATATATGATAAGACAAACCACTTTATAGCACTTTCAATAGATTTCTGACTAAAGTAAATTTATTTAAGATAGTTTACATCAGCAGGCCAGCAACATTTGAACTTGAAAGAAAATTTAACAACTACTGAATGAATACACGTTCAAATGTTTTTGAGAATGAGCCCTTTCCATTTCATAATACTTTTATGTCGAATTCCTGAGATATATCTGAATATTAAAAAAGTTCTTAAACTAAGAACCAGTCTCATTAGTTGCAAAGTACAACATTATAATACTACAATTAAATATAATTACAAATACAGGATATATGTGCTTGGTACTTTAACACACACATATAGTGTTAAGTATCTATGTTACTCTTTCAAGTAAATATTGTCCTATTTCAAACTATTTGACAAAATGAATTATTCTATTAAATTATTAAGGCTTACCCGGTGGAGAAGAGTTTGTCCCAGAAATGTCAAAGCTGTTAATTAGTTTCTCTGATCTACAATCTATATTTGGTGAAGGATATGCCCCTCATGAAATTCAATGAACTTCACAGAGCAGCCAGGGACACAGGAGCAGGCAAACTCAGGCTCGCTCAACTCCCAGGTGACTCCCTGGTGCTGCCCCAGGTCCGGGGAGCCCTCACCCATCCTTCCCGGCCTCCACTCACTAGTCTGACGCTACATCAGGAAAAAGGGGGAAGGAGAGAGTAAAACAGACAGGAGCATGGTTTTCAACGTACTAGTCACTGAAGAAAGAAACATTCAGCAGTAATGACTTCAACTGTTTAACAGTTGTATTTTCATCTACAGGCACACATTCTAGTACTACTAACTTGAAAGTGGAATTTTGCAGATTAATTGAAATGGATGAAAGGAAAGGAGAAAAAGAGGGTACAAGAGAGCTTTGGGTCGCTTTGGCTTAGTAAAGATTTGAAATAAACGGAGTCAGTTTCAAAATTTATTATATTTTACTGTGATGTTCAAAACAGAAAAAGAAACATAAGAGTGAAAAGTATGATAGAATCCTTTCTTTGTTAGCCTGTTTCTTGAATGTTTTCATTTTACTAAAAATCTTACTTGCATAATGCCTATGCCAACAACTCTGTTATGAATCACTTAATATAGGTATGGGCTTTTTTGCCAGGTCAGTAATTCCCAAAATGAAAGCCAATGATGTGTGTGGAGATACTAATGGCAGGTCATGGCTCTAAAGCTAAAAAATCTCTGCAACAGGCCGGCGCCGCGGCTCACTAGGCTAATCCTCCGCCTTGCGGCGCCGGCACACCGGGTTCTAGTCCTGGTCGGGGCACCGATCCTGTCCCGGTTGCCCCTCTTCCAGGCCAGCTCTCTGCTGTGGCTATGGAGTGCAGTGGAGGATGGCTCAAGTCCTTGGGCCCTGCACCCCATGGGAGACCAGGAGAAGCACCTGGCTCCTGCCATCGGATCAGCGCGGTGCACCGGCCGCAGCGCGCCTACCGCGGCAGCCATTGGAGGGTGAACCAACGGCAAAAGGAAGACCTTTCTCTTTGTCTCTCTCTCACTGTCCACTCTGCCTGTCAAAAAAAAAAAAAAAATCTCTGCAACACAGGGCAGCACAATTAAAGGAAGATCAAGTGGATCTGGAGTCAAAGGAAGGCCCGTTATTTCAAGTTAGGAGAGAGAATCTCCTAGTTGAACATGTTTCCCCTAACAAAGGGACTCTAACTGGTTGACTTAAAGTAGCAGACAGCAGGGTAGAAATAGCAGCATTTGCGATTTTAACACCTGTGTTTGTGAGCTACATAATTAACAACAATGCCTGCCCCTTAGACCACAATGAACTTACCTCTGCTAATTATGCAGGATCACAAAAAATTTAAAAAAAAACACTTTTGAATCAAATTTAATGAACTAACATTTCCAAAGCACCAACTATATATACACAGTGCTAAGCTATCCACAGTGGAAATTTTTAAACCATAATAATAAAAGCACAACACACAGCCCCAGCCATTTGGAAATTAAAAAAAAAAAAAAAAAGACAAACTTATTTAATGAGATAAGACTGATTATAAACAAAGTGAAAATATTGAATATAGGGAACTTCAGAAAGTTTGTGGCAAATGGTGCAAAAAGTATTGAAAGCAGGCCAGCACCGCGGGTCCATAGGCTAATCCTCCATTTGAGGCAACGGCACCACGGGGTTCTAGTCCTGGTCCGGGTGCCAGATTCTATCCTGGTTGCTGGTTGCTCCTCTTCCAGTCCAGCTCTCTGCTGTGGCCCGGGAAGGCAGTGGAGGATGGCCCAAGTACTTGAGCCCTGCACTCGCATGGGAGACCAGGAGAAGCCTGGCTCCTGGCTTCGGACAAGCGTGGTGCGCCGGCCGCAGTGGCCATTGGGGAGTGAACCAACGGAAAAAGGAAGACCTTTCTCTCTGTCTCTCTCTCTCTCTCACTGTCCACTCTGCCTGTCAAAAAAAATAATAAAGTATTGAAATCGCACATAATTATTTTCCTAATTGGCATTTTCCATGAATTTTTTGAAGTTCCCTCAGAAAATGAAAAGATCTCATGCCCTAATTGCATCTTGATGTTTGTCAAAGTTGTAGACAGGTATCATTTGGAAAACTTTTAATTCACTCTTTGAGATGCACCAAAACACTAGTTTTCTCCATGTTTCACCAAGGCTATAAATAAAAAAGGGTATCTTCATCATCATCTCACAGTTCTAGAAGTTAAATAACAGCTTAATATGAGAAGCAGAAGGCTAGATCAAAAATACTCTTGGAGTCAAAAAAGCAAAGCATGTCTTTAAAGTAGGAGAAAAAAATAGTCAATTCATTCTTCATTTCAGGACTTAACAAATAGGATGCCTTGAAGGAAGAAGTCAAAAAGCACCTCAGTTTCATGAGCAAATGCAAATGAAAAAAACCACAACCACAACCAACCAACACCAATCAGAGGGGTGTTCCTTGTGGGCCCTATCTGAGGATTGGTAGAAACTGTATTTTTTTATCTGTTTTCATGCTTGTCCAAAATCTTAAAAGGGAGACAAAAAAAAAAAAAAAAAAAGAGGAAGGCTCTGTATAAAAAAAAGTTATCTTGCAACTTCTAAATTTCACACAAAAACTTCAGGTAAGAAAACTTACCAGAGCTGGCACCTCATCTTCGGTGATGGACCCAGAAGCAACACCGGTGTACCTGGATTATTACTATGCTACAGACCCAAGCACCGATATCAAGGACTCTGGCTCCCACATTCCTTACATATCTGTCTTCCTTCCCATCTTTTACACAGCCGTGTTTCTGACTGGAGTGTTGGGGAACCTCGTGCTCATGGGAGCGCTGCATTTCAAACGTGGCAGCCGAAGACTGATCGACGTCTTTATCATCAACCTGGCTGCTTCTGACTTCATTTTTCTTGTTACGTTGCCTCTCTGGGTGGACAAAGAAGCAGCTTTCGGACTGTGGAGGACGGGCTCTTTCCTGTGCAAAGGCAGCTCCTACGTGATCTCAGTCAACATGCACTGCAGCGTCTTGTTGCTCACTTGCATGAGCATTGATCGCTACCTGGCCATCCTGCGCCCTGCCACTTCCAGGAAATACAGAAGGAGAGACTGCGCCTATGGAATCTGCGCCAGCGTCTGGTTTATCTCCTGCCTCCTGGGGTTGCCTACTCTTCTGTCCAGGGAGCTCACGCTGATTGAGGACAAGCCATACTGTGCAGAGAAGAGGGCAACACCAAATAAGCTGATGTGGGCCCTGGTGACCTTAATTTTCACCTTTTTTGTCCCCTTGCTGAGCATTGTGACCTGCTACTGTTGCATTACGAGGAAGCTATGTGCACATTACCAGCAGTCAGGAAAGCATAACAAAAAGCTGAAGAAATCTATAAAGATCATCTTTATTGTTGTGGCAGCCTTTGTCCTTTCCTGGCTGCCCTTCAATACTTTCAAGCTCCTGGCTATCATCTCTGGATTGCAGCAAGAACTCTACTTTTCCACAGCCATTCTTCAGCAGGGCATGGAGGTGAGTGGACCCTTGGCATTTGCCAACAGCTGTGTGAACCCTTTCATCTACTATATCTTCGACAGCTACATCCGCCGGGCCATCCTGCGTTGTTTGTGCCCTTGCCTGAAGAACCATGACTTTGGGAACAGCACTGAAACGTCGGACAGTCACCTCACTAAGGCTCTTTCCAACTTCATTCACGCAGAGGATTTTGCCAGGAAGAGGAAGAGATCTGTGTCACTCTAGAGCGAGCTGTGACATTTCAAGTTCTGCTGATGGGTTAGGGACTTAATTTTTGTCAGCAACAAAGAAGAAAAATATTACAGGATTTATAATGCGTCGTAAATACAAGGAAGTGTTAAGTTGTAAATAGAGGGCTGAAAACTCCCTGTGTTGTGGAAACTATAAAGTCAAGTGCTATTTTTTCATCTGGGTGGCCTTGTTTGACCCTTACCAATCAAATCCGGGCAGAATACGGTTCTCATCTGTCCTTGAACTCTTAGATGAAGGCTCCTGCCTGGACCAATTCCTTTCTTCATGATTGTTAATCCGATCTCTCAAGAATCATGGGCATTTCATGCACACCACACTTCCTACTGGGCTCCAAATTGGACTACATTTAAAAGATTCTGCCCACTTTCATGTGGAAAGAAATATGGTCTCAAAGCAGGTAACAAAAATATGGTACACTCACACTCTAATGAATTGTTCCTGAGTTACTAAGCTAGCTTCTGGCCTCAGTCTTTAAAGTTTAGTATAGTGGTGCTTTATCATTCTCCAGCATTATCTTTCATCGCAGGTGTATCCACAACAGTTTTGGACTGGTAAAAAGCTGATGGAGATAAAATCATTTTCTGTTGTGCTTTTAATTTGGGACTTAGTCTTCTAGAGTATTTTAACAAGTAAGCCTATAAGCCTAGGGCAAGGATTGACCTGTATTTTGCCCCATAAGATATACAGGTACAAATGTTTCTCATTATAATGATGAGGTTTTACTAGAGCCTTTTGTTTTCATTGCCTTTATAAAATAGGTTTTGACCTTACTTTAATTGCATGATTTTAAATTACTCGGTTATCTAGTTATCAAATGAAAATGTTACTACTAATATAATTGGGCCTCATCAAATGTTAGGCCCACCCCTATGCAAATTATCACTTTGTATTTTAATTAAAATGTTTGTGCTATAAACAGCATCATTTGCTTGGTGTATATAATTTCAAGGTGGGAGTTAATAATATAGGAAGATGGGAGGCTCTGCATTCAGCCAGAGTTAAAAACAAAAGTGAACGAAGATGTTATTAGTATTTCAAATTCATTTCTCCACACCCAGAGGTTTTCTTGAATTCCTTCCCCACTAAATATTTATTCAGTTTCTATCTGTATTCCTCTTAAAAATGTTGAAAGAAAAAAACATGTAATTAGTTGCAACCACAAAAACCTTGCAGTGCCAGTCATGCTACTGTGAACATTTTTTTTTATTTAAAAGCATCCCCTTGTAGTTGATCCAAATAAAGTACCATTTTATTTACAAACATTAGATTTGAAAACAGAGAAAGTCTTAGGATCTCTTCAGAAACTGAGCAATTTAATTTCAATCTAAATTTTACATTATGGGAAATCTCAATTATTAGACATCTAATAACCTACGTCAGCTAAAAATACAGTTTTTATTTTATAAATCAGTTAATTTCTCTTAATTAAACTATTAATAAAACTATAATTTCCTTATATAAGTATTCTTCCATATTGTATTGTGGTATAACTGTATATTTTCATTGATTAATACAAATATCCTAACAGCCTTTCAATAATAATAATGGTTACAGGAAAAAAAAAGGACTATGTAAATCATAACAAATAAGTCCTCTTGAATGAAAACTGAAATCAAAATAATTCCATAGGTCTTCATAATTTAAGCAAAAACAAAGTACAGAAGGTAGAAGATACCTTCTTCATGAAAACCAATCAACAAAAGTACTGCTGTTAATCATGAAAGTTATTGCCTTTGAGAAATATGATTCTCAAAAAAAGGTGAATCAACCAGCTAGAGTATTTGTTGGGAAACAAGAACTTCTATGTTATTTTAGCTTCATCATTAATGTTGGGTCATAGAAAAAGCTGTTTTAATCTTTCATATATAAATTTAGTTGCTGATAGCTATGTCTATAATTATCAAGGATATCAGAATACCAATAAATAAAAATTAAAATGTTTCTAAAATATCAGGCAAAAGATTATTGTATAGTGATTAGATTTGTTATTAATTACAGAATGCTGCTAAGAAATCCAAAACTAGACTATCAAAGGATATTTAGTTTATTCTCATTTAACAAATACTGAGAACATATCTTTTATGTCATCTCTTTAGTATTTGCTGGGAATATTTAAAATAACACTATATAAAAACATATTGTTGGATCTTTTAATACTTTAAATAGATGTGATCATTGTATGCCTTAAGAAAATCTCAATGTATTTTATATTCATAATGCATCAATTGCGAAGTGAAAAGTAGACATAATTTTTGATAGTGTAACAATCATAAAAATAGTTCAAGATTTGAATAAGCTGGTATGTCATTGTTACATATGGGTTATTCTGGTAAACAAATGTAATTTACTATGTAATAGCATTAAACTGTTTTATAAATTATTTAGTGATGTGTCATTTTGCATATTTTAAAACCATATTTCTCAGTCTTAATATGAATAACATATTTATATACATTTGTATTTACATACATACATAAAAACATAGACATATCTTTATAAAATTTCAAGATTTTATTATCTCAATTAAAGTACCACATGGGTTAATTTGTGGTAATTTAATATCTTTATACAACAGGTCAGCACATGTTTGCAAGAATTTCCAGAAAATTAATCTGACATCCTAACACAATCATGCTAGCAGATTACATCCAAAGGTAGAAAACCAAAATAAAATTTAATAATACAGAGTAAATGTTTCAGGAAAACACTGCAGATTACATTACATGCTGCCATTTGCTTAAGTATTCAAAGCTACCATCAGGAATTGAATGCAAATCTTCCAAGCCTTCTCAAGTAATTTTTCTTGAACTTATCCCCAAAGAACTCTACAACAAACCCTGGGTAAGGTGATGTCTAATTTATTGATTTTAAAATAAGTGTACTCAAGGCACACATAACTGCACACATTAAATTACTCTATTTGTGCCATATGGAAAGATTAAAACTAACCTGATGTGCCTTGGGTGTTCCTTAGTCTGTCCCCTTGAACAAGCCAACATCACTTCTGTGGTGAACATGTTATAATAATGTTCTTAAATGGAAGTTTTATGCTTGACCGAGAGTAGCCTATTGCATGAGGTCACGAGTTGATTTTTAAATAGACACAGAAAAGTACAGCATGATGGTAAGGTGATTGAAAGATATCTTCCTCTCTGATTCATCTTAACTCTTCCAATCACTCTCTATTCTCCCTAGCGATTTCATAAGTGAGAAATGACTTGCCAAGTATATGTGCCACAGAGAACAGTAAGCCTTGGTTTTCCTCTAGAGCTCATTCACAAAACTCAAGCAACATTAACAGGGTTACAAATTTACTTCCAAAACCTATAGGTGGAGTGTGCTGTAAATGATGGCTCCAATCGCATGACAGAGAGGACTGCCCTCAGGAGAGAAAGCAAGAGGGTGATTCTAACAACCCAAATATTTGCAAACATACACTGGCGACTGTGTTCTCTTGTGCCTGTAGATTTGGTGTGGATTGAATTTTCACTTACAAATGCCTATTGTTAGTTGAAGTTCTTTACTTTGAGTGTATGTCCATTGTTTTTATTTGATTTTAAGAGTAAGCAATTAGGATTACACTTATGTAAAGGCACAGGGAAAAATAGCAGTACCAGTGATCTAACTTTATATTTCACATGTAAAAATCTACCTGATGATGTTACCCTTGTCACTTTCAGTTATCTTTGTCATTTTCTTAATAGAGCTACTGTTCCACAGGTATTTGATAAATGGAAACCACATCTTAAGATAAACCCAAAAACAAAGCAAAAGATAAAACAAAAAAACAAAATCTACTTCAGGGACCGGCGATGTGGCGCAGTGGGTCTGCAGTGCCGGCATCCCATATGGGAGCTGGTTCAAATCCCAGTTGCTCCACTTCTGATCCAGCTCTCTGCTGTGGCCTGGGAAAGCAGTGGAAGATGGCCAAGTCCTAGGCCCCTACACCCATGTGGGAGACTCAGAGGAAGCTCCAGGCTCCTGGCTTCAGATCGGCGCAGCTCCAGCCATCGTATCCACTTGGGGAGTAAATCAGCGGATGGAAGACCTCTCTCTCTCTCTCTCTCTCTCTCTTTTTCTCTCTCTTTCTTTCTCTGCTTCTCTGTAACTCTGTATTTGTTTATTTATTTCAAATAAATAAATAAATCTTTTTAAAAAACCCTACTTCATATATTCAACATACCAAGCTATTAATATTCTTAGAACAAATTAAATCATGATAAAATAAAAATCATGCAATAGTTAATTCATTAATCTACAGCGGGAGAAAGTATTTTATTAAATTGACAGACATCACAAAACTAAAAAGTTCTTGACGCATGCAGAGTGCCCAGTTTCTGGATCCAAAATTGCTTTAAAATTACAGCGAAATTTTTCAAATTGGCTAAATGTAGTTGAGTTGAACTGTGGTTGACTTAGGCAAGTAGTTCATTTACAGGATTTATGATATAATTTTCATGCTATTTTTATACTTGCCAGCAAACCTAAGAAAAGTTGTCATCAATATGACATTCAGTAGTGCTCTTACTTACAAATTAAGATGATTTAATAATTAACTAATTTCCTAGCATTGCCATGTTAACAAATTAGGCTTTATCTAGGAGTAGCTCATTTTAATGATAGGAAATTTGACATTTTTATCTGCTTATTTCTATCACCTCTGATTAGCAAGATTTCATGTCCATGTTACTATTAGTTCAAAATAAAATATAAAAAGTTCTCCTCATAGAGGAGATGTTATAGATCTGTAGTCTATAAATACACTCTTCTATTTAATTATGTAAAAAGCAGGTTAAGGTATTCTTGTAATGTTTTTGAATCAAAATTTTTTTTTAATTTTTTTTTTTTTGACAGGCAGAGTGGACAGTGAGAGAGAGAGAGACAGAGAGAAAGGTCTTCCTTTTGCTGTTGGTTCACCCTCCAATGGTGCACCGTGCACCGCGCTGATCCGATGGCAGGAGCCAGGTGCTTCTCCTGGTCTCTCATGGGCTGCAGGGCCCAAGCACTTGGGTCATCCTCCACTGCACTCCCTGGCCATAGCAGAGAGCCGGCCTGGAAGAGGGGCAACCGGGACAGAATCCGGCGCCCCGACCGGGACTAGAACCTGGTGTGCCGGCGCCGCAAGGCGGAGTATTAGCCTAGTGAGCCGTGGCGCCAGCTAGAATCAAAATTTTATGCATCAAAGTCTTATGTGACTTACAAAAGTTGCACTTTGTAAATTCACATTTATGAAATAAAAAAAAAAGTCTTATGTGACTAAAGACACTCATTTTTGATGAAAAATTAATTCCTGTGACAAAGTCGTCAGCCAGCAGCTGGTCTTAAAGTACAGACTCTGTATTTAATAACTGTCCTTTGCAAAACCTTCACAAATGGTTAAATTTGCCAATTCTGTTATAATGTAGAATTTACTATTATACTGATTTAGTAAAGTTTAGTGTATTCAGAGCTACTACATGATGTATAGAAAATAAAGATGAATTGAATGTTAATCCTACATACTTGGTTTGACTCACTAGTTAAGTGACTCATTCCTCTTCTTATCATAGGTCAGTGGTTGAAATTTATGCTTTTTATGTCATAGACCTATGGAGTTCCTAGAAAACAGTTGAAGTCTCATATACTAATCTGTGAATGCAAAGAATCTATTGTACACAAGGTACTATGACAATCATGAATTTGTTAAGTCTCCTTATTGTAGCTAGTGGATCCTTAAGAAGGCATATTGCATTCAGTTATAATTACTCATAAAACAATTTTCTTTCTCTTTTTCTAATTATGATTAAGTTTTTAGTTTAAAATTTAATGATTTTTAGCATTTACCACATTCATTCCAAAACTAGATATTATGTCCATACACATATATACTATTTTTTTCTTGAAAACAGAGATATTAGGCCAGCACCGTGGCTCAACAGGCTAATCCTCCGCCTAGCGGTGCCGGCACACCGGGTTCGAGTCCCGGTCGAGGCGCCGGATTCTGTCCCGGTTGCCCCTCTTCCAGGCCAGCTCTCTGCTATGACCCGGGAGTGCAGTGGAGGATGGCCCAAGTGTTTGGGCCCTGCACCCCATGGGAGACCAGAAGAAGCACCTGGCTCCTGCCTTCGGATCAGCGCGGTGCGCCGGCCGCAGCGTGCCACCCGTGGCGGGCATTGGAGGGTGAACCAATGGCAAAGGAAGACCTTTCTCTCTGTCTCTCTCTCTTTCTCACTGTCCACTCTGCCTATCAAAAATAAAAAAGAAAACAAAGATATTAATATCACAGAGTGAAGGGGAAGGTGTATTTCCATGTACCTGTATGATTTAGTGAAGCAATGTTTATAATTATATATCAAGTGACAAGACAGCCACATAAATTTTATACTTTCTAGATATATTAACTTCCACAACTAAGAGAAGATGTGATATTTGTCTTTCTGGTTCTGGATTGTTTTGCTTAGCATAATGATCTCCATTTCCATACATTTTCTTACAAATGTCAAGATATCATTCTTTTATATGGCTGAGTAATATTCAATTACGTATGTATGCCACATTTTCTTTATGCAATCATCAGTTGATGGACATCTATGTTGATTCTACATATTTGCTATTGTGAATTGAGCTGCTTCAAATACAGAAGTGCAGGTATATCTTTCATATGCTGATTATATGCTGATTTCATTATCCTTTGGGTATATTCCCAGGAGTAGGAGATCTGCGTCACATGGTAGATCACCTTTTAGTTTTCGGGGGAATCTCATACTGTTTTTCATAATGGTTGTACCAATTTGGATTCCCACCAACAATGTATTAGATTGTCTTTTTCTCAACAACCTTGCTAGCATTTGTTATTTTTTGATGATAGCCATTCTAACTGGAGTGAAATGATATCTCATTGTGGTTTTTATTTGCATTTCCCTGATGGCTAGTGATCCTGAGAAATTTTACATACGTCTTTTGGCCATTTATACTTCATCCTTTGAAAAAATGTTAGTTCATATCTTTTGTCCTTTTGTTAACTGGGTTGTTTATTTGTTCTTATTTTATTGAGCTCTTTATATAATCTGGATATTAATCCTTAGTTGGGTGGCCTTCCTTCTCATACACTAGACACACACACACAAATACACATTCAAAGCAATTTGCAGGTTCTACGAAATTCCTTGCATCATTCCAATGACATTTTTCACAGAACTGGAAAAAACACTACAAACATTGTGTAGCACTCTAAAAAGAATCCAAATGAACAAAGAAATCTTGAATAAAAAAGAACAAAACAAGAGGGATTACATTACCTGATTTTAAAATGTATTATAAGTGTACAATAATTAAAACAACATGGTATTAGCATAAAAGCAGATCTATAAATCAGTGGGACAGAGTAGATGTCCTAGAAGCAAACCCACAAATCTGCCAATTGCTCTTTGACAGAGGATATAAGAACATGCATTAGACAAAGGGCAGTCTCCAATAAGTTGTGCTAGGATGAGCCCTCCATCTCTCACCATGTACAAAAATCAACTAAAAATTGGATTAACATATAAATATAAAACCTGAAGTTTTGACACTACTAGAAGACATAGGAAAAACACTTCAGGATATTGGAATGAACAGGATTTTTTTTGTATCAGACTTCAAAATCACAGGAAACAAAAGCAAAAAAGAGTCAAATGGGATTTCACCAAACTAGCTTCTGTACAACAAAGAAAACAATCAACAGAATGAGAAAACAACTTAAAAATGAGAAGAAAAGTCTACAAGCTGTACATCTAACAAGGGATTAACATTCAGGATATATAAGGAATTCAAACAACTCAACAACTATATTAATTAAATTAAATTAAATCTGGGCAATTAAAATGGGCAAAAAATCTAAACAGACAATAAAAATCTATTAAATTTTGTTCCCACATTCAGACTGAAATACTTAAGCGAACATGTCTATTTTATATCCACCTGACAGAATAGAGACTACAAGAAAGGAGACAATAAATCAAAGAAAAAATATAATAAATAGAAAACACAAAATAAAATGACATCAGTAACTATAAACATATCAGCAACTGCAAAAACATATAAGTGGATTCAAATTTCCTATTAGAACAAATAGCCCGCTCCACAATCAACAACTACCTGTATATCAACCTTTCTATCCATCCATCCATTCATCCATTGTGACACTCTATTAGACTCCATAGTATTCCAAACAGTAGAAGTACAACATGTTTCTTCATGAAATTTACAATCCACATCATACCTACTTTTTGAATTGAAGAATAAAGCACAGAGATCCAAGGAAAGGTTGATATAAAGAGAAAATTACAAGCCAAATAACTTTCTGTGACCTTTTCGCACATCTCAGGGAAAGCCTATCAGGCACAAACCACTTCATGGAACTGCCATTTTGATACTGTTAGTTAAAGAAGTGCTCATATTGCCATCACCAAATGAAAATGCTGCCATTGTCCTTCAACATTTTTAGATGTAAGAGATTATTTTAAGCAAAAGAACACGT
Source organism: Lepus europaeus (assembly GCF_033115175.1). Lineage (NCBI taxonomy): Eukaryota > Metazoa > Chordata > Mammalia > Lagomorpha > Leporidae > Lepus > Lepus europaeus. The sequence goes on from NC_084828.1 coordinate 52,905,862, forward strand.
CTTGAACAGTATTGGGTTTAAATTTACTTTCAAGTGACAAACTAAAAAAGGTATGCAAAGCAGAGTAGGTAACTCTACAGGAATCTTGCCCAGATACAGTGATTTGATGAGATGCCCTCTCCATTACCCTCTGTTTACAGCAAAACCCAAACTGACAACTCAGGTGGAGAAGTGGTAAACGAGAAACGAAACTTGGCCTGTGGGTTCACGTTTAAAGCAAAACTACAGACTCAGAGGACTTGAATATAGATGGAAACAACAAACTTATTTCTCATGGAAAAGGTGTTCATGCATGCAAGCAGACCTGGCTCATGTGCCTTAAACGACAGTTCAAAATCAGAGAATTAATAAATAATTGAAAAAAGTCAAAACAGAACTGCAGGATCTTCTAGATTCCTTAGGATTTCAAATCACAATAATCTCATTTTTGCAATTTAAAGAGAAGAAATACTGTCAACAAGCTTGAAAATACGGGAGCACTGCTGTGGCACAGAGGAGTTAAGCTGTCGCTTGCAATGCTAGCATCTCATTTTGGAGCAATAGTTTATGTACAAGCTGCTCTGCTTCTGACCCAGCCCCTTGCTAATACACCTAGAAAAGCAGCAGAAGCAGCAGAGTCTAAGAGTCAAAGAGATCACACAAACAAGACAAGTATCTGCTAATACTGACTGATAGAATCAAAAAGGGAGAGAAAGATCCAACATGGGAAGTGGGATACACAGCAGACTCTTAGAATGGCAGATGTCCTAAACAACACTCTGGCCTCAGAATCAGCCCTCAAGGCATTCGGATCTGGCGGAAGAGCCCATGAGAGTATAGCAGGCATGGAAAGCCAAGATATCATGGAAAAAAAAAAAAAAAAGACCTAAATGAATGATCTCTGTGAGTGAGATCCCAGTGGAAAGAACGGGGCCATCAAAGAAGGAGGTACCCTTCTCCAAAGGGAGGAGAGAACTTCCACTTTGACTATGACCCTATCGGAATAAGATCAAAGTCAGTGAACTCTAAAGGCTTCCATAGCCCTGGCAACTCATGACTAGAGCCTAGGGAGATTACTGACGCCATGAACAGGAGTGTCAAATTGTTAAATCAGCAACAGGAGTCACTGTGTGCTTACACCCCATGTGGGATCTGTCCCTAATGTGTCGTCTAAAGCGAAGTGATGCTATAACTAGTACTGAAACAGTATTTTTATACTTTGCGTTTCTGTGTGGGCACAAACTGATGAGGTCTTTACTAATTATATACTGAAGTGATCTTCTGTATATAAAGAGAATTGGAAATGAAAAAAAAAACAACCTGGTGTTAAAATGGAAATGACATAGAAAAATAATTAATTTGAAAAAAAATTATGTAGGATCTCTGTCTTTAATGTGCTGTACATTGCTAATTAATGCTATAATTAGTAATCCAATGGTAGTTTTTTCACTTTATGTTGCTATATGGGCAAAATGTTGAAATCTTTACCCAATATTTACTAAACTGATCTTCTGTATACAAAGAGAATTGAAAATGAATCTTTACATGAATGGAAGGGGAAAGGGAGCGGGAAAGGGGAGGGTTGTGGGTGGGAGGGAAGTTATGGGAGGGGGGAAGCCATTGTAACCCATAAGCTATACTTTGGAAATTTATATTCATTAAATAAAAGTTTAATAAAAAAAAAAAGAAAAGAAAAGCAGCAGAGTCGTTGGGCCCCAGTCATCCATATGTACGACCCAGATGGAGTTCTGGGCTCCTGGGTTTGGCCTGGCCCAGCTCTAGCTGTTGCAGCCATGTGGGGAGTGAACCAGTGGATGGAAGATCTTTTTCCTTCTCTGTCCCTCCCTCTCTCTCTCCATCACTCTGCCTTTCCAATAAATAAATAAATAAATAAATCTTTTCTAAGCAAAAATATTCAGCATAATCAAAATCAAAGATGACAAAATTAAAATAACAAAATATAAATTTTATTAAATTGGCAAAGATTTAAATATTAAATCTTAAAGGTGATGATAATTGGAGATTACTGAAAAATGAGGAAAGCTTATTGAGTGTCATTTAATTTAGCTTTCTAGAGTAAATTTAGAAATTTATCTCAAAAGCATGTCCATTTCTAGGATTTTACCCTGGAAAATACTGGCCATGTGCACAGATACAGGCACACATATTTTTATAACAGCATTGTTTATAAAAAATAGAAAAGTGAAAATAACCCAAATGTCCAGAATTGAACAAATTAAAGCTCATGTACACACTAACAATGGAATACTATGTAATTTTTAAAGATATTGTACCATATTCTGAAGTAGAAAAAAAATCTTCATAATAAATTAAATGAAACTAAGTGAAAAAAGCAGACTACGGAAGAGTATATATAGGATGATCATATTTATGGCTTTTTCATTTATATAAAAATACTAGATTCTTATACAGCAAAATATTAACTTTGTGCATCACTGTACAGTGAAGTTATGAGTGAATTTTATTTAGTATTTTCTAAGAATATGCACCAATTTTGCATCCTTTATCATTTAGAAGCTTTAACTTTGTAGGCCATACTAAACATTTGCACTATTTCTGGCTTTGCATCAAGACCTTTCTCTGTGTAACATTGATTTCTTATTTAAATGAAAGACTTCTGAGATAAATCCAACACAATTTCTAACCAAAAACAGTGATTGATTCATTGGCACAGCAGTTTGGTAGTCCAGAGTTCCTCCAGCTATTGCCATGGAATTAGAAATCTATCCACAACCTCCAAGCCTATGTTCCACATTCGGTAGTAATCATGAACTTCTGAGGGGCATGAGAGTGATATTAAGGATTCAATTAACTTAACAGAAGATAAACTCTATGAAGACTCTGAAAACAGTATACTGATGAATATTCCCTTGCTTTTACTTCCTGAAGAGATCATAGTAAGTTTTACAATTTTTTTTTAACTTTTATTTAATGAATATAAATTTCCAAAGTACAGCTTATAGATTACAATGGCTTCCCCACCCCCATAACTTCCCTCCCACCCGCAACCCTCCCCTTTCCCGCTCCCTCTCCCCTTCCACTCACATCAAGATTCATTTTCAATTCTCTTTATATAAAGAAGATCAGTTTAGCATATATTAAGTAAAGATTTCATCAGTTTGCACCCACATAGAAACATAGAGTGAAAAATACTGTTTGAGTACTAGTTATAGCATTAAATCACAATGTACAGCACATTAAGGACAGAGATCCCACATGAGGAGTAAGTGCACAGTGACTCCTGTTGTTGACTTAACAAATTGACACTCTTGTTTATGGCATCAGTAATCACCCCAGGCTCTTATCACGAGTTGCCAAGGCTATGGAAGCCTTTTGAGTTCACCAACTCTGATCATATTTAGACAAGGTCGTAGTCAAAGTGGAAGTTCTCTCCTCCCTTCAGAGAAAGGTACCTCCTTTATTTTTGAGAATTATTTTGTTGAAAGCAAAATGAATATATTTATTACTTAGCTCTATCTAATGCTGTAACAAAAACACTTAAAAAGATAAGACGATGAGTTCCTAACCTTGTGACTATGGCTTTCCTTAGAAATTTCTTTAAGTAAACTTTTTCAGTTGGGTTGATCAACACAGATGTGTACAGACACATAACTATATCAAAACTATAAAAGAAGAGAGAGTGAGAGATTTAAGAATCTGCTGAACTGTGGTTTTGCTCAGAAGATAAGAAAATGCTGGTTATCAGCCAGAAGTTCTCTTATCAAAGGTCAAAAGCTTTTTTTTGGCTTTAACACATTTTGGTGACTTAAAGTGCAGAGAAATCTACAAATCTAGAGCTGCAAATGTTTAAAATCGTCCATCAGACAAAACAAGGGCTTTAAACACCACAAAAGACTATGTATTTCTCTAAGTAAAAAACTTAAAAGAAGAAATAGATACACTCTCCTCTCCTGCCCATAATTCTGTTGCCTACAACACAGCTCTTTTGAATAATCTGCTCTGATTTTGTCAGAGTGCGTAGGGAACGACGAAGAAAATGAGTAGGAGGTAGAAAATAGCATTTCCATTTTTGCCTATTTTCTGTTTATTTTGGGAAAAAAAGAAAAGCTCCTCCCTTGTGGTATTGTATCTAAGATGACTAACCAGGTTGGATAGACTTCTCAGGAAATGTTAGAACAGGTAGGTGAAGATCTGGAGAAAAACCAGTGCCCTGGGGAGGGCACTTGACCCAGAGGAGGAGAAAATGACCTTGTGCCCACTACCTCTCCCTAGCACTCTAACCACAGGTAATACTGCCAAGAGAGCTGTTAGGAAGGAATTCCTTCAGCCACTGAATCATCTTCAGGCAAACGAATGGCCTCCTGCTAACTCTTTCCTTCAGCTATTTCTGTTTTTGTGCATCTCTTCTTTCCGTTAAAGTCAAAATAGCATTAGTGGTTTTTAAGATGTTAAAATGGTTGTTTTTCCCCCTTCGCTTTACATGCAAAACATAGAAAATGAGAAACAACAAGAAACCCTTTAGAAATAACACATTTGAAAATTTCAGTGTCAAGATCCAGTTAAAGTCAAACTAAATTCAGTTGGATTTAATGTGCTAAATTTCAAATGGAAATTTGGTGCTCTGTATTTTAAGATTTGTAAAAATAATTTATTTAAAGCATACGTATCGCAAGGTATATGATTGCTTATCTATATACATTATTACAAGATACAGTGCAAACAGTGCTCTATTAAAGTCAGAATTATTAAAATTTTATAATTTAACCAATTCACTTTTTTCTTATTTTTTAATTTATTAAAGAGGGGGAAGAAGAGAGAGAGAGAGAGAGAGAGAGAGAGAGAGAATGCTCATTCCCACCCACTGGCTCACTCTCCAAATGTCTGCAAAAGCTGAGGGGCTGAACTGAAGCTCAGAGCCAGGAACTCAATCTAACTGTACTACATGGGTGGCAGATACCTAATAACTTGAGCCATCAAGAGTCTGCATTATTTTAATTTTTTTTTTTTTAATTTTACAGGTAGAGTTAGAGACAATGAGAGGGAGAGACAGAGAGAAAAGTCTTCCTTCCATTGGTTCACTCCCCAAATGGCCGCTATGACTGGCGTTATGCCCATCCAAAGCCAGGAGCCAGGTGCTTCCTCCTGGTCTCCCATGTGGGTGCAGGGCCCAAGCACTTGGGCCATCCTCCACTGCCCTCTTGGGCCACAGAGAGCTGGACTGGAAGAGGAGCAACCGGGACTAGAACCCGGCGCTCATATGGGATGCCGGTGCGGCAGGCGGAGGATTAACCAAGTGAGCCACGGCGCAGGCCCCAAGAGTCGTCTGCATTAGAAAATTGGAATCAGGAACCACAACTGGAAGTCAAATCCGGTCACCCTGCCATCCTAACTGGTGTCTTCACTGCTAGGCCGCACACCAACTCACCACTCAGTTTTCAAGTAAGGAAACAGAAAAAGGGAGAATAGATTCCAAAGCAAAATCTCATTGTATTTAAAGGATCACACAACGAGTACACATAGGTATAATTATATGAGTTGTTACTATATTGATATGTTTCTGTTTAAGTCAATAATTAGCCACTCTTCTGGGTCTCTGTTGTGGCCTTCTGACATCTTCCCTGGTATCTCCTGGACATTTCAACACTAAGCTACTACAGAGTTAACATTTTTCAAACAAGAGATCTTTGGGAGTCGGGCTTCTGCACTGAGAGCTGTGTCCTTTCAGATTGGTTGGTTCCTACGAAGGCACTGAGTAACGGTTTTTGATACCACCCCTGCATATTGTCAATGATAGAAATTTTGATTCCTAGCTGTAGGGAACACTTGCTGGTTGACCCAGCATCCATTTTCACCCTCCCCCCAACACACACACACACACACACGCACACACATTGCTAGGCAATCATCTATCTGCTCTTTCCCACGTAGTTCACATGCTTTGGTATGAAAGTTGTACACTCAGGGCAACTGCTGTGGTGCAGTGGGTTAAAGCCCTGGCCTGCAGCACCGGCAACCCATCTGGGCACCAGTTTGAGTCCTGGCTGCTCCACTTCTGATCCAGCTCCCTGCTAATGCTCCTGAAAAAGCAGTAAAAGATGGCCTAAGCACTTGGGCCCCTGCACACACGTGGGAGATCCAGAAGACGCTCCTGGCTCCTGGCTATGAATCTGCTAAGCTCCCACTGTTGCAACCATTTGGAGAGTGAACCAGCAGATAGAAGACCTCTCTCTGTCTCTATCTCTCTGTATGACTCTGTCTTTCAAATAAATACAATAAAATAAACCTTAAAAAAAAAAAAAGCTGAACACAACCTTAGTCTCACAGCAAAGCTGATAGACTATGCCCTCAACACATTCCAGCCCCTGTCCACAGACACCATAGTATAAGCATGTGATCGACCAGTCCGGCTGGTTGGAGTGCCAGGACAGCATTGCTCTCTCTCCCACTGAGCCCTATTGAAATTGGCATCCACCTTATTAAGAATGAGGAAGCCAGTCTCACAATAAAATTTACGTTGTTTATTACAAAAAGAAAAGACAAAATCTAAGCAACACAAACCAAAACATAAAAAGAAAACTGGTCCTTGCTGGTATAGGTGACCCTCTAGATCAACCAATCCTGATAACCTCTCTTCTGGGCCTCCCAAATATCTGGACATGAAAATTGCTTTGGTTGTTGAAATCCATTTGAACTAAATCTTTTTTTTCAAGACTTCATGTTCTTTGGAGATGGCAGATGGTTAAAGGTGACATGCTTTAGGGTTCAGAGACAGAGGACATTCCAGCACCCACGTTTGAGACCTCATTGATACATCCTCTTCCAAGGTGCTTACCCCCCTTTAGCCCTTGGTCAATCAGTAGGGAGATGCTACACCCGTTATTGTCTCATATAGCCCATGTTTGGTCCCTGGGCAACGCTGAGGCATCTTCGCTCCTCTGTAGGAGCCAGCTGCAGGTCTGCCCACCAAAGTGCTGATGGAGAAACTTTTGCATCTACATTTCCCAGGAGCAAATCAACTTGACTGCAATGGGCAAGCAGAGCCCTTGGTGACTCTTACTCGCCTGGCCATGCTGCACATGTGGGAAGATACATTACTCTCCAGCTGGCCCCACTGAGGCCTGGATTGCTGTAAGAGGCAAAAGATTCCCCAAGTAGGAATGGTGGAGGTCCCTTCATGTAGATAATAGTCATTTCTAAAGAAATCCCACAAACCCCTCTTTGAATTATCTGAAGAGATCTAAAGATTATGGAATATGTTTCCAGATAGTATGCTTATACCATCTGCATATTGTGGTTCGGCAATTTACTGGGAAATTTTGCATGTATTTTATCTTGATTCCTAGTTGAAGTTTCAATTTTTACATTCTGTTAAATTTCTTTTCTGGGAAAATTCTCACAACTTTTAATACAGCATGACTAAAGCAAACCTGGAGGAGGAGCTGAACTGTTTTCCTAGGCTGTCGCAGGTATGACCTCTGCCTTTGTGGTAGAAATAGCCTCCCTATAAAAAACGGCAGGAATTCAGGAGACAGGGGGTTGAATTATTGGAGGAACAGCAATTTTCAAACTATAACTCAGAAAATTCCTGATGATTTCAAAATATTTTGTCTTTTTTGTTTTCTACCGTTCTCTCATCTCATTCTGCAAAACTCCCCAACACGAGCCTTTGTTCTTCTGACTCTAAGAAGCACCAGGTGTCAAGTCCAAGTTCTCTTGACAGAGTAAACTGGGGAAAGCAAGGCTGTGGGTTTCATGGGATCGGGAACTCACAATAACCACTAGCCATGGAGCCTTGGAGGGAGACTTCACCATCTGGGTGCAAAAACCTTGGTTTCCTAAGTGTGAAAAGAGGAAGTTGAATTATGTGGCTTCAAAAGACTCATCCTCTTTAAAAATCCCTGTTGATTCTGAGTTCATATGGGAGTAGGGCAATGATCTTACCCTTTAGGTTAATTTTAAGACTTAAAAGAATCCTCTCTGAAAGGGTGGTAACAATTAAGTCGAGAGATTTGTGGTAGATTCCTAAGTGTTACAATATTAAATGATCCTATTGAGGATTAGAGAATTAAGACTTTCAACTCTAGCAAACCAAGCCATTAACAGATAGTGAATCACACTGGACAGCAGATATTTTGGACACCCTCACTCTGCCTGACCCACTTTGCATATTCCTGTTCTACCAGGTTTGAGACCAGAGCCTATCATAAACTGTTGTGATCCACTGATGGATTTTTCAACCTTTCTCTCTCTCTCTCTCTCTCTCTCTCTCTCTCTGATTGTACAAAATCCTTAATTCACACTGAAAATGCTTCCTCTATCCTTTTTGGTATTAGGGGACATATCAGGATCCCAGTGGGAACAAATGGCTTGCCAAAATTATGATGATTCAAGGGGTGCATTCTAAAGGGGGTTCTGGAGGAACAGCGTAGTAGCCTGAGGTTGGTAACATTGGAGTGCTTGCCTATGTCAAAGGGAAGAAAGAACAACTTCCAGCTCCTGAAAGTGTTCAGTCCGTCTCCAGAGAGAGGGTTCCAACTTGAAGCCGTTCCACAGGGAAAGCACGCCAGAGCAATAAATACCCTCCAGGCCAGTGCCGAACAGTTTGAAAACATCCCAATCTTTGTTGATTGAAATACTTTCTGAAGATATTCTCTCAATGTTCCCAGTCTGTTCAAAGTGTATCTTCCCTGAGGCGAAGCCAGAGATAGAAAATTCTTCTACCAATGCATACTCCAAATAATGTCGACTCTCTGATGTGGAGGAGGTGTGACTGTAATATTAATCTAAAATGATTCCTAAAATACACTTCTCTACCAGAGAGAGATTAAGATGTTGGGAGGGAGAAAGTTCTCAAAGTTTTCAGCTTGTTATCTCTGTAATTCAATACACAAGAAACTGATTTTTCTTTGGATACCCTCATTGTAAATGTACTTATCTCATAGCCAAGCTCCTAGATTTAAAAATGGGAGGAAGTCACTTCTAGAATCCTCTCTTAAATGCCTATCATTGATTTAGAAGTAGTGTGGTCAAACTGCCACAGTCTTATCAATCTGTATCTTGCTCTATCCAACGTAGTTCGGCACTGGAATCTCCAATTGGATCTATTCTCTTAGTTGCATTTCTGCTCCCCCCAACCACACACACACACCGTAAACTAAATTCTCTGCAGGGTCTCACCCAGGTTGGAAAATACACAGCTAAGCATTTCCTCTCTTCCCTCCCATACTTACAACAGATGTGAAATAATCAACCGTTTCTAGTTCCAGGAAATTGTAAAATATGGTAGTAAGTTTCTGTCAATAAATTTTCTGTTAGCCAAAGAAATCAAATTTTGTTTCCTTCCTCTTTTAGTCTCTCTAGACTTTATCAAATAGTATTAATTTATAATATAAAAGTTTTGTTAGAGTCTATTACAATAAGCAAATCATGACCACAAAGAAATATCTCATTCCTCTGTAATTAACCTTCTCCCCCATTACTAATTGTGCTTGTCTTTCTTATCTGTCTATGTTAATCTTGAAACATGCCAGGTATTAAGGAGTAGTCATAACTAATTACCATTTATCCTTCAATAGACCATGCTACTTACTATAAATATTCTGCCAAACTGTTTATCTCCTTATGAGTTTATCATGTATAATCTAAGCCAGAGTTCTGTTGAGAGAGAGTGTGTTCAATCGGCATGAAGAATATAGAGTAAATCTGCTTCTTTGCCTTATGTGTTAAGATGAACCAAGTGGAATACTATAATTTCAAATCAGAAAATAACTTTCTTCACACTTAAGACAGGTAATTTTTCAAGACCTTCATTATAAAACATTAAAAACAAAAAGAAAATAGTCTTACACAACTTATAAGATCAATTAAAGTTAGCTTCAATGGGATATAGATAATGGCACGGTGATAGACCTTATTGTATATTTATTTGTTCAACAAATATTAACCACTACCAAGCCAAACATTTGCCAGGCGCTATTTCAATCATTTTAGAGGCTCTTTCGACACTCGCAGTGGTGGACAACATCTGGCTTGTAGGCTGTATAAGGCCCACAAAATCATTTGGTCTGGCTCTGCCAAAGCATGAGCAGGCGGGACTCGAAATTCAATAAATTCAATAAACATGAAGTAGACTAATTTTTAAGTTGATAATTTTGTATGGCCTGTGAGTGGTTCTTGGCAGGAAAAAGGTTCTCCATTCCTGGGAGGGAAAGGTAACCAGCTCGCCATGCATATTATTCTTGGGTAGGTCCAAAATAGGAAGAATCTGGGAGGATGGGTCATAGATCTGATGCTTTAGGCATTTGTTATCATTTCATAACCTTTGATCACATGTACTCATAAAATATGTATATGCACACGCACACACACACACATAATGCTACCTCACCTAAACTCTACCTGTTAACTTGATTCAACTTCTGTTTCTTTAAAAGATTAATGCTTTTGGCCAACTTGCTGATTTCTTCTGTCCTGTGTACGGAGTTAAATCACTTTCTTCAGTATCAAAGTTTCCTTTTCTATCACCTTTATTTGCCTTCCTGCTGCTCAAAGTTCCTGTCTCCAGAGCTCCATTTTATACAACCTGGTACACTGAATTCTGGCAAACAAGAAAAAATGTTCTTGGAGTATTATTAGAACCTAGGCAATTCCATAGTGCTGTTGGTTTGCTTTCTTTCTAGAGGATACATATATAAGAAAAGGAAAGAGCTTTGTTCTACTCCTATCACATGAATTTCCAACAACTTTACAAACAAGATTATTCACAAAGCTGGTTAAAAAGTAATTTTGATTTGGATTTCATTTAGAATTTCTTGGTACCATACTTTTTTCTTTTCCTATGATTTGAGAATTATCTTATGAAACATACATTCAAAGCAATTAAAACAAAGAGAACTGTGGTCTTTCTTTAAAAAAGAGAAAAAACAACAGAGGGAAAAACACAACACAGGTTATGAAAACAGTTAAAGAAACAAAGCTTATCTCCGGAAGAAGAGGAAACCAACAGCTCAGCATAAGCAAAAAGATCTAATATTTGCTGACTGGAAGATGACTGCTAATTAGGAGTGTAAACACTCCCACCCTCTTCTGTGATTCAAAACACCTTTCTTTATATATTATTATGCAAAAACTTACCTTAAAAGGGAAGATCACAGGTTACTAGATCACTGCTTTTTTATGCAAACTAAACATCAAATGATACTTCAGTGTTTTTGAAAAGTTAAATGAAATCCAGAAAGCCAAATAAAAGGCCAACAGAGGAAAAGAGAAGGAAGCCAGAAGCATGCTTGTGTTCTTGGAGGCTTTTTCTGAAACCTCTCGAGCTGCAGCTAAGGCTGAGGTTGACCTGAGCATCGCGTGCCAGCCTCCAAGGGTCCTAGGGGCTGACTCATTTGTTTCATCATTTCTCATGAAAGCGAGAGGTGGCAGCCATCAGGGCAGAGCCCAGGGGGACCTGGTGACTGATCTCAGTACTGAACTGAAGAAAGCCATCACACGCGAGGTTCACAACCTCCCCACCCCTGAGAAACCCCGCAGCTTGGTAGAAAGCAGGTTATTTCTGTCCATGAAGACAGGTGGCAACTAAAAACACAGAAAGAAGAAAAGAACAAGCATCTTTTATAAGCAATTAAATAACAGTAACAGACAATCAGGCATTTTCCAGTTCTCGTGTGTATACCAGGCTTTCAACTATCTCATCACTGTTCTGCATTTTAAAGTCTTTCCCTTTCGAAGGGCATCACCTTACTTTCTGCTGTCCAAAGAATTCCTGATAGTTTACTTCCTCTAAAACAGGTGCAAGTTTTGTTGTTGTTTTTTTTTTTTTTTTTAGGATTTATTTATTTATTTATTTGAAAGTCAGAGTTACACAGGGAGAGAAGGATAGGCAGAGAGAGAGAAAGAGAGAGAGACTAGAGAGAGAGAGGTCTTCCATCCGCCGGTTCACTCCCCATCTGGTCACAAAGGCAGGAGTTGTGCAATCCGAAGCCAGGAACCAGGAGCTTCTTCCAGGTCTCCCACATAGGTGCAGGGGCCCAAGAACTTGGGCCATCTTCTACTGCTTTCCCAGGCCATAGCAGAGAGCTGGATTGGAAGTGGAGCAGCCAAGACTCGAACTAGCTCCCACATGAGATGCTGTGCCGGCTCCAACAGGTGCAGTTTTAATATAGTGCCAGAGGCAAAGGCTGAACTTCCACCCAGGGAGTGGAGAAGTGAATTACAGCAACAGTGAGCCTTACGAGGCAGAAAATGATGAAGGAAAAGTGGGAAAGTCAGAACTCCCCTCTTTCCTGGGACAACGGGGCAAGACTTGGATCAAGCTATAGCTCAGAGACAGACACTAATGCTGTCCTTGTGGGTTTGAGAAGGGAATAGCAAGAACTCCTGTTGAGCATTTACTGAGGTAGGAATGGAGAGAGACAGGTACTTTTTAAAATAAGTAGTACGTTAAAGCACTGGCATGCTGTATGGGTGTTGGTTCAAGTCCCAGCTGTTCCACTTCTGATCCAGCTCCCTGCTAATGTGCCTGGGAAAGCAGCAGAAGATGGCCCAGATGTTTGGGTCCTTGTATCCATGTGGGGCACTCAGAAGAAGCTCCTGGTTCCTGGCTTCAGTCTTTCTCAGTTCTGGCTATTATGGCCATTTGGGGAGTGAACCAGCAGATGGAAGATCTCTCTCCGCCTCTCCTTCTCTCTCTGTAACTCTGCCTTTCAAATAAATAAATAAATAAATATTTTAAAGTAAATAAAATATGTACATAAAAGCATATTATTTCAATCCTGAAAGCAACCAGGAGAGGTAGTCCAGTTTTAGAGATAATAAGCTAGAGTCACTGATCTAATGGAAAAGGAGGGGCCGGCAATGTACAGTAGGCTAAGCCTCCACCTGCAAAGTTGGCATCCCATAAGAGGGCCAATTCATGTCTGGCTACTCCACTTTCAATCTAGCTCCCTGTTGATGGCCTGGGAAAGCAGTGGAGAATGGCCCAAGTGCTTCGACCCTTGCACTCACGTGGGAGACCCACAAGAAGCTCCAGGCTCCTGGCTTTGGCCTGGCTCAGTTCTGGTTGTTATGGCCATTTGGGGAGTGAACCAGTAGGTAGATTTCAAGATTTCACTCTTGGCTGGCGCCGTGGCTCACTAGGCTAATCCTCTGCCTGCAGCGCCGGCACACCAGGTTCTGGTCCCGGTTGGGGTGCCGGTTCTGTCCTGGTTGCTCCTCTTCCAGGCCAGCTCTCTGCTGTGGCCCGGGAGTGCAGTGGAGGATGGCCCAAGTGCTTGGGCCCTGCACCCCATGGGAGACCAGGAGAAGCACCAGGCTCCTGCCTTCGGATCAGCGCGGTGCGCCGGCCGTAGCGGCCATTGGAGGGTGAACCAACGAAAAAAGGAAGACCTTTCTCTCTGTCTCTCTCTCTCACTGTCCACTCTGCCTGCCCAAAAAAAAAAAAAAAAAAAGAAAAAGAAAAAGATTTCACTCTCTGTCTCTCCCTCTCTTCTCTCTCTAACTTTGCCTCTCAAATAAATAAGTATGTCTTTCTTAAAAAAAATGGAAAAGTGGCCGGCACCGCAGCTCACTAGGCTAATCCTCTGCCTGCGGCAACGGTGCCCCAGGTTCTAATCCCGGTCGGTGAGCCAGATTCTGTCCCAGTTGCCCCTCTTCCAGGCCAGCTCTCTGCTGTGGCCCAGGAGTGCAGTGGAGGATGGCCCAAGTGCTTGGGCCCTGCACCCTCATGGGAGACCAGGAGAAGCACCTGGCTCCTGGCTTCGGATCAGTGTGCTGTACTGGCCACAGCAGCCATTGGAGGATGAACCAACGGCAAAGGAAGACCTTTCTCTCTGTCTCTCTCTCTCTCACTGTCCACTCTGCCTGTCAAAAAAAAAAAAAAAAAGGAAAAGTAACATTGATGAAATCCAAGGAGATTGCCTTGAGCCCATTGTCAGTCTAGATTCTGAATGTTTCAAAGCACATTTGCCTTCTTTGTGACTAATAACCAATTTTTTTGCATTTCTTTGATGAATGAAGTATGTTCTCATTTATAATCTCAATTTATCTGTACTAAAACACAAAAAGGGTACTCCATTATTCTTAAGCTTGTTGCTCAGGTAAGAAAAACATGTCTCATTTTGAGATCACTCATCAAGGAAGTAATAGAGTCACAACCAGAATCCAAATCTTGTGCCTTCAAATCCTTTGCAGATTCAGCTTTGCCTCCTGCCTCTCATCTTTGCTCCTTCCTCTCCTTATAAGGAAGGTTGTGAAGTGCCATCAATTGTTAACCCACGTGAAGCCTGGACCAGAACTTCAGCCCATCAACTTCCTCCCAATTGAAAAACAAAGCCTTTGAAGTCTCACTCCAATCTTTCCATCAGTCCTTTGCACTTTTGTATAATAAAGGATTTGAGTTTTGGGAAAAAAAAAAAAAAACCACATATTATCTTTGTTTTTTTGGAGCTATTTTAGGTTCACAAAAAAAAAAAAAAAATGGAGTGGAAGGTACAGAAGTTTCACGCACCCTCCCTGCTCCTAAACCTGCATAGACTCTCTTACTGTCAAGAGTCCCCCCAGAGTGGCACATTTGTTACAATTCATTAATCTACATGAACTCCCCCGAAGTCCAGAGTTTACGATAGGGTTCATTCTTGGTGATGTATATTCTGGGTTTGGACAAATGTAAATTGTCTATGTATCCACCATTATATCATACAGAATAATTTACGACCCTAAAAATTCTTTGTGCTTTACTAATTCATCCCCTTGACCCCAACCACACCTCCTCCTTGCAACCACTGATTTTTTTTGTCATATGAGTGATGATGAGAGGTGAAAAATGAAAATTGCCCAAAAAACAAATAAATAATAACACAGAAGATGAAGGCCTTTAGCACCTAAGGAACACGGAGTGATGTGTGTGTGTCTGGAGGGGTTGGAGTAGGGGTGCGAATTGAACAAGTGTGTTAGGGCCCTCACCCTTGTCCACATTTTGTTGAAGACTCAGCTTAGGATTTTCAGACATTTTTTAGCAGTGAAAACCATTGTCAGAGTAAAAGCTTGCATTTGTATATATAATATGTTAAAGAAGAGTGCAGTTGAGATAAATTTGTGTTAGAATGAAAGTTTAGTGGTTTTAAGGGGAGATACAGTCTTCCATGTATCTCAGCATCTGCCTCAGTTGGCTGGAAGGAAAAAAGAAGAAATAACACGCTGGATCTTTCTCATCCCTTCTGTCAAGGCACATGGCTGATGTGCTGGAGCTGGCAAGCTCAGCTTGCAAGAGACAATGGAAGCGCCAAGGGTACACATCTTTTCTTAACTACCACTGTTCAGTAGAAAGTCATATGGGTAGCTTGAATTTGTACCTTCTTAGAAGATTTACAACTTGGAAATTAGATAACACTACAAATTGAGACTTTCACTTATTGTTATTGCTCTTGTTTTGAAAACCAATTTCAGAGTAAATTATATGTAAGATACCAATCAGAAAATAATGTGGAGCTTTTTCTTTTAATAAATGTAGAACTGGTGGGCCTGTGTTATAGTGTAGCAGCTTAGGCGACTGCCTATGATACCAATATGCCATATGAGCACTGTACCCACGTGGGAAGCCAGGAGGAAATCAGTGGATAGAAGATCTCTTTCTCTCTGTCACTCTGCCTTTCAGATAAATAAATCTTTTAACATGCTAGGGGATTCCAATTCAATCCCATCAAGGTGGCATGTACCAAAGTGATCAGTTTCAATCCACAATTGATCATAATGATAGAATTAAGTGTCAAAGGGATCACATAAACAAGACTAGTGTTTGCTAATCCTAACTGATAGAATTAAAAAGGAGAGAACAATCCAACATGGGAAGCTGGATACACAGCAGACTCATAGAATGGCAGATGTCTTAAACAGCACTCTGGCCTCAGACTCAGCCCTCAAGGCATTCGGATCTGGCTGAACAGCCCATGAGAGTATTTTAGGCATGGAAAGCCAAGATACTGTGGCAAAAAACAAACAAACAAACAAACAAAAAACAAACCAACAAACAAAAAACAAAACAAAACAAAAAAAACCACCTAAATGAAAGATCTCTGCAAGTGAGATCCCAGGGGAAAGAACAGGCCATCAAAGAAGGAGGTAGCTTTCTCTGAAGGGAGGAGAGAACTTCCACCTTGTCCTTGTCTATATAAGATTGGAATTTGTGAACTCAAGAGGCTTTCATAGCCTTGGCAGCTCATGACAAGTGCCTTGGGTGATTACTGATGTCTTAAAAGATTGTCAATTATTAAATCAACAACGGGAGTCACTGTGCACTTACTCCTCATGTAGGATCTCTGTCCTTAATGTGTTGTACTATGTGAACTAACAGTATAGCTAGTTACTCAAACAGTACTTTATACTTTGTGTGTCTGTGTGGGTGCACACTGTTGAAATCTTTACTTAGTATAAACTAAGTTGATCTTCTGTATATAAAGATAGTTGAAAATGAATCATGATGAAGAATGGGATGGGAGAGGAAGTGGGAGATGGGTTGGTTGCGGGTGGGAGGGTGGTTATGGGGGGAAAAGCTGTTATAATCCAAAAGTTGTACTTTGGAAATTTATATTTATTAAATAAAAGTCTAAATAAATAACTCTTTTAATAAAAATTTGGACCAGGGGTCAGTGCTGTGGTGTAGCAAGTAAAGCTGCTGCCTGCAGTGCCGGCATCCCATATAGGTGCTGGTTCAAGTCTCAACTGCTCCACTTCCAATCCAGCTCTCTGCTATGGCCTAGGAAAGCAGTAGAAGATGGCCAAAGTCCTTGGACTCCTGCACCTGTGTGGGAGACCCAAAAGAAGCTCCTGGCTCCTGGCTTCAGAACAGCACAACTCCAGCCATTGCAGCCATCTGGGGAGTGAACCAGTGGTTGGAAGACCTCTCTCTCTCTCTCTCTGCCTCTGCCTCTGCCTCTCTGTAACTCTTACAAGTAAACAAAATGTCTTTTAAAAAAAGTAAAAAATAAAAATTTGGACCAAACACTTTAAGAACTCCTGAGGCATTTTTGCCCAAGACAAACTGGAAAACCACTGTTTTGCTGACCCCACTGGTAGAACCAGTGGGCTAAATTTACAGAAGACCAGAGTTCAGTTTAATATAAAATTTAAGCTTATTCATAACTTAGCTGTGCAAACACAGAATGACATTTCCTGGTCGGTAATGATCTTCCTGTCATTGGAAATGTTCAGGTAGAAACATGATTATCACCTACTACGTGCATGAGCAGCCTACAGTTGGGCTTATGCTATGGCTTGAATTCTCATTTTCTAGATTTCATGTATTCAAAGTTTAATCCCAATGTCACACATTAATGATTTTGGATATGGGAGTTGGAGAAGGTCACAGGGTGGTGGTGGGGGGCACAGCCCTCATGAATGAATGAACCAATGTATGGATGAATGGATTAGTCGGTTATTGAGGGAGTGACTTTGTCCTAAAAGCAGACTTGCTCTTGCTCTGTATCTCCATGGGATGTCCTGTGCTACTGATGGACGCTGTGCTGCTCCTCCCAGGAAGATGGCCTCAGAAGTCATAGCCCCTTTACCTTAGACTTCCCAGCTTCCTGAACTGTGAGAAACAAATGCCTTTTCTCTATAAATTATCCACTTTCAGTGATTCTGGTAAAGCAGTAGGAAACAGCCCAAGACAGTTCTCTTCCAAAACTAGGATGCAATGACCTAGTGAGACAGAAGCTTTCCTTTGTTGTCCTTCAGAGTGACCGGAGTCGGAGCCTCTGGTTGCAGAAGGCTGAACTAAGTACTTGTCCCGAAATTGTGGAGTTTTAGTAACGATAGTAAACACTTATAAAGTGCTTATTGTGGTTCTAGCACTGTTTTAAGTGTTTTATCCACCATGCTACTGAGATACTCATTATTTAAACAAAATTACTAGAAATCTGACCCAAAAATCTGGCTACAAAGTGCATTCTCTTTAGCCCTCTGTGTTATTTATGCTCCATACCAAGACATAGATGTGAGCATATGACCCTGTAAGTGGAGAAGGATTTTGCTAGAATATTGCTGATAAATGAATAAACAGAGCTAGGAAGTGGTTTGTTGCAGAATAGGGAGTTTCTATCCATGCTTCTGTAGCTGTGTCACTAAACTACAGGTTCACACTTTGAAAAAACAATGCAGAAAAACTCTGACATCATTAACATGCGTTACTTGACTCACTGAAAGTCAGCTCAATCTAAAAAATAAATAAATAAATACAGAGAAAGTCACATTATTTGAGGCCTTTTTTTCTATATTTATTTTCGTAACTACAGGATTCATTTTCACAGAGCAACAACCATAAGAAGTACAGATCTTCAGTTGAATCCAAATCATGGTGAGAGCTGAGGAGACCCAAGCTGCCAGACAAAAGCTTTTATAACTCAGTGATTCAGTGTGTAAACTAAGGGCCAGACTACTTTTTCTTTTTCTTCTTTTTTTAAAGTGTTTGTTTATTTAAAGTCAGAATTACAGAGAGAAAAAGGAGAGACAGGGCTGGGCCAGGCAGAAGCCAGGGATTGGGAGCTTCATTCAGATCTCCCATGTAGATGTCAGGGGCCCAAACACTTGGGCCATGGTTTGCTGCTTTCCCAGGCCACCAGCAGGGAGTTGGATCAGAAATGGAGCAGCCAGGAGTGGAACAGGAGCCCATATGAGATGACTGCATTGTAGGATACAGCTTTACCCACTACACCATGATGCTGGCCCTGCCAGATCACTTCCAACTCAACAGTTGGCTCTGTGGTGTAGAGCAGATACTTCATCCCTCCACACCTCAGTTTGCTCCTGTTTGCAATGGGGATAACTCTCACAGGATTATCTC
Organism: Lepus europaeus; assembly: GCF_033115175.1. Taxonomy (NCBI): domain Eukaryota; kingdom Metazoa; phylum Chordata; class Mammalia; order Lagomorpha; family Leporidae; genus Lepus; species Lepus europaeus. The sequence continues at coordinate 52,924,661 of NC_084828.1, forward strand.
AATATTGAATATGTTAACTCATGTAAATTTAAAACAATGCTCTGCAAGCCATAACTCGTCAGTTGGTGTTAGCTATTAGTATTAGCTGGTGTGAGAGGAAATGGAGGCCGTACGTGTACATCTAAATTTATATAGGAAAAATCATATTACTAAATGTCATGCAAGAGTCATATGAAAGCTACTGATACCAAATATGCTTGAGCCCAAAGTGAGGTGAAATCGTTGCGGGTGGGAGTGTTTGGGGCTACCAGGCAGACTTAGTGTGAGAAGACTTGAGCAGGAGCAGGAAATAAATTATTTTGTCAATCTTTGATGTGGCTCATGTTCAAATGCTGTCATGGGTATACTGTTCTCAGCTAAGCTAAGGTGATCTATAAGGTATACGTGACCACAAAGGAAAAAAACAAAGATGAAAATAAAAAACTTAAACAGTCGGCCAGAAGTCAATGCTAAATAAGAAAGTTAAAATACATGGAGGATAACATATTTCCAAACAAAACAGATATATAAAAGGGTACTTCAAAATATTAACGGAAATGCATATTATGAAAAATTCTACATGGATTTCAAAGTTATGTTACACTAAACTACACACTATGAAAATACATAGTATGAAAAAGCCATGCATGGATTTCAAAGCTTTTTGCACCAAGATAAACTTACTTTTAATTACATTTTTGCCATGAATTTTTTGAAGTATCTCATACATACAAAAATATATGTATAATATTTTGATATATATGTGAATGTAAATATCTACTACTGAACAGTCTTTCACTTTTCCAACTACATTTCTCCATTAGATATTCAAATTTCTTAGCATAAAAAGCAATTATTGGAGCAAGCATTTTGGCATAGGGAGTAAATCTTCTGCCTGAGACACCAGTAACCCACATGGGTATCAGTCCGAGTCCTTGCTACTCCACCTCTGATCCAGCTCCTGCTGATGTGCCTGGGAAAGCAGCAGAAGATGGTGCAAGTTCTTGGGCCCTGACATCCATGTAGGATGTGGGAAACCCAGAAGAAGCTCTTGGCTCCTGGCTTCCGATTGGCTTAACCCCAAATGGGTAGCCATATGGGGAGTGAATCAGTGAATAGATCTCTCTATTTCTCTGTCTCTCCCTCCTTCTCTGTAACTCTGAATTTCAAATAAATAGAATTTTTTGAAAAGGTAATTATCATTTTTATGTTGATAAGAGACAGTGAGAAGCAATATACTGATGCCCCTATCCATACAATGCAAACCTATACGCACATATGTAGTTCCCACGGGGAGGAGAGGAAATGTGATATGAAAATGACTAAGCTTGTCTATCTGACTAATCTTGTCCATTCTTCTCCCTACTCTTTAAGCGTTAATCAATCATTGGCCCAATTTTCTATTTTTAAAAATATCTGATAATCTTAATATTTTCAGTACAGCTTTAACTGAGTTGCTAAATTACTAATGTCTGTACAGCACTTAACACTTATGGAATTCTTTCTCATACATTATTTCATTTATTTCTCATAGAATTTTTTGAGGTATGCATTAATCATTCCATTTTACAGATAAATCAACTTAAGAGTAGAGTCTGTGTGACATCTCCCGGTCGTGCAGCTATGACAATCTGAGATTTGGGCTCAGATTTTACAGGAATACTATGAAGTGTTTCAGGTGTGATCCTCCTATATATTTTTTTTTTTTTTGTATGGTAAGTGTTTGTTTATTTTTTTTTTACTTTTATTTAGCAAATATAAATCTCCAAAGTACAGCTTATGGATTACAATGACTTTTTCCCCCCATAACTTCCCTCCCGCCCACAACCCTCCCATCTCCCACTCCCTCTCCCATTCCATTCACATCAAGATTCATTTTCAATTATCTTTTATACAGAAGATCAATTTAGTACATATTAAGTAAAGATTTCATCAGTTTGCACCCACACAGAACATAAAGTGTAAAATACTGTTTGAGTACTAGTTGTAGCATTAATTCACATTGAACAACACATTAAGGACAGAGATCCTACATGAGGAGTAAGTGCACAGTGACTCCTGTTGTTGACTTAACAAATTGACACTCTTGTTTATGGCATCAGTAATCTCCCTAGGCTCTTGTCATGAGTAAATGATATTTTTAAAATTTCAAATTCCATTGGGAATACCATTCATCTTTGTTCTATGAATCTTTTTTTTTTAACTTTTATTTAATGAATATAAATTTCCAGTATACAGCTTATGGATTACAATGGCTTCCCCTTCCCATAATTTCCCTCCCACCCGCAACCCTCCCCTCTCCCGCTCCCTCTCCCCTTCCATTCACATTAAAATTAATTTTCAATTCTGCTTATATAAAGAAGATCAATTTAGTATATATTAAGTAAAGATTTCAAGTATGTTTCACTTTGTGTTTCCTCCTATATTTAAGGGTTCTGTGGTACCTGTTTAAAAAGGAAAAGGGTAAACACCACAGACAGCTAACACAGCTTTTTTCTGTTGCACTTTTGGTCTTATTGTTTAGTTCATGTTTGTTTTTTGTTTCCTCTGAAAGAAAGCTAGAACATTAGCTTTCCTCCCAAGATTCCAGACCCTGGCAAGTAGGACAGCTGAGGCCTACACCTTGGCCCTGGCCTGGACTCCCTGCTCTCCAATGGGACTTGGGGTGAGGTTGTGGCAATAGCACACTGGACTACTCCTCCTGGGAAACTTTTCCCAGGAAATGGCTTTACTGCTGGACCCACAGGAGCCACTAAGTTGTGAAAGCCGCAGTTCTGCACAGAGGCTTCCTTAGCACCTAAAGAATTTGGCCTAGGGAAGCAAAGCTAATTCCTACTCTAATGCCCTTTCAAGGAATTGATGGCTCTGGAGATAGAGCTGTGATCATCTGAGGAATGTTTACCAACAGCTGGATGTCAGGGGGTGAAAGAAGGCAGGTGTTGGAGGAGGAGTAAGCTGAAAACCTCTGATGACCCAAAGCCTGTTCATAAGCAATCACTGGCCAGAAGGGAGAGAACCTCACTCAACTCAGAAAGTAGGAACGCATAGCCTCACGGCCCCTTTGTAATCCTGAGTCTCTTTAGTGTAAGATGTGAGAAAAAAGGAGTGAAGCTTCATGGAAAAGAAAAATGGAAAGGGGGCATGTAGGAAAGAGAAGAAAGGCAGGACAGAGAGGAAAGGGAAGTAGCAGGCTTTAGGGGTGGAGTCAACTTGGTTGGGCCATGGTGTCCATACATGTGGTCAGACATTATTCTAGGTGCTTCTGTGAGAGTGTTTTTGGATAAGATTTAGTTTAAAGATGTGGATTTTAAAGAAAGCAGTTTGTCTAATAATATAGATGGGCCTCATCTAATCAGTGAAAGTTCTGAACAGAACAAGACTGGTTTCCCTTGATCAAGAAGAAATTCTGCCAGCAGACTTGAACTGCAGATTTTAGACTTGCCAGGCTCCATATTCCTTTTAGCCAACTTCTTAAAATAACCAAATATACAAAGGTATTTCAAAAAGTTTGTGACAAAATGAATTACAAGATGAGTTCATCTTGGTGCAAAATTGTTGGAATCCATGCACACAAGGAGTCTTCAGCAAGTTCATGGAAAATGATTTCAAATTTTTTACAGCAAAATAATCTTTTAGATCCATTTTCCATGAACTTTCTGAAGTGAGTGTGGGTATGGGTGTCCATGTGCACACATATGTGTGGTGTACACACATCCTATGGGTTTAATTTCTCTGGAGAACTCTAGTACAAGTGGATTGTGGTCACCAGGCTACAAAGGGAAGGACTTGAAGCTGGGGAAGAAAACAACAGGGATTTAACGCCAAGCCAGGCTGCAGACCTTGGCAAGCATTTGGATACTGTCCTTGTTCTTGACCCCATCTAAATTTTCCACCATTACTTTCTCTCTTCCAACTTTCCTTATTTCTGATTGAGTTCATCCCATTGTATTTTATTCTTTATTATACATCAAGTTACTTTACTTCTGAGAGAAGTTAAAAGTATGAGTAAATAGTCTCATCACCTGAAGCAATTATATAAATTACCTTTAGACTTTCTCCTTCCAAGAAAGGAACATATGAATTATACAAATCTAAGAAGAAAATAATGAGAAGATACAGATAATAAATGACAAGCAGTTTCAAAATATGTGCAATAAAGACTGGATGCCAAGAATGATTAAAAATTAGGTCACGTGATTAATTTTTAAAAAAAATATTATGTAGGATCTCTGCCTTTAATGTGCTGTACACTCTTATTTAATGCTATAACTAGTACTCCAACAGTATTTTTTTTTCACTTTGTGTTGCTATATGGGGGCAAACTGTTGAAATCGTTACTTAATATATACTAAACTGATCTTTTGTATATAAAGAGAATTGAAAATGAACCATGATGTGATTGGAAGGGGAGAGGGAGCGGGAAAGGGGAGGGTTGTGGGTGGGAGGGAAGTTTTGGGAGGGGGAAGCCATTGTAACCCATAAGCTGTACTTCGGAAATTTATATTCATTAAATAAAAGTTTAATAAAAAAAAAAAAACTAGGTCACGTGGTTATGAGTAATAAGGCAGTCCCACCCTATCAGCAAGTGATTGAAAAGACCAAAAGCCTTTCTTTTAGAAGCCAAATGTTGGCCATGGATATTGAGAAGAAACGTAACTGGAATAGTAGGTCAGAGGCTCCTAATTGGGCAACTCAAGACTCTGGCTTCTAACTGGAGAACTGTAAAGAAAAGATGAAAAATACTACAAAATAAATATGAAATAATGAAACCATTGTATAGAGAATGACATACATTTTAGAAACAACATATTGAGTATAAATTTTGGAAAATTTATTCAAAAAATTTATTCAAAATTGGCCATTTTTTAAAAAATGATGTGCAGTAAAAATCCAAGCGTCTATGCAAGAGAAAGTATGTTAGTAATAGGATAAAAAGAGTTGATATTAATCTTGATGATAAAACTTCATCATAGAGGTGTGAGCAAAAGCCAAGTTCTTCATTTAAAAATATAAATTACGAAAAAGATTATCATTATATAATTAAAACATTTTCTGATGAGAGAAAAACAATAGATGCAAGAATAAAGATACATAAGTAATGAAAACACAATGCTATGATGTTAATTATACTTCTCTAACATATTTTTTGAACTAATTAAAAATTCAGGTACAGTTCCATGTTATCTTAATATGAAGATTCGCTGATATTTTTGCTTTATTTACCATTAGAACAAAACACTAAAAACAGAGGAACAAACAGTGAGCCCAGAATGTCATACTGCAAAATCAGAGTAAAAAAAAGAAAATAAAGTAAGAATGAGAGCATTCCACCCCACCTGCCATGCAAGAGCCATGCAATGCCATTGAGAGGAAGCTCAAAGATTTCAGGAAGAATTATTCCTCTTGTGACCCATTTTTATTAGACAAAAGAGTCCTTTGATCATATTTTGCTGACCTGTGTTGTATTTTGCAGCAACCATATGATAAAGGAGTGATACTGAGGTGACAGATTGTGTGATAGTCCAGGGAGGAGGTGAAATGTTACTCTAGCTCCAAGTTGGCTCATTCCTTCCCCTGAGCTTCCTCTAATTTGCTGGGGATAGAGAGGGAGCAGGGCACAGCTGTGGAGTTTTGTTCTTTAAGTAGTGGCAGAGGCAATGTCATCCAGGCAGAAAGACCAATAACGCTTCCAACAACAACTCCACAGCTCTACGGTCCCAGGAGTCTTCAGAGACTGCCTCCTCTGCCAGTTCTGAGAACCTGCCTGAAGGTCCCCTGCTTGAAGACCCTCTCTTCTCTCCTTTCCTCTGTAGATCTTTCAAACGAATCACCACTAACAAGAGTTAGTATGCTGGGGCCAGCACTGTGGCACAGTGGATCAAAGCTGCCACCTGCGGTGCCGGTATCCCATATGGGCACTGGTTCAAGTCCTGGCTGCTCCTCTTCCAATCCAGCTCTCTGCTATGGCCTGGGAAAGCAGTAGAAGATGCCCCAAGTCTTTGGGTCCCTGCACCCATGTGGGAGACCCCGTTGGCTCCTGGCTTCAGATCGGCACAGCCCCAGCTGTTGCGGCCATCTGGAGAGTGAACCAGCGGATGAAAGACTTCTCTCTCTCTGTCTTTCATTCTATATCTGTGTAACTCTGACATTCAAATAAATAAATCTTTAAAAAAAATAAAGAGCATGCTCTTTTCAACAAGTCTATCTGGAAAAAGAAACATGGCATTTAGGATATAGGGAAGCGCGGCATCGTTGTCACCAATATCATCAAGCACTAAGTAGTGTTGGTGATAAAATAACCTTGTCTTACTCCTGATTTTTTTTTTTTTTTTGACAGGTGGGGTTAGTGAGAGAGAGAGAGAAACAGAGAGAAAGGTCTTCCTTTTTTCGTTGGTTCACCCTCCAATGGCCGCTACGGCCGGAGCTATGCTGATCCGAAGCCAGGAGCCAGGTGCTTCCTCCTGGTCTCCCATGCAGGTGCAGGGCCCAAGCACTTGGCCATCCTCCACTGCCTTCCCGGGCCACAGCAGAGAGCTGGACTGGAAGAGGAGCAACCAGGCAGAACCGGCACCCCAACTGGGACTAGAACCTGGGGTGCCGGTGCTGCAGGCAGAGGATTAACCTAGTGAGCCGTGGCGCCAGCCAGCTCATTGTCATTTGTAATATAAATGGATTTGTGTAACACCTTATCCTTATAATAGTACTGATGATCCATGGGACATAATTCAAGCTTATTTAAAAGGCATATGGCAACATACTAATATGTCTATTGATTTAAATTCATTACAAGAAAAATCAAACAAATAAGTCAAACACATATCTTGGCAGCTCCTGAAATTGCTTCCACATTTTATAAAAATATTAGCTTTCTAGTTGGTGGCAAGACTTTGTTTTCTTTTCTAATCAATGTTCGCATAAGCACAGCAATTGTAATTCTCCTTCTTCTTACTCTTCCAGTCATTATCCTGGAAGAATGAAAGACATCCATCATTCTGATTGCTGAGCAGAAGTACTCAAACCATCAAATTGGAATTAAAGACTCTTCAATTAAAAATTAAAAATGGGGGAGAGGGCGGAGGCAATGCCATCCATGCTGTACGACAAAGTCACAGCCGGAGGAGGGGAAACTCTGCAAAGCAGGAAGCCCCCAACTGAACTGAAGCCATCTTCTCTGTTGTTTTCATTAGGCTTAGTAATGATGTAGTCACTGGGTCTGGATGTGGGAATCATGGATATCAATGTAAACAAAATTGTTGTTCCTTGTTAAAAAAAAAAAAATTAGTTACAGGAGATGACTGGAGAAATAAGAGGGGAATCTCCTAAAATTTGTCTAGAGCAAAATATTGTTAGAAACATGAGTAATGAGGAGTTTTATGAGAAAATAGAACAGAAAGAGCATGCAGGTGCTTGTTCCCACAGACCCCACCCCTTGCCTTACACAGTAGTGTATGATGAGAATGGTAGGTATGTAGTTAATATTACAGCAAAAGTGGATTGATGAACAAGCACTACCATTCTTACAAAGGTTAGGATGTTATGCCCATGCTTGGAGATGTAGAACAAAGGAACAAGGAACTCTTATATTAGGCAGTGGAATAAATTCTATAAAAAACACGGCCATTGGGGGTGTGATTTACCTTTAGAAAAGTAGGATATAATCATTAGAACTTTCTCTATACAGTTTTAACCTTTTAAAATAAATCAATTAACCTATGAAACCTTAGATTTTTTTGTCTAGCACCTTTAGATAAGTTAAGCAAGTTTCATATAACTGACGAATCCACTATGAATACAGAAAAGATTAATGGGAAGGTTACAATGAGACCATGAAAGGAAAATGAAACAAAACAAGATTAAAAGAGAAAGGTTACACATAGACCATCACTTTTGATGTGTTCTTTCTCAGAAAGAACAGAGGCTTAGGAGGAAAAAGGATTAATGAAAATACGTGTTAACAGTATAAAATAAAGCTATGAGAAGGAACAGCAGAATGATGCCTTCCCTTGCTACCTAAACCTCCTCTCCTCGTCGCCATTCTTCGTCGATGCCTCCCCTCCTTCTGGACCCCCTGGGCCTGCCGAGGCTGGACCGTGGCAAATTAGGCTATTTTTCTTCCATTTCCCTCTTGCTGGCCAGCAAAAATCCTATGTTGAGGCTTTTCAACCATTGATAGTATTTCCTTCAAATTGTCACTAAAATATAATTTGAAGAAAACATAGACATACAAAAACTAAACTCTGCTTTAAAAATCCCATTTGTTTAAACATACACTAAGTTCCTCCATAACTCATAAAACGTCTTCACAGTTGAACCAGAGGACTGTTCTAGAGAACACAACCCAGAAACTGGTCAAGTTGTTAGATGGTCATTGATTAAAATGTAACTTTTTTTTTTTTTGACAGGCAGAGTGGACAGTGAGAGAGAGAGACAGAGAGAAAGGTCTTCCTTTGGGTACCTTTCTCTGAAGGGAGGAGAGAACTTCCACTTTGACTATGACCCTGTCGGAATAAGATCAAAGTCAGCGAACTCTAAAGGCTTCCATAGCCCTGGCAACTCATGACTAGAGCCTAGGGAGATTACTGACGCCATGAACAGGAGTGTCAAATTGTTAAGTCAGCAACAGGAGTCACTGTGTGCTTATATCCCATGTGGGATCTGTCCTTAATGTGTTGTCAAACGTGCAGTGATGCTATAACTAGTACTGAAACAGTATCTTTACACTTTGTGTTTCTGCGTGGGTACAAACTGATGTGATCTTTACTAATTATGTGCTGAATCGATCTTCTGTATATAAAGATAATTGGAAATGAAAAAAAAACAAACAAACCTGGTGTTAAATTGGAAATGGCATAGAAAATTAATTAATTTTTTAAAAAAAAATTATGTAGGATCTCTGTCTTTAATGTGCTGTACACTCTTATTTAATGCTATAACTAGTACTCCAACAGTATTTTTTTTCACTTTGTGTTGCTATATGGGGGCAAACTGTTGAAATCGTTACTTAATATATACTAAACTGATCTTCTGTATATAAAGAGAATTGAAAATGAATCATGATGTGATTGGAAGGGGAGAGGGAGAGGGAAAGGGGAGGGTTGCGGGTGGGAGGGAAGTTTTGGGAGGGGGAAGCCATTGTAACCCATAAGCTGTACTTTGGAAATTTATATTCATTAAATAAAAGTTTAATTTAAAAAAAAAAAGAAAAAAGAAAGAAAGGTCTTCGTTTGCCATTGGTTCACCCTCCAATGGCCGCCGCGGCCGACGCGCTGTGGCCGGCGCACCGCGCTGATCCGAAGCTAGGAGCCAGATGCTTCTCCTGGTCTCCCATGTGGGTGCTGGGCCCAAGGACCTGGGCCATCGTCCACTGCACTCCCGGACCACAGCAGAGAGCTGGACTGGAAAAAGGGCAACTGGGACAGAATCCAGCACTCCAACCGGGACTAGAACCCGGGGTGCCAGCACCGCAGGCGGAGGATTAGCCTATTGAGCTGTGGCGCGGGCCTAAAATGTAACTTTTAAACTCTCAAGCACAACCTTAAAGAAGTCACACATCTGGGACATTGGCCAACACTTACCCTCTGGAATACCTTCTTCATGTATAACTCCTGTAACTCACAGTTTTCATTTTATGAGCATTAGTTTTACTTATTAATATAGGTAGAACAGATCCATGAATATCTCACAGAAAGTTCCCTGAATCTTTAAGAACCTGTTAAATAATTCTCTTCTCTAAGCACACCTGACTTCTTAAAATTAAAGTTAACTAGGAGTTAACATCTTATTAATTAATTTTAACAGTGAACTCAAAAACAGGAAGAGGTTCTTTAAAAACATGATAAAGTAATAGAAACTCATGATAAAAAACATAATGTGAACAGAATGACAAGTTCTTTCAGGTAAGAAACTGTGATGCAAAGATATGCATGATTAGAATATACTTTGAGAGATTAAAAATTCATGACTTTTTAAATTTACTTGTTAATATTTTACAAACCTAACATATATAATCTGTTAAAATCTGTAGTCGTAAATGCCTAGAAGGAAGAAGAGCACTTCCCTTCCTGTTTCCATTTCCCGCAGTTCTGGCTGTCCAAAAGCAATCATGCTCAAATCTTTATGGTTCCTCTTATATTTCTAAGTAGTTTAATCTCATCTATTTGAGGACATTAATTGAAATCTATCTTTCTGCTGTCTCCTTGTTCATATTTTTTTCTCTCTCCTTGGAGATCCTCCTCACATATCTGGTAATCCATGTCCATCCATTCCTAAGAGCCTGGTTAAAGCTCCACGGGGAAGGGCAGGGGCAAAGGAAAGAGCAAACCGACTTGTGGTGAAAACACCCAAGCCTCTGGGTGGTCCCTTTTTTGCTTCAGAACTATTTCTTTTCTTCAGGAAAGCACCTTTGAATCTCCTGCCCAGCTGGAAGCAAGTTCCCGTGGAGGAAGCTGCAGGGCGGCAAGGGGTCGGAACACTCAGGCAGCTGCTCACTTTCAGAAACTCCCTATTTGCAGGCCCACTGTGTTCTCTATCTTTGAAGGATTTCAATAACGGGGAAAATGCTTAAGGCCAAAGTTAAAGGGGACAAAAATCAGAATACACGTTATATATATTATATATATAATTTTATATATATATATATATATATATTCAGTATATACTATCTCCACAGTATGATTTAACTATATTAGAAATCACAGAAAATAGCTAGGAAGAAGCAGACCAAAACACTGAGGGATCATGATTATTTCTGAGTGGTAAAATAAAATGTGATTAGTGTTTCCTTTTTGATACTTTTATTTTCCAAGATTTCCCCAAAGTATATACATTAATCTAAATATTAAGGGAAAATACTTGATTTTTTTTAAAGAAATGCATATCTGAATGCAAATAAAAAAACTATAGAGGGAAATTGGGACATGCTCAATCTGACTTGCCCCAAACGGTAGAGTTAGAAATATACCAGGGGATTCCAATACAATCCCATCAAGGTGGCATGTACCAATGCCATTTCACTAGTCCAGGTGATCAATTTCAGTTCACAATTGATCATAATGATAGGTCTAAGAGTCAAAGAGATCACATAAACAAGACTAGTGTCTGCTAATACTATCTGACAGAATTAAGAAGGAGAGAACCATCCAACATGGGAAGTGGGATACACAGCAGACTCATAGAATGGCAGATGCCCTAAACAGCACTCTGGCCTCGGACTCAGCCCTCAAGGCATTCAGATCTGGCTGAAGAGCCCATGAGAGTATTTTAGGCATGGAAAGCCAAGACACTGTGGCAAAAACAAACAAACAAACAAAAACCTAAATGAAAGATCTCTGTGAGTGAGATCCCAGTGGAAAGAACAGGCCATCAAAGAAGGAGGTACCTTTCTCCGAAGATAAATATTAGTATTGGGGTAAAGAAATTTTCCTGGAGCCAGTGCTGTGGCTTAGTGGGTTAGCCCCTGCCTGCAGTGCTGGTATCCCACATGGGCACTGATTCCATTCCCAGCTGCTCCACTTCTGATCCAGCTCCCTGCTAATGTGCCTGGGAAAGCAGCAGGAGATGGCCCAAGTGGGAGACCCGGAAGAAGCTCTTGGCTCCTAGCTTTTGTCTGGCATAGCCCAGGCCATTGCAGCCACTTTGGGAGTGAACCAGTGGGTGGAAAACCTCTCTCTGTCTCGCCCTCTCTCTGTAAATCTGACTTTCAAATAAAGTAAATAAATCTTTTTTAAAAAAGGTTTTCCTGACCCTAGTATAAAAGATTTTTAATTTAATATTTGATATCCAATACTTATACAGTATGATTAAGATGTTAAGAATATCCTATTGACTTTGAAATATTAAAAATTCCAGTATGTGTCAGAATCCAATTCAAGAAATAAGAACTATTAAAAGGTCTGAAGTCCTAGGCTGGCGCCGCGGCTCACTAGGCTACTCCTCCGCCTTGCGGCGCCGGCACACCGGGTTCTAGTCCCGGTCGGGGCACCGGATTCTGTCCTGGTTGCCCCCCTTCCAGGTCAGCTCTCTGCTGTGGCCAGGGAGTGCAGTGGAGGATGGCCCAAGTGCTTGGGCCCTGCACCCCATGGGAGACCAGGATAAGCACCTGGCTCCTGCCATTGGATAAGCGCGGTGTGCCGGCCGCAGAGCACCTGTTAAAAAATAAAAAAATAATAAAAATAAAAAAAGGTTTGAAGTCCTCTGTAAATCATGCCTCAATTCTGTTCCTCACTCACCTGAATTTTGGTGTTTGTCATTGAATTTTCATCAGAGTTTTATAGCCTGTATGCAACTGTTAATAGTCTACAGACTACTTTTACATCTTTCAAATTTTTTTCTTTTTTTTTTATTTTTGACAGGCAGAGTGGACAGTGAGAGAGAGAGAGACAGAGAGAAAGGTCTTCCTTTGCCATTGGTTCACCCTCCAATAGCCGCCGTGGCCGGTGCGCTGCGACCGGCACACCACGCTGATCCGAAGGCAGGAGCCAGGTGCTTATCCTGGTCTCCCATGGGGTGCAGGGCCCAAGCACTTGGGCCATCCTCCACTGCACTCCCTGGCCACAGCACAGGTGATTAGCCTAGTGAGCCGCGGCACTGGCCCACATCTTTCAAATTTTTAAAAAATGAAATCATACTGGATGTAGTATTCTCCATGTTGCTTTATTTTTATTCAATAATATGTTTGATTTTCATCCACATTAATTTTTACTGCTGTATAACTTATATATAAGGGAATCTTCAAAGTCATAGAAAATGCATCTTAAGAAAAACTGATGCATGGATTTCAAACTTTTGCACTAAAATAAATTTGTATTTTAAGTCTATATTTCCATGAACTTTACAAAACAGATCTATTTTTAAAATTTATGTGAAAGGTAGAGTATGAGAGAGAGAGAGAGAGAGAGAGATCTTCCATTCACTGGTTCACTCCCCAAATGCTGGCAATGGCTGAGGCTGGGTTAGGCCAAAGCCAGGAGCCAGGAGCTTCATCCAGATCTCCTCCATGAGTGGCAGAAGCCCAAGTATTGTACTTGGGCCATTACCTGCTGCTTTCCCAAACACAATTAGCAGTGAGCAGGATTGGAAGCATAGGAGTTAGGACTGACATTGAAATGCTGGCTTTGCAAAGTGGGCTTAATCCATTGAGCTACAACCCCGGCCCCTCCATAAACTTTCTGAAGTAATCTTGTATATGTAACATAGAGCCTGTGCATTTCAATTTCATTAATATACCATAATTTATTTATCTGTTCTTTCACTAGTTAAACTTCAGGTTTTTTTTTTCAGATTTTCATTATTAAAATTTACTTCTTTATGAATTTTTATATTTCTTTCCCTTGTCTAAATTTATTAACTTAATACAATGTTCAGTAATAGTTGTGATATAGGTTAAGTATCCTTTATCTGAAATGTTGGAACCAGAAGTTTTTCAGATCATGAATTTTTTTCAGATTTTGCAATATTTGCACACACAAAATGAGATATCTTGGGGATGGGCCCCAAGTGTAAACATGATTCATTTATGTTTCATATACACTTTATAGAGATAGGCAGAGGTAATTTTATATAATATTTATAATAATTTTGTGGATAAAATAAAGTTTCCTTTTTAAAAAATATTGATTTATTTATTTGAAAGGCAGAGTTACAGAGGCAGAGGGAGAGAGAGAGAGAGAGATCTTCCACCCATGGGTTCATTACTCAAACTGCAATGAGTTGGGTTGGTCCAGGCTGAAGCCAGGAGTCAGGAGCTTCTCTCACTTGGGTGCAGGGGTCCAAGTACTTGGGCCATTCTTTCCTCCTTTCCCAAGCAATTTTCCATTGTGGCATCATGTTGAGTCTCAAAAAGTTTCAGATTTTGGAGCCTTTTGAACTCCTGGATTAGAGAGATTCAGCCTTTAGGAACATTCTTTGTCTTGTTCCCACCTAACTAATTTCTTCCTTTTCCTCTTCTTTGGTTTATTTTGTTGTGTCTTTTATAATTTCTTGATTGAAAAGTAGTTTACTTTTATTGTTTATTTATCAATATAAATATTTAAGACTTCAATAAAACACTGCATTAGTTATATACTACAGGTTCTATAGATATTTTGCATATTGTCATTATTTTTCAGATACTGAGCTATTTTGGTTTGTATTTCCTCTTTGACCTAAAGCTGGACTAAGGAAAAAAAAATTGTTTTAGGGATTCAAGTCCCATTTCTGTTCCCAATTCCAACTTCCTGCTAATACACACCCTGGGGATGGCTCAAGCAATTTGGGTTCCTGGCTTCCATTCTGGGGCTAACCCAACTCTGGTTGTTTCAGGCATTTGGGGAGTGAACCAACAGCTTCAACAGTATTGTTCTCTCACTCTCTCTTTCTCCATGTCTCTCAAATAAAGTTTAAAAAATATTTTCATTCATGAGATTAGGAGATTTTAGTTTTTGATTTGTTAATTTTTGTGTTGTTGGGATTACAGCATATTGTTAGTATAATTTCTATTTTTTCTTGTGAATTTTTTTGTGCTTTAGAATATGGTAGTTTTTGCTGGTGGTACTTGGAGGGTTGTCTCTATTTTCAGTGTGCAAAGTTCAAAATATCTGTAAGATGGAGGTACTGCTTGTGTAGTCTAAGCCTTCTCCAACTTTACGTATTTTTTTCCCACTGACTCTTTAGGGACTGAGAAGTGAAATCATTTATCACAAATGTGCTTCAGTCTACTTCCTTGCCTTCGTACATTTTTCCCCTTTGTAGACACTTTTATATAATTTGGTCCGCTGATATTCATAACTTTTTATGTTCACATTTTAAGTGCCCTTCTTCCTAGGCTATGTTTTTAGATGAGAGTTCCATGGTGTTTGGTATAAGGGTCACCACTCCTCATGTTTGAAATTGTACTTGCCTATATAGGTGTCACATATGGCATTCTGAAACATTGTGTCTTAAGTGCACTTATTTCATATAAGGGTACTTGAAAAAGTTCATGGCAAGCTTGTTTTGGTACAAAAACTTTTGAGATCCATACATAGTTTTTTATTTTCCATGAACTTTTTATCAAGTTCTTGGGTTTTGCTTTCTAGTCCCACTTGATATATTTTTACAGAATGATGGGATACTTTCATTTATTGCTTGATATGGTGCACATCTAATTACAGATATAGAGCTTTTGAGCTAATAAACATATGTTCTTGCTGTTCCTCAATGAGTTATCACATGTACTCCCTAAGGGTAAGATGCCCTATGCTGAATTATCCAAAATATATATACAATCTCTGAGATAATCAAGATGCTATCATTTTCGAGATAATCTATCCTTTGAGAGTCAAATACATATTTTTCTCTCTCAAAACAATGCACGCATGTGCTCATGAGTTCAGGCAACTCACAGTCCAGTCTTCCTAGGTCTGCCTTAGATATTCAGCCTTACTGAAATTACAGACATTGCCAACTGCAGAGTCTTCCAGTAATCAATTAACAGCTTGTGTTAAACGTGTTGTAACATCTTCAATAGCAACATAGTTCAAGGGCAGATTTCCAACTGTTCTCTCATCTTCCCTCCTCCCCTGCCCCCCACTCCTCTTTTTCTGTCCTGTTCTTTGCCTCTATCTTTTGTCCCACCCCCTTCCTCTTCTTGACTCTTTTTCCTTTTTCTTCCTTTCTCACTCCAATCAATCCCTCAAAACAAAAACAAAAACCAGAAACCAGGCCTTAGATTTTCAGGAGCAAAGTTGCTCCATCTACTGGTTAATCTAAGATTTTCATATTTAAGCACAGAAAGAAATTGGAGACATCAACAGGCTAAAGGAAATAATTTCATTTATCCAAATTTTAGTACCTGAGAAGATATTGGCAATTTATGATTGTTCTTAAATATCTGAATTTAACTCCAAATTTACCAAAGATTAACATAGATCAAGTTATTCTAATATCTCTTATATTTGCAAACCGCTGTTGTAACATTTTAATCCTTATCAAACTCAGTTTGTCCCTTCTGATTTCCTTCTACCTTATTCCATTTGTTGGGGGAGTAGCTTCTCAGCCTCCTCCCCTAAGACCTCATACTGTGCACCTTTCTCCAGCCCCAGTTCAGTCTGTATCTTCACAGGATACTGCATGTATCTCCTAAGTGACTCATCTTCTTCATCACTTTTTCAATTATTGCCTTTTCACACACTTTTGGTAAATTTATGTTTCTAGAATGGAATTCTCTTTATATATCTAGGCACATCTATAAATATTGCTACAGCTGGCTTACATGCACTTCAAGCTCATTAAAAGCAAGCTTGCTCACTTGCTCTCTCGCTCATTTTGGTTAATGCCATCTAACCTGTTCCAGTTATCTAGTGCTGCTTGACAAACCACTCAAATTTAATGCCATCCAATGGCAGCCATTTTATTATGCTCAAAGGTTCTGTAGGAGTTACAGAGAGGCAGAGAGAGAGAGAGAGAGAGAGAGAGAGATCTTCCTTCCGCTGGTTCACTCCCCAGATGGCTACAATGTCTGAAGCTCAGCCTATCTGAAGCCAGGAACCAGGAGCCTCTTCCAGGTCTCGCACATGGGTGCAGGGCCAAGCACTTGGACCATTTTCCACTGCTTTCCCAGGCCATAGCAGAGAGCTAGATCAAAAGTGGAGCAGCCGGGACTTGAACCGACACCCATTTGGGATGCAGGTGATGGCTTTACCCACTAAGCCACAGCACCAGCCCCAGGTCAGGAATTCTGTAGGGCACAGCAGGGATGGCTTGTCTCTGCTCCAACACTAGGACAATAGCTGAGAAAGCTGTCTTTTGCTGTTGATGTCACAAAAATGGTGTGGGGCATAAGACAGGGAAGTACAGGTGAGAAGCAGGTCCTTTTACTTTGTTACCTATAAATATGTTATTTTTGATTACTACCCTCCTGTGGAGCACCATCAAAGAATAAAAACAACAGAATCTTATAAATTAAATGTTCTCCAGGATATCTACTGAATTATTTCTTTATTATATATTTCTGTGGGATACAATGTGTATTTTGTGGCATGAACACAATGTGCAATGATCAAATTGGTTACTTTGCATTTCCATGTCCTTAAATATTAAAAAACAATTTTTCATTAATATGTAATAATGGCAGATGCCTCTGGGGTACAATGTGACTTCGCAATACAGGTACATGTATACAGCATCTCCTGATCAAATCAGAGCAATCAACATTTCCATCGCTTCCTCACCACCCTGTGATGAGAATACTCAAGCTCCTCCTTTTCAGTCATTTATAAAGTGTGTGAAAGTTTATTGTGAATTACAGTCCCCTCGTTGTACTGTAAAGCACTAGAATTTATTCCTCCCATCTAATTGTATTCATTTTCCCCTGCACTTTCCCCAGTCCCTAATAATCACTATTCTACAGTCAGATTGACTAGGTTTTTCTTTTACCTTTTTTTTTTTTTTTGTGGTGAAAAAATGAATTAGTGGTTTTCAATAGCTAGCCTGCAACTAGAACTACAAGAAATTGGTAAACTGGCTAGTACAATATCACATATTATACTCATGCTTAACAGAACGCCAAGGTGCAGGTGTGAAACAGGTTCTGGAAGCCTGTCGGCCTCTCCAAACTGGAAAACGGAAGCAGTGTCGATCAGCCCTAACCATAGATAAATTGCTATGAACAATTTTTATTTATGAATGCATTATTCACTTGCTATTAAATAACAGAAGCCTCCAAACTATACATCTTCATTTGCACACTTTAGTTTGATAGCTTCCCAACCATATTTCATAAGCAAATGCATCCATGTTAGAGTTGAAGTTGCAAAGTCAAAAAGTTTGCAATCACAAAGTTTTTTTTTTTCCTTAACTTTTATTTAATGAATATAAATTTCCAAAGTACAGCTTATGGATTACAATGGCTTCCCCCTCCCATAACTTCCCTCCCACCCGCAACCCTCCCCTTTCCCGCTCCCTCTCCCCTTCTATTCACATCAAGATTCATTTTCAATTCTCTTTATATACAGAAGATCAATTAAGTATAAAGATTTCAACTGTTTGCACCCACATAGAAACACAAAGTGAAACATACTGTTGGAGTACTAGTTATAGCATTAAATAACAGTGTACAGCACATTAAGGACAGAGATCCCACATGAGGAGCAAGTGCACAGTGGCTCCTGTTGTTGACCCAACAAATTGACAATCTAGTTTATGGCGCCAGGAACCACCCTAGACTGTCATCATGAGTTGCCAAGGCTATGGAAGCCTTCCAAGTTTGCCGACTCTGATCATATTTAGACAAGGTCATAAAAGACAGGGTGCCGATAGTAACCAATGATCCTAAGAGTGGCATTTACCAGGTTTGAACAATTATACAGCATTAAGTGGGGAAGAGGACCATCAGTACACACAGGTTGGGAGTAGAGCCATTGGTGGTAGAGGTTATGATTACAAAGGAATGAGGCCCAAGTGCGCTAGACAGGGTCTAGAACAAAGGACAGAGTCATTATTAGAGGAGCTAAGAAAGGTGCTGTCTAAGCTACAATTAAGTTTTCTGATTTAGAGGCAAATAGAACCTGATAGAAGGGGCTTGATAATAATCTGGTGGGCTTTAGGCCTTGTAAGTTAAGAGGCCCAGACCTATCGATCTCTTCACATGGGGTATATCCTAAGGGAGGTGTGAACCTCCTAGGGGAAGGCACTCTGTTGACTTTCATTACTTGGCTGGCCTGGTAAAGGCAGGGGGCATCTCTAACAAGAAATTTACAGTTCTGCCTGCAATGTTGCTGACCCTACTTGACCATCCCCTCAGCTGCAGTGGTCACTTTGGAAGTTGGGCTGAGTGAAGGGCTTTTCAGCTTAGAGCCAATAAGATCTGTGGCTCTGACCTGGGCATCCTTCGACTCCAGGGCAGGTCCATTCCCAGTGATCCAACTCTTGGCAGAGCTGCCAGGGCTCTTCATAAGCTGACTTCTGCTGAAGCCCAGGCTTACCACATTGAAAGCCACTGCAGTGGACTGGCCTGTTGGGTCTCCTTGAGGGCAGATCACTGTACAGATCAGCCATTATTAGGCCTGCCACCCCTTGCTTCTGATGCCTAGCTTCCTTTCAGCGAAGTATACAGTAAGTAGAAAAAACCTCCCTTTCAGACCAAAGGGAAAGAAAGTTTTGAAGTGAGAATAGAATTTTCCTCATGGGCATTGTCTACCTTAGAAAAACTACTACAGAACATGCCTGTGACTATAGACTTGTAGTTCAGGCCACCGAAGATTAGAGATGGGACACGGGCACTCCCTTGACTTGCATCCTCTGGTCTGCTTTAACACAAACCAGGAGGAAAAGAAAGCAATCACAAAGTTTTTTTCATAATATGCATCATCTAGAAACTTTTCAAATAAAACCCATATGTATAGTTTTCAATTTATTTTGCAACAATATAAACTTATCTTTTGACTCAATTTTCCAAGGAATTTTTTAAGTACCCTGATATTTTTTGAAACCATGATCTCATGAGTATGCTGCGTTTCATGTTCAAACAGCATGAAATGTTAAACATACTGACTGAATGAGTTAAACTCCTAGGATAAAACCTGGAACATTGATTGGAGGATGGAATGCAGTTCTCCTTGCTCTACCGGAATACGCTGATGTGTACCTAATATAAAACCACCTGCAGAAACTGCTCTATGAAGCTTTATGTTGCACAACCCATGACTTGGTTTCAGGTATTGACACAAGGGAATTTAGGGAAGCCATTGCTAGATACCCAAGCTTCACTAACTTAAGTGCACTAATTTAGGTTTCTTATGAAATTAGAATTTTACATGCATATTTCAAACACATAACTAAAAAGTGTGGCAGAGATAATACAGCATAGCCCTGAAAATAATTTCCAAGTGGATCTTTAAGTATTCTAGAAACCTTTGCCCTCGCAGACTAGGAATAAGATATTACACAAACAATACAGAGATTAATACCCCCAACACAGCACAAAACAGTGTTGGACAAACAAAGGTTGACAAGTTATTCATAAGGCAGTACTATAAGACTCAGATGTTTTGTGATAAGTAGAGAGTACATGGAATAACTGTATGAACACAGACTGTGATGAGGACAATACTAGAAGTAAAAGGTGCTGAACGAGTAGAAGAGATTGAGTACAAAGGTTTCTTGGAGGGGCTATGAACTGGGCATGGCAGTATGAACGAGCAGATAGGAGAGTCCAAGCAGAGGTGGCAGTACTCTGAGCAAAGGGCAGGAGGGACATAATCCAGGGAATGTTCAGAATAAAAGGTGAATGGAGCACATTTAGTGTGAGCCTGAAGTACATGGCGCAGCTGGTTAAGCCACCATCTGCAGTGCCTGCATCTCATGTGGGCACCAGTTCGAGTCCTGGTTGTTCCACTTCCAATCCAGCTCCCTGCTGATGCACCTTGGAAAGCAGCAGATGATAGCCCAAGGGCCTGGGCCCCTGCACCCATGTGGAAATAGGGAAAAAGTTCCGATCCCTGGCTTCTGCCTGGCCCAGTCCCAGCTGTTGCTGCCATTTAGGGAGTAAACCAGTGTATGGAAGGTCTCTCTCTGTCTCTTCTCTCTCTCTAACTCTTCCAAATAAATACATCTTTAAAAGAAAAAAGAAGAGAAAGAAATACAGAAGATAAGGCTGAAAAGAGAGGTAGAAGTCAAATGGTGGATTGCTTTGAATGACCAAGTTTAGCATCTTTTCTGTAGGAGATGGAGCTTCAAATGTTTCAGCAGGATAACGACAATGGGATTTGGGGAAATATTTCCAAAGGGAGGCTGTAGAGGTCAGAGTGGCCAAGGCAAGTAGGATACTACAAAAACTCAGGTGACAGAAAATGAGGGACCAAAGTAGGGTGGTGGTGATGGGAAAAGGAAAGAGTCCCAGGGCCATTTCAAAGGTAGATTCAGGCTGGCTCACTTGGCTAATCCTCCACCTGCAGCGCCAGCACGCCGGGTTCTAGTCTCGGTTGGGGCACCAGATTCTGCCCCAGTTGCTCCTCTTCCAGTCCAGCTCTCTGCTGTGGCCTGGGAAGGCAGTGGAGGATGGCCCAAGTGCTTGGGCCCTAACCCGCACGGGAGACCAGGAAGAAGCACCTGGCTCCTGGCTTCGGATCGGTGCAGCGTGCCGGCCACAGTGCGCCAGCCATAGCGGCCATTTGTGGAGGGAACCAACAAAAAAGGAAGACCTTTCTCTCTTTCTCTCTAATTCTGCCTGTCAAAAAAAAAAAAAAAAAAAAAGGCAGATTCAGCAGGAATTGATTAAGGCAAACAGGGAGTGAAAGAGTAAAATCTATATTGTGGTTCTGAGTGTGAAAGGCTATGTGAAGGTATTGAAGATGATCACAAATTCCCAGATACCCCTCCAGCTGAGAATTCAAATCTAATTTCCTTCCCTTGGAACCTGGAACTGGTCTTAACAACTCGTTGTAACCAGTGGAATGTGGAAGAAGGAATACTATAACCTGAGGCTAGGTCAGAAAAGAAGTGGGCTGTTCTGTCTTGTTGCATAGATTACATGTCCTAACCCATCTGTGCACACTGTAGTCTCTAGCTCAAAGGAGCCCTCTGCTTGACTTGTCCAAACTGAAGCATAGATGTGCAAGCAAAAAAAAAAGAAAAAAAAAAAACACTTGCAGATGATTACTGCCTTGATGAATTGTTAACAGTGAAAGACAAACGGTAGAATCAATCCCAAAGAAACCGATTATTTGGCTTTCAAATATGAGAAGCATTCATCTTAAATGCTAGCTGAGTAGGAGAGTGCTGTGGTTTGCATGTGGTTTGTCTCCCAAAGGTTCATCTGCTAGAGGCTTGGTCCTCAGTCTGCAGCACTGAGGTGGTGGAAGTCCAGCGGGAAGTTATAAGGTCACTGCAGGCACTGCCTTTGGAGAGGATGAATGCTGGTCTTGTAGAGTGAGTTTTCAAGAGTGATTATAAAGCTGGGCCACTCAAGGCCTTTTGCATGGCCTTTTCTGTAAGTGACCATGTTCCTTTCTGCTTCTCTACCACATTGTGACACAGAGAAAAAGGCCTCTGCCAGAGGCCAAACTGATGGGATTTTCAGCCTCCAAAATTGTGATCTAAATAAGCCTCTTCATAAAACTCCCAGACTCAGCTATTTTGTTATGGAAACAAGTCAGCCTAATTTAACCTGGGTAAGCAGAGTCTAGCAGTGGACAGAAAGTAGTAGTAAGAAGATTGCTCCACAACATTTACATCTCTCTACCCAACCACACTTCTGACCACTACTATGCATGTGTAATGTAGCTGGAGTTAGGTGTTCAGGCTATTTGGAGGTACACCCTAGTTTTCTAGAAGACTCAGAATTTAAAAGAGAAACTCAGTTTGAAAACCAGCAGAATGATCTATTTTCCAAGTTATACAACTCACTCATTTTTCCAGACATAGCTTTATCCATATTAAATGTATGGCTACTGAAGGTCATGAAAACATATGAACAGAAAATTCAAAATTTTATCTTAGTCCAATACCCAACCCCAATAATGTTTATGTTTTTATTTTTTATTTATTTGAAAGGTAGAGTTACAGAGACAAAGAGGGAGACACAGAGAGAGATCTTCCATCCTCTGATTTACTCTCCAAATATCTTCAGCATCTGGAGCTGGGCCAGGCTGAAACCAGGAGCCAGGGGCTTTATCTTGGTCTCCCATGTGGGTGCAGTAGTCCAAGGACTTGGCCCATCCTCTGCTGCTTTCCCAGGTGCATTAGCAGGGTGCTAGATTGTTAGTGGAGCAGCCGGTACTCAAAACAGCATCCATATAAGATGCCAACGTCACATGTGGTTGCTTAACCCATTACACCACAATGCCATCGACCTCCCTCCCCCCAACCTCCAATAGTCTTAAACAGAACTAAATAGGCTAGCAGATCCATATCAGAAGTGACCATTTTTTAAATAATATCAGTTATTTGGACATTTGTTCCTCTATGCTGTTTTCCCCAGTATCAGCTTTATTGAAGCATTATTCATATGTACAGTAAAATTCCATGATTTGAAGTATCAAGTGCAATGAGTTTTGAAAATTGTATGTGTACACAGTCTAGTAATCACTGCAATCAAGGTAGGGAAAATTTCCATCACTTCAGAATATCCTTTTGTTCCTTTCACAAACAATTCCCCAGCCCCAGGCAATGATTGGTCTGCTTTCTGTTACTAAGTTTTCTTTATAATAGTTTTGGCTTTTTAATTTTAATTAGCTTTTAATAGATTAATGTACTTTGTAGATCTAATTCTAAGAACATAATGATACTCCCTTCCTCCTTCCCTCCCGGTCATTAAGTGTTGACTTTTCTAGGCTTCTATAAAGTGTCATCATATAGCAAGCTTCTTTTCTTTGGCATGATGTTTTTGGTATTCATCCATGTTTTTGTATTGGTTAGTAATTACTCCTTTCCATTACTGAGTAGTATTTTAATGTGTGTATTTATCACAAATTATTTATTCATTTGCCTGCTGACGACCACTTGGGTTGTCAGTAATTTTGGCTATCACGAATAAAGTTAGAGGGACCGATGCTACTGCATAGCCAGTAAAGCTGCCACCTGCCGTGCTGGCATCCTATATGGGCGCCGGTTTGTGTCCCAGCTGCTCCACTTCAAATCCAGCTCCCAAGGGCTAATGTGCCTGGGAAACCAGTGGAGGATGGAAAGTCCTTGGAAAGTATGCACATGGGAGACCCAGAAGAAGCTCCTGGCTCCTGGCTTTGGATTGGCCCAGCTCTGGCCGTTGCAGCCATTTGTAGAGTGAACTGGCAGATGGAATATCTCTCTCTGCCTTTCAGAAAAATAAATAAATCTTAAAAAAAAAAAAAAGAAGAAGAAAAAGAAGAAGATAAAGAAGAAGAAGAAAGTTAGGGCAGGCATGTGGTGCAGCAGGCTAAGCCGCCCCTTGGGAAACTCATATCCTACATTACAGTGCTGGTTCAAGTCTTAGCTATTCAACATTTCCAGTCCAGCTCGGTGCTAATGCACCTAGGAAGCAGAGGACAATGGCTCAAGTACTTGGGTCCTTGCCACGAACATGAGAGACCCAGATGGAGTACCTGGCTACTAGCTTCCACCTGGTCCAGTCCCAGCTGTGTAGCAATTTGGGGACTAAATCAGCATATGAAACATCTCTCTCCTGTCTCTCCCTTGCTCTGACATTCTGCCTTGCAAATAAATAGTTTCAAATAAAAAAGCTGTTATGATCACAGGATATATTTACATTTCTCTTGAATAAAATACCTAGTAATAAGGAACAATGCCTTTTATACTAAAAAACACTTGTGGTTTACTCTATCAATTATTCTGACAAAATGAAGCATACAAAAATTTCTTATTTTATTTCATAATAAAATTAATTAGATTTATTGTAAAACAGTTGAAGAATTTATACATTTTTTCAGCCCTAAAAGAGTCACACACAATCACATATATTCAATATATTCCAGGACAGTGTTTAACATATTTGAGAATCTATTTCCTATAATCTTCAATACATTATGAATCAAATAAAATAATATGCTCATGTTATAAACAAATAAATTGTACATTAAGAATCCTGTTGTGATTTTTCTCTTAAGAACATAGAATTGTAGACTCTCTCATTTGAAAATGATGATCTCAATTAGTTTTATAAAGAAATATTTGTATAAAATGACTACATGCTTCTCATTTAAGTTACATCTGCTTTAATTAAAGAAAGAAAATACTACTCATTTCATTTTCCAAATGAGGAAGGTTTCCTAAATTTACAACATCCTAGGATTGTTCTTGGTCTAAAGTTCCATGTAGAAATGTCTGGAATAGCAAACTTTAAGTATCAAAATATAGGGATATAAGCTTTACACTCAGAAGAGCAGAGAATCCAAATATTAACAAATTACAGTTCCAGAAAAGTCAAAAATACAACTTAGACATCCCCTGTTTGAATAACATAATTGTCACTTTAAAGTTAAAACTACAAGTCACTGAAACATAGCATATGCAGAGATCAGGAAAATTCCAAGTGTTCCTAAATAACTATCATTATAAAAATGAATATTCATTTTATAATACACAGTCTCTGGAGAAAAATACATAAAGATTACATCAAAGAGATTTCTGTCATAACAAAGTAAAACTTTAACCTTCAATGTATGTGCTAAAATTACTAAGAAGGTTCAGCTTCACGAAATTAATGAAAATAAAATGTAGCCAACATCAGTGATTTTTGTGACACAAACTAAAACTTAAAAAAATACATAAAACAAAAATAAGAAGAGTTTCCTGGCACTTCCAATATTTATGTTCCCTTATCTCAATACTTGGAAACTCCATGTCAAATTCTGTAAACTAGTCATATAAAATGAGTTTTTAATCAATCAGCTCTACCAATCTGCCATCTGACCACCCATCACTGACAACATCCAACACATTCTAGCACCTACCAACTGCCACACAGTGGCAACAGTGCAGGCCAGCGCAACGAGGGGACACACACCTGTGCTCCCAAGCCCCAGCACAGCTGCTCTGCCTGCGTCAATGCACCCAGTCCCTCGGGTGGCGCAGAACTTCCAGAATTTCAGCTTCTTTGGAATTCTCTGAGGGTGAATGCATGTACTCCCACCTATGAGTGTCCAAAACAAGCAAAATAATAATAAACATATATAACTCATAAATGAAAAATAAAATTCCAAGACAGAAAAAAAAAATCTTATATCTCTTTGTCTCTACTGTGCCTATTGTGCCTAGCACCCACTAGACTTTTATTTGCAGCTAAATAAATAAAGTTACTTAACAATACTGGAGCATATTTTGGCTAACATTAATAGCCCAGAGTCAAAATACACTTGCAATATAAATCAGGGTTTCTTAAAGTGTAGAACTTTGGTTGATCCATGGCCAAGTTTTTTAGCTCAATGTTGATGCCTGCCTCTTCCCAGAAGAAAAACAGATAGGGCAGGTGAGTCTCTCGCAAAACCAGACACCACAACCCAGCAACTCAGGCTACCTTCTCACTCCTCTTCAACACCTGTTCTCACATGCAAAGTGTGTCATTCAGTCCGGTCACCCTTTTAAAACTCCATCTGATTGGCCTTAATTATTTGACTGTGATTTTCTTATAAAATCAGCAGAGTCAAAATCAACTAATAGGGCATTTTCAGTGTTAACTTTCACACTTCATGGGAGTCCAGGAATTGGGATGGGTGAATTAGTAGAATGAGCTATGTCCTTACCGTGCAGTGAGAGGTAGTGACATCAAGATGCTTTCAATCCTGGACCCTGGAGTGAAGAGGCCGAACTTTGTGCCCCGATCATACAGCAGGTTAAATTCAACATACCTGACATGAAGACATCAATAACATTAAAGGTGAGCAGGGTGAAATCTTTCTTAAGAAAGATGAACCCATAATGAATATTTAACAGGGATCTCCTGCCAGTTCCCATTAGCTGGAACTGGCACAGAGGACACCAGCCTGCCGCCCACTGAGCTTTCTCCATCTGGGCAGGCACAAATAAAAGGGTATTCTACCCAGTAAACAATAGGTGACAGATTCTGTCCCAACACAGAGCAGTTCTAAAACAAGAAGGTTATGTTTTCCCATAAATAAACAGAAGGGACACAAAGCTGAGAACTTTCAGGCACAGCAACAATGAAGAAAAGAGCCTCCTTTCTCGGGCTTCCACAGCTCTGGCCCTCTCCACAGTCCAGGATGCTTCGGAGTACATTTCATGTACTGCCTGTCACTCACAAGTACTACAGCCAACACAGTGTCAAACTTTTGGAACTGAAAGGCCAAATACTTCTAAGGGCAATCTATTAAGAACGAGGTAACCGCCTTTACAAAGTAGTCAACAGCATGAGCATGTGTTCATGATTCAGTCTTCCCGGATAACAAAAGGTACTGTTTCCTGTTTCCGAGTTGCAGTGCTGCTGTTTTGCCTTTTTTAGAAAAACATCATCAGCATCAACCAAAACTTGGTTCAGTGTATTAGTTCTCGCACAAGTGCCACAGAGTCAGATCTGGACCCCATCCAGAGCCTACAAATCTGGGCCTGCCTTTAACACCCTGGGATATAAAAGGACCTCTTCTCATCAAGTTCAAAAGGGTAATTTCTACTAAACAAAAGAATGTAGATTCAGAAATCTGAAAGTCAATCAAAAGCCCCCCCAGCCAGATCACTTCTCATCTCCTGACTACTTTCTTGACCCAAACTGCACTCAGATATTCTCACTTCTCTCACTCTACTGTCCTAAGCCTACCTATAGCCAAATTTCTAGAATCTCTATTTACTCTATTTTTAAAAGCACCTTTGCATGTGGAAACTTATCAAAGGACCTACAGAAATTTAAATAATGGGATCTCACAGATCCTAATTCTCACCAGATATTTTTAACTGATTCATTTTCAGGCATTCATGCCTATGAGTATTTAATACAAAGAAGTTCAAAAAGTTTATGGAAAAGTGAAATTAAAAGATAAGTTTATGGGGCCAGCACTGTGGCATACTGGGTAGCCTCCCGTGATACCAGCACCCCATATGGATGCCGATTCAAGTCCTGGCTGCTCCACTTCCAGACCAGCTCCCTGCTAACGGCCTGGGAAAAGCAGTGTAAGATGGCTCAAGCGCTTGGGCCTCTGTCATCCATGTGGGAGACCTGGATGAAGCTCCTGGCTTTGTCCTGACTCAGACCTGGTTGTTGTGGACACTTGGGGAGTGAATCAGGGGATGGAAGAGCTCTGTCTCTCCCTCTCTCCCTGTAACTCTTTCAAATAAATATATCTTTCTTTAAAAAAAAAAAAATGTTGGCCGATGCCGTGGCTCACTTGGCTAATCCTCCAACTGCAGCGCTGGCACTCCGGGTTCTAGTCCCTGTTGGGATGCCGAATTCTGTCCTGGTTGCTCCTCTTCCAGTCCAGCTCTCTGCTGTGGCCTGGGAAGGCACTGGAGGATGGCCCAAGTGCTTGGGCCCTGCACCAGCGTGGAAGACCAGGAGGAAGCACCTGACTCCTGGTTTCGGATTGGTGCAGCGCGCCGGCTGTAGCGGCCATTTGGGAGGTGAACCAATGGAAGGAAGACCTTTCTCTCTGTCTCTCTCTCTCACTATCTAACTCTGCCTGTCAAAAAAAAAAAAAAAAAAAAAGTTTATTTTGGTGCCAAAAAATGTGAAATCCACAGAAAGTTTTTGCATAAGATTCATTTTCCACAAACTCTGTAGAGTACTCTTGTACCTTCTTGTGTCTGTTTGAAAAGATAATTGAAAGGAATCTTTTGAAGTCTTTCCCAGGACCATGAATTCACCTCCTGACTCCCTTTGTTCACCTTTCTAAAATAGGACCGCTACAAGATAACTGCGATTACTTCGTTTGTACTACTGTGTTCATTAAGTAACGTATTCAGACCCTCATAAGAGGCTCCCTAGATGAGTTTTCTGTAGGATCTCTGAGGTCACTTCCTTTTTTGAGTGGAGGATGCCCTTTGTTCTACATTCTGACTCCTGGCAGATTTTACTTGGATCAGACCATCCTGGTCCTTTTCATATGTATATCCTCTTTGAAATGCCTGAGAGTTATGAACTTGAACCAATCCTTTCAATTTAATGCCTAAATTTTACCCCACTTCTCTTTCCTAAAGTAAAACAAAACAGAAAGTTAAAGGTCTTTAGTTTTTATTCTATGAAAAAAAAAAAAAAAAAAACTACAAGACTGAAGTCCAAAATCTGGGGAGAATAGTAATAACTGCAGAAAGACCAGATGAGAATGACAACTAGGAAATCTAAGTCCTAGGGAAACCAGACTGACCACTGAAAGGGAGACGTGGGAGCAGGGAGAATCATGCGAGAAGGATATACATAACAGGTTATGAATGCAGAGTAAGGAACTGAAGACAGTGCTGATAATCCCAGGGAAGGCCTCAGGTAATCTTAAACTCCAGAGCTTATGCCATCTTAAACTGCAGAATGAGGCCCTGTTGGAACAGTCACAAAATATACCTCAAAAAATTAATCTAACACCCGAAATTCTGCCTAAACCAAAAGATATCAGATGAGATGGGCATCTGGTGTTGCAATCAGGACACTTTAAAATGCCTACACCCCATACTGGAGTGCCTGGGTTCAATATCTGGCTCCAGTTCTTGACTCCAGCTTCCTGCTAATGTAGACCCTGGCGATGGGTCAACTAACTGGGTTCCTGACA
The DNA here is from genome assembly GCF_033115175.1 of Lepus europaeus. Taxonomy (NCBI): domain Eukaryota; kingdom Metazoa; phylum Chordata; class Mammalia; order Lagomorpha; family Leporidae; genus Lepus; species Lepus europaeus. The sequence continues at coordinate 52,953,793 of NC_084828.1, forward strand.
CCCACTTGGGAGACTTAGATTGAGTTCCCAGCTCCTTGCTTCAGTACTGGTGCACCTCTGGCTGTTGTGGGCATTCTGGGAGTGAATCAGTAGATGGGAACAGTCTCATGCTCTCTCTGCCTCTCAAATATATTTTTGAAGACACTAAATATAAAATGATACACATACAATGGAACTTTCAGAATGACTTGCCATCACAAAACGTAAACAAAATAAGAGAAATTTCTACAGCTAAGATATAAAGACTTCACCTAATTAGTATTCACAAAATCTGCCAGCTCTGCACATGAAATCTTGCACAAATCTCAAACACTTTACTTTCCATAGAGTTTTACATCATCTTCCTACGTATGTCTTCCCCACCAAACTCTGAGCCTTTTCTTTAGTAGATCCACAGTATGCCCATCTTTGCAGCCAGGCCAGGGTTCTGACCATTGGGGGCCCACTACAAATGCCAAGTGAAAAAAGGAAAGATTGGCAAAAGTGTATTTGAGAAATTATGGAAACAAACAAATAAACAGAGAAGTCACAAAACAGATGCCATCAAGAAATTTCTAAAGTGAAAATTTAGTCAAATTTAATTTTTCCAAGTTGATAAATAGGGACTCTATTATATAGGCAACCATAAGAAAACTAAATAGAGACATTTCTCTTTAGATTCAGAGCATTATTTAAATTGACCTCTTTAGGGCAAAACTTTTACCTCTTAGTTCCCAAAGCTTCATGACTCAGAATTAACATAAATGAGAAAAACCACTTTATAATCATGGACCAGTGGCCTGTATGAAATTAAGACGGCAATGATATACTGATGTGGGCTGGCAGGATTGGTAACTTGGAGCTGATTCACAAGTACACAGTGGCTGCAGATGACCTCAGACTGGTCACCCAACTGAGATCATTAAGTTCAATGCACAAAACAGTGTGGCCAAGCTAAGTATCCTGCTTCGACTACTTCACTTCCTTTATGTACTGGACAGACTAAGTTTTGAAGTCATGGTAACTTGCATCCATATCTGGGACCAGCTGTTTCATCGAAGGCATTTTCTGAGAGTAAGTTATCTCACCTGTAAAATGACAATTATACCTATCTCACAGCTTTGCTGAGAAAATCAGATGTAAAAAGTCTACCTTGGTGGTTATACACAGTAAGGGCTCCAAAAATTGTAAGATTTGTCATTAAACGGGGCCGGCGCTGTGGCGCAGTGGGTTAACGCCCTGGCCTGAAGTGCCAGTCTAGTCCTGGCTGCTCCTCTTCTGATCCAGCTCTCTGCTATGGCCTGGGAAAGCAGTAGAACATGGCCCAAGTCCTTGGGCCCCTGCATCCACGTGGGAGACCAAGAAGCTCCTGGCTTTGGATTGGCGCAGCTCTAGCCGTTGTAGCCAACTGGGGAGTGAACCAGCGGATGGAAGACCTCTCTCTCTCTCTGCCTCTCCTCTCTCTGTATAACTCTTTCAAATAAATAAATAAATCTTTAAAAAAAAAATTTGTCATTAAATGTAAGTAATTTCTGAAATTGTTATTTCCATTAAAGTAACTTCCATGAAATCTTTATGATGAATGGGAAAAAAGGTGTGACTCACAATTTAGAAAGCAGCAAAAACATTAAATGATGCCCCATTTTAGCATAAGGTAAGAGGGTATTGTTAGAAGCCTAAAAGAAATCAGCTGAATTAAATTCAGCAAGGATTTACTGCAGACCTACTACGAGTCTCTAATATATGAACTAGATGAAATTTACTAGCTTTAGAATACCAATTTAAATGCTGTTTTTAATTCATCTTGTGTGCATCTGGTTATGAAAAGCATCAACACAATTACTACAGAGAATCTGTGCAAGACAACACACTGCGGACTACTTTTGCACTCACCGTCCTCTTCTGAGTTGCTGCCACAGCTTCTCTTGGGGCGTGAATGAGTCATCACAGTGCTTTTTCACAAGGGGAATATAAGAAGGTACGACTGCCTGGGCACAGCTCTGCACAAAGCGAAACACCTCCTCCTTGGATGGAGAGTCAAGGTCATCGAAAAAGATCCCACCAATGCCCCTCCGCTCTCCACGATGGGCTATAAAAAAGTAATCGTCACACCTAGAAAATGCAGTCGGGCCAAAGGGGGAAGAGAAGAGGGTGGGGAGGAGAACAGGAAAATCAGTGTGACTCTTTCAGTTCAGAGCACTATCCTTCACTAACAACCAGTTTAGTGTCCTTTCTGCCCATCTAGGAAAATGAAACTTTAGATAGTCACTGGAGAAAACGCTGATACTTGTATCAGACGAGCAACCAGGCAACTTACCTAACGGATACTGAATCCTAACAGGCTGAGTGTAAAGAGAAAGAGTCTGGTATCAACACTGCCTTCCTGAAACAGTGCGGCTACTGCCTTGAGAAGTATAGCTTCTTCTGTAAGAGGAGGGCACAGATCTACTAACAATGACACCACCCAGGCAAAATCCTGACTCTCTGGTCAGTTCTGTATTCCCCAAAGAAAGGTACTGTAAACAACCTCTAAGGCTGCTTTTGGCAATAAAATCTGCTGGCTCTATAGCATGCATGACTGGGGGAAGGGCGGTGGAAGAAACTGTTCAGGCATAGTAGAGTTTACCCTTGTGAGCCCATACGTGAAACTATCAATCTGTTCTACAGTCTTTTCCTTTCTGTGTCTACCAATCAGGTTTCCTAAGGAAACCACTTCCTAAATGCTAAGCTTATAGAACAGTTCACACCTGGGAAATAGTTCTTTTGATAATCTGCATACAATAAGGGTCTCTATGAGGAAATATCTGTTTAAACAAACAAAAAATGCTATCTAAAAGGTCACTTTAAACATAGCCCTGATATGAGCTGGTGCTGTGGCATAGCAGGTTAAGCCCCGACCTGTGGCACTGGCATCCCATATGGGCACTGGTTTGAGTCCTGGCTGCTTCACTTCTGATCCAGCTCTCTGCTAATGGCCTGGGAAAGCAGTAGTGGAGGACAACTTAAGTGTATGGGCCCCTACACCTGCATGGGAGACCCAGAAGGAGCTCCTGGCTTCTGGCTTCAGATTGGCCCAACTCCAGTAGCTGTGGCTATTTAGGGAGTGAGCCAGCGGTTGGAAAACATCTCCCTCTCTCTCTGTCTGTAACCTGTAACTCTGCCTCTTGAATAAATAAATAAATCTTAAAAAAAAAATGATATGCTGGCCAGCACCGTGGCTCAACAGGCTAATCCTCCGCCTAGCGGCGCCAGCACACTGGGTTCTAGTCCCGGTCGGGGCGCCGGATTCTGTCCTGGTTGCCCCTCTTCCAGGCCAGCTCTCTGCTGTGGCCAGGGAGTGCAGTGGAGGATGGCCCAAGTGCTTGGGCCCTGCACCCCATGGGAGACCGGGAGAAGCACCTGGCTCCTGCCTTCAGATCAGCGCGATGTGCCGGCTGCAATGCGCTGGCTGCGACGGCCATTGGAGGGTGAATCAACGACAAAAGGAAGACCTTTCTCTCTGTCTCTCTCTCTCACTGTCCACTCTATCAAAAAAAAAAAAAAAAAAAAAGGATATGTTTTGAGTTTAAGCTATTAGGGCTGTAAGACAGGAGATGCAAACCCCTGGAGCTGATGTCCTGGTATATTTTACCTTATCTGTAACTTGTTGAGTTTCTTTTATATGCATACTAACATGGTTAAAATGTGTACCACTAACAAGGTTATGAAACCAGCTCTTAAGCCAATCACATTATTTCAAAATCTCTCTTCACAAGATTACAAAGTTAAGAGATTTACTCATAACTGTTCTAAAAAACTCTTGTAACAATGACTTTTGCTGAGCCAAACCAGAGCCAGGATCTGGAACTCCATCCAGGCCTCCCACATAGGTAACAGGGACTCAATTACTCAGAACAGCTTCCACTGCTTTAGTAGAGAGTTGGATCAGAAGAAGTATGAGCTGGAGCTCATACCAGATGCTGATGTGGCAGGCAGCAGCTTACGTTACTGTGCCACAACATGGGCCCCTCTCCTGAGGATTTTGATGCTGAAGTCCATGCTCTTGCATAAATGATGGTAACATTTCACAATGATTAGCTCTAAAAGTAAAGAAAAATGAGAAAAACCTCTTAGTTATATCTCTTTCAAGAATCCCAATTTGGGAGCTAGCTCTGGGGCACAACAGATTAAGCCATTGCTTGCAACACCAGCATGTCATATCAGAGTGCTGGTTCAGTCCAGTTCCCTGCTAATGCAGCTGGGAAAGCAATAGAAAATCACTCATGTACTTCGGCCCCTACCCGCGATGTAGGAGACCCAGATGGAGTTCCTGGTTCCTGGCTCCAGCCTGGCCCAGCCAGGGCAATGGGAGCATTTGAGGAGTGATCCAGCAGATAGAGGATCTCTCTCTCTCTCTCTCTCACTCTACCTTTCAAATGAATAAATCTTGAAAAAAAAAAAAAGTTCATTTTTTTTAAGCAGAATCAAGTACTTGAAGCCTAAACAATTTATGCCCGCTCCATGTGACTTCTAACAAATATCCTGTACCTTCTCACGTGCTGAGTGTATGCTTGTCTTTCCTTACTTTGTTATTAGCATTAACAAAATCTCCAATGGCACTCTTGTCCAAAATCTGTCACACTGGCATCTCTCCCTTATCAGTCCCCAACCCTTCTGATGCTCTCACATACTCCCAAATCAATGTCAGCATAGTAACTCTCATGTGGAGTAGGAATCCAACATCCTGCTCTAGGATTAAAGCACCTCTGATTTTCAGGCCTAGATCACTTTATGGCTGATGTTCTACATTATCTGGGGCCGGCGCTGTGGCGTAACAGGTAAAGCCACTGCCTGCAGTGCCGGCATTCCATATGGGTGCCAATTCAAGTCCTGGCTGCTCCACTTCCAATCCAGCTCTCTGCTATGACCTGGGAAAGCAGTAGAAGATGGCCCAAGTCCTTGGGCCCCTGCACCCAATAGAGACCTGGAAGAATCTCCTGGCTCCTGGCTTCAGATTGCCCGAACTCCGGTAGTTGTGGCCTTTTGGGGAGTGCACCAGGAGATGGAAGACCTCTCTCTCTGCCTCTCTGTAACTCTTTCAAATAAATAAATAAAAATCTTTTAAAAACACACAAAAAAGATGCTGTTACTCAGTGTGTTACAGACATCCTAACATTCTTAGGTTAAAAAAAAATTAAAATCACTTAAAACTGGTATTCCACTTCTTCTGGTGAACAAAATAAGCTGAAGAAGGTATTTCATGACATAATAGTTGTCTTGGGACCCACAAAAGGAAATGGATTATATTTTGGGGGTCATGAAATGTTTATTACCTTTACCTACCATTTTTTAAATTTGGGGTAGAGATCTGGACCGTGCTGATCACAAGCCTCCTTTAAAGTTCTGTGAAAATGGACAGCGTCCTCTTGGTTCAAGTACGTTGGAGTGAGGTCACATCCACCACCAAACCACCACTGCTTGTTACCTACCAAATTAAGACGTGAGATTCCGATGTGGACTTTGACACTCAGCAGTACTACTGATGATATTAGCAAACTTAATTCACTAGCCTAATTTACTAAGGATAAAATGGTGACAATCAAAAAACCTTTAAAAAAATAAAGAAAAAAGAAACCTTTAGCTCAGTTTCACTCCAAAGACCATGAAGAGTTAGGAAAGAAGAGGTAATAGCAGAAAGAAAGGAAAATGGGAAATTAAGAAGTGAGTAGAACTAGCCTGCAAAGTGATATGTAGAGTGGTGAATGGTAAACACCATACAGGTGCACCAGGCAGTGCATCTCAGCTCTGGTATGCATTAAAATCATGAAGGACTTAAAATAACTCTGCTAGGTCACAACTGAAAGGGAAAAAAAAAAAAGCAAAGCACATTAGCGGCCCAGGCTTCTGTGCTCTACAAAAACTCCCCAGGAGGCTCTCATGCTCCCTGTATTAGGAATCACTGCCGAGGGAGGCAACTTCACCATGTGAGAAGACTGTTTCATGTAATTACTTAGGGCTACGGGTTGTCAACACCAGTTACCAACTTTTAAACATTAAAAGGTGTTACCAAGTGGAATGGCTTCAAAATGAAAAGTTAAGGCAGTGACTTTAAATGCTAGCACCTGCAGAGGCACCACTAGGAGGCACCACTAGGCACAGGTGTTCTGACAAATGGCAACAGACACCAGCTGACAGGAGACCTAAGCTGAAATTAAGGCACAGGAGGCATCATTAAACTCACTGCGTAGACACTATGGACTACCAAAGGTATGCACATGGCAAATACTTTCTGAAAGCCAAGCTCTCAGTTTCAACTTGCTTTATCAGGTTTCCCTTCACATGTAATGAATTTATATTTGCCAAGAATGCTGTGTGTACTAGAAGTTCCAGTTCATTAAATCACAGCTTCTGTGTTGAAGGAAATACAGCGAAGTCAGAACCAGTGAATCTCACTTTTCATATCCAGTGTATAATCTATTGTACCTGCCAAAGAGCCTTCCTCTGCCTCCCAATAAACCAAGATAAGACTGTATTCACCTTTTCTCACATTTAGATGTGATGCCTGCCTTTTTATCTGTTCTAAAATACACATTTTACACAGTACTGGTATCTACAGATTCACTTACCATCAGCTTCTTCTATTTCAAAGTATCTATAATTGAAATGGATAGTGGGAGCATGAGGATTCTTTGGGTGGATAACAGAGCTCACACCCATTGCACAAAATGGCAGTTTACCTGAAAAGTAAAATACGTAGTGGGTTACATTCAATCATCTGCCTTGCTACAAATTAACTCTCCTGTGATCTGTTTCAATTTTCAACAAAAGCTGCTTTTTGTCTCAAAGTTTTTGCAAAGTATGAATATACGTATCTGGTATATGTACCAAAAAGGCTTTTTGCAGAAGCAATAATTTTTTAAAATATGAAACTTGTTGGGGTGAAAGGTCTGTAGGGACTATTAAGGCGGCTGGGATTATCGGAGTATGCTGATTTACCATCTTTCGTCTTCTTCAGAGTTTTCCCTCTGCTCCTCATCTGTTTCGCAGCTTCCTCAGAAAGATTTCCGTGAACAACAGAAATGCTCACCCCAGCCTTTTCAAACACACGTCCATCTTGAAGTACACAGCTGATGCCACCACCTCCTGATAATAAAGTCAAAGAGGAAGAATGTAAGACTGCAAAACTGAAGACAACCCTTGCATGAAACGTGGGGGATTCGAAGTTATGTTCTTCCCCTGTCTCCTAAATCTCCTATATTATCAGTATGTTTATAATTTTCATGTACAATAAAGTTAGACCATTAGTCTAGCTTTATGACAACAGCAAAGTGGGCCAATACTGTACCACCGCACATCACGGAATTAAATACTTACTCTGCATTCTTATGCCATCATCCAAGACAAATCACTGGAATATTGTCCTTTCAAATACAACTGTTAAAGAATGGCATCCCTCAGTTACGATACATGGGAGAAAGTTAATGTTAAATTTGAATATACAGCATTCCTGTTTTAAGAGCTCTACTGTTTCAATAATGTTTTTCTCTGCTGTTTGCCTTTTAGGTTTTTCTTTTTAGGCAATTAAAACACTTATATAATATATTCAAACCTTTATGGGATTTCCAACTTTCCAATAAGTGAAACACATTATTTAGGGGATAATTAGCTTTCATTAGGGTTATCATAAGGGCATTATTTCAAGAAGCTTCGTTATTGGCTTTTTTATTTCTTAGAAGTTTTAAAGATTTATTAATTTATTTGCAAGGTAGAGCATTAGAGAGAGGGAGATAGGGGTGGGAAGGAAAAGAAGAGGGAGAGAGGGGGAGGGGGAGGAGAAGAAAGAAGGGTAGGGAAAGCTGTAAGGGAGGGGGAAAGGAGAGGGGGAGGGCAGAGGGATATCTTTCATGTGTTCCTTCACTCCTCAAATTGCTACAACATCCAGGACTGGCCAGAGCAAAGCCAGGAGCTCCAGGAGTCCAACGTGGGTGGCAAGGGCCCAACACCAGCTGCCTTCCCAGTTGCAAGAACAGGAAGCTGGATGGGAAGCGGAGCAGCCTGGTCTGGAACTGGCACTGGGTTGCAACTGGTGGCTTAGCCTGCTGCAACACAACACCAATCCCTCCAAGAATTTTTGGAGCTGGATGGGACATGACATGATCTAGTACAAGCCTTGTATATTCCAGAAGTGAAAACAGAGGTCCAGAGAGGTAAAATCCCTCACACAAGATCACACAGCTGGCATGTGAGCAACTGACACAATCTGTCCAAGTGCTATTTATGTTTCAGATCATTTTCTAAGCACTTTTACATATATTCATCTCATTTAATCCTCATGCTACCCTTAGTTATGTTGTTTTTCAGCTGATTTCACAGATGAGGCAACAGAAGCACAAAACAGGTAACTCACATAAATCAGCTAAGACTAGTATTTGAGATTGTGTTCTGGTTCGGTAGTGTTCGCTTGAAAGCATTACAATATGGAGAACACTAGGAAAACCAAATGCAACATCATTTAGTACTGATATGAAAGGATCACAGCTCAAAACCTGCTGGTGAGAAGTTGTGTTGTAGGAAAAGCCGGGAATTCTTCAAGTTTATGACCAAGATTGAAGGTTTCATCATACAGGCAACAACACAGTGAGGAATATAAAGAAATATATAAGTTTGGCATTGCAAGGAAATACATTCCCAGCAGGAAATCCGATGAGTAGAATCGGCAGAGCCACTGCCAAACCAACCAACAATTTCTTTTGCAACAGGAAAGAGTTAGGGACATTCTGACATAACCCTCCTCTGGGGGAACCCAGTTCCTCATCTGGTCTCCAAGGGAGGAAGAAGGGAAAATCCATCAAGATATCTTTGAGAAAATGTTGTGAGACCTGAGCCTGGATTAAGGTGTAACTATTTTAAATTAGGCCTCCATCTTGTAACTTGGGCCTGACCAGGCCCTGAACCCTAAGCCAGAAGTAAATAAATGAGCTCACCTTGCAATAAACTCTCCTAGCAACAGCTGATTAACAGATAACAGAGAAATACCTAGAGTCCCTGGTGTCTTCTCAGGGCAGATAAGGTGATTGATAGCTACCCGAGACCCTGCAGTTCGGCACATACACCCCAGCAGCTTGGACCCTATGCTTCGGCCAATCAATTCAAAAGGCATCAACCCCAAAGCCATCCAACCACCTTTAGTAGGTCCGTTCCCCCCACTGGATGCACTAATCAATTCTAGGAGATGTCCTTGAATTTCCCGAGGGATGAGATGATTTGCTAAATGGTACCATGATCGGGGCTCTCAATTCAGACCCGCTGCGTCGGTGCTGACTGAGAGACCAGGCGGGACCTATAATAAAACTCGTGTGCTTTACAGCGGTACTGGCTCCTTGGTGGTCTTTGGGGACGACTGAACTGGGCATTACAATGTCATTATGAAATTCCAACGGTTCTGAAGCGCCCAGTCTTAGTGGCGGCAGATCTAGGTCCACACCTTCATGCAGAGGGCTGACGCCCCTCTCAGGGTGCATCTTTTCAGTGGTGTCGCGTCTAAACAAGGGGCCGCTTTGTAGGTAATCTCTACCTAACCCCAGCCCTATTCTGAACGTTCACTGCTTGCAACCCCAGAGCCGGACCTCTTTTCCCCAATTCCTCCACCGCCAGGGGGCCGACCTCCTCACCTTCCTTCCTCTCCCACCGGTCCACAGAGAAACTGGCGGCCCCGTCTACCTGTGCCAGCGCCTGGCACACCTGGGCCTGGGTCTCCAGGATCAGCAGCTCCATCTTGGTCTTCATGTCGCCCGGCCTCCTCCGCAGCTCACGCAGGTCGGTCACAGGCAAAGCCATGAAGCACTTGCAGCGGCGGGCCAGCTCGTCTTCCTCCTCGGGCTTCCCGGGAGAGGGGCTGCGCGCCCCTGAGCTCTTGGGCACCATCTCTGCCCGCTGCACGTGTCCGAAGGCGGCGGCGGCGGCCAGCCCTACCAACCCCCCCAAAGCCGCCGCCAGCCCGGTCCCCGGCCAGGGTCCGCCTCGCGCCGTGGGGCCGTGCCCCAACCCCCGGCTCTGCTCCGTGCCAGCCGTGCCAGGGGGCCGGCAGATGGGTCGGGCCGTGCTGCGCCGCGACAAGGCGCGCAGCTCCCCGCGGCCGCCCCACGCCGCGCGCCAGCAGGGGCCTGTGCTCAGCCTGCCCAAGGACAAGGCCATGTCACCCCAGGCACTGCTCGCGTCGCAGAGTCTAGTCCCGAGCCCGCGAGCCTCACCGGGAGAGGGAACCTTTGGCGGCGAAAAGCGACAGCTGGGACGGGCGGCGAGCGGAGCGCGGGGCACTCTGGGAGTTGTAGTCCGGATCCTATCGCCCTGGGCAGCCGCGGAGCGAAGCGCCCGGCCGATAATTCTTATCCGCCACGCCCAGAAGGGCAGGTCTTGCCGCGCGAGAGCTGGGGCCGGGAGCGATAAGACAGGCTCGCCTGTCACGTACAACATCGGCTTCGCTCAGCCACGGGAGAAGCCAAAGTAGGTTCTAATGCCATGGAAGGGCACTTGGCTCGCCTCATCAGCCCGTCCTAGTCCCTCCAGCGCGTCTAGAGCTGCAGGAGCCGTGGGTGTGGGGCCAGGGAGCTCCTCACCCAGAAGCTAGTTTCTGACGGGAGCCAGGGTCCTAAAATAATCCCGGGAAAGAAAGGTCCTGGAGCCAAGTCCACATCCACAGTTCTGCCCTTGCTTCTGCAGCGCCCACTCGATCGTTTTAGGAATAGGAAGCAAAGTGACGGCTTTTCTTAACCAGCATAAAACCCCTGCGTGTGAGCGATTAAGAAGTAAGGCGTTTAAGAAATGCGTATCCTACTACGGTAGAGGGCTGTAAACTAGGCCAGGCACACGCTCCTCCCCACTGTCTCCCGCCGGACCCCCAAGGAAACAGGCACTAGAATTGATACGCAGGGTTTTAGTTCCTGTAACCCTACCGCAGCCCGTTAAGCATGCAGGATGATTTTAATGTCTGACAGCAGATAATAATTTAAGCCTCTGCTGGTTATGGTTTCCATAATTTTTTCTTACTGGCTGGGATGGACCATCAGAGCCTCTGAGTCAAACCAATTGTTCAAGTTAGGGTTCCAGGGAACTTTCAAAAGTTCATGGAGGAAGGAAAGACACACCCTCCCCTCCCCTAGCCTCGCGCTGTGAAATCCCCCCTACCTGTTACAAAGAAGCTGGGAGAGATGTGGAATAACACTGGTGCGGATGACAAGCAGCCTGGTGGAAGGAAGGCTGCCAAGCTGAAGGAAAAATACAAGGACACTGCCGCATACCGAGCTAAAGGAAAACCTGATGCAGCAAAATAGGGAGTCATCGAGGCTGAAAAGAGCAAGCAAAACAAGGAAGAGAAGAAGATGATGATGAAGCTAGTTCCAGTGCAGTTTTTTACTTGTCTATAAAGCATTTAAACCCCACCCCGTACACAACTCACTGTTTTTAAAGAAAAAAAATTGAAATGTGAGGCTATGTAAGATTTGTTTTTAACCTGTACAGTGTCTTTCTGTGCAGTTAGCACACTACCAAATATATTTTTAGGTAGTCCCGTCCTGGTGGTATTTTTCAATAGCCACTAACCTTGCCTAGTATGGTATGGGGGTTGTAACTTGGCATGGAAATTTAAAACAGGTTCTTGTTGGTGCACAGTACAAGTTAGTTAAATATGGGGACAGTAGATTTTTCATCTTCAGTTGTCTCTGATGCAGTTTATACAAAATAATTGTTCTGTGTCCTGCATAGTAGTATAATTGCAAAATAAATGTTGCAGCTGTTTTGTTGACATTCTGAATGCTTCTAAGTAAATACAGCTTTTTAAGTAGTATTGTCCTTTTCATAGGTCTGGAATTTTTCTTCTTGAGGGGAAGCTAGTCTTGCTTTTGCCCATTTTGGATCACACGAATTATTACAGTGTTATTTATTTCTTCATGTAGTTATTAGATAAGAAGCTTGTGTCTACACACACTTTATATCATGATGGGGCAATAAAAGTGAAACTGAGATCATTTTCATCCATAACTGAAACTACAAAACTACAAAATCCTGATCAGCTGATCACAGATTTCACATAACTCACATTTATAAAGAGTAACCAATCTCCTCACAGCATGAGATTATTAGAATCAAACTTTTTTTTTAGAACCAAATATTTTGAAAGCCTGTCCTTGAAGGACTAATAGAAAAGTATGTTCTAATGTTTATGTGAGGATTTGATATTTAACTTCCATTACTATGTAATGGCAGTTTATTTTGAAGTTCCCACATAAAAGAAAACCTGAGAATCTATCCCCAAAAGCGTGAGTTTAAAAAATAAGACTGCCACAGGAAATTTTTTGTTCCCCATTTGTCCCAGTGAAGGCTATGAAAGTACTGGCTGTCCATGTCTTTTCCCGTTTATCTAAATATAGACTGCTCAGGGAACTTGAGACTCTCTCCATTAAAAGTGGTTTTAATTAACTGGACCAGCTTTTGAGATTATAAAGCCACATTTAAAGTAGGGTATTTTTTTTCCATTGTGGTTTGCTCCTTTATAAATCAAGTGGCCATTTACAGAGAAGACACTCAAAACTTAGCATCTCAGATGAATTATCCAATTTATTTGATTTTTCTTTACAAAATCCAAAGTCATTCATTACAGTCATGTTTATCTGCTTAGCAGTTTAGGGAACAATTTGGCAATTTTGTGGTTTTTGAGATTATTGTTCTCTTAAAGTGCCAGTGTTTCAAAATAGCGTTCTTGTAATTTTACATGCTTTTGTGATAGAGTGCTGTTTTGTTATATAACTTTGACTTGGATTCTTTTCATTTTCCTTTGTTTATGTACTTTCAGGAGGAATACTGAATATCCGAGTCTTAGATGATACTAATAAACTAGTAATTACAGAGCTTTTTAAAAGAAAAAGTTTGTGGAAAATGGAATTACAAGGTAAGTTTCTTTTGGTGCAAAATTTGAAAACTCCTTGCAGTTTTCCTAATATACATTCTTCATGAACTTTTTGAAGACTCCACATATGTTATAGGTTCCCAATAGCATCTGGCAGCTTTCACACTGAGACACAATGTTGGATGTGTGGCCATGCTTGCAGTTAATGGAGTCAATGAAAGGTAAAGGCCTGGACTGAAAAATGAATGGGCTACTTGTAGGGAAGAAAAACCATTAGCTTTCAGCTACAGTGTAACTTACCGGGAGGCTGAGTTAGCAAAGGAGGAAAGGAAAGATAAGAATTATTGCTCTACGAAGGGTTGTTTGTCTCTTCTGGATGCCTGTGATGGGGTTTGGCTGGGCCTGGTGGTGATAAATGAGTCTCGTTAATGAGAGGAAGCTCTCTGGCCCATTTATCTCTGTAAGAAACCTCTTCATTTTTTCTCTGAATTCGAATACCCAAGCAGTAGGTAAAAGATAAACAGGAGCAGGCTGCTTGGAGTATTGCCTTGTCCTGGCAGCTGGTCCTGAGCGAATTGTGTCCTAGGTTTCAGCTCTGATCCCTTCCCACCCATAGCTTCTCCTTGGAAAGGGCCTTCTCTCTTTTCCTCCCCTGCTTCCCAGCACCTCCCTACCTTTAACCCATGCTTAGGAGGGACCTCAACAGTCTAGTTAATGTGAGTTTAAATCAGCTTCCCTTGGGTTCAAATTGGCCCCAACACCTGTATTTAAGTCTTGTTAGTGTGAAATAAAAGATATCCTCTATCTAGGCAATTTCATGCATCAGGAACCCTTTTCAAAAGGACAACTGAAAAGTTTACAAATTATAAATATAAGATGTAAAGTTGAGGGTTTTATCTACTTTTTTTTTTTTAAAACTCGGCTTCCTGTACTGCTTTTGTAACTTTATTTTCTATGTAGCCCCACCAGCAAACAAGACTCTGACTAGCCTTATACAGATTTACTGGATATAGGTATATAAGTACTGCTTTTCAAATTGCACACACTTCTCAGAATCTTTCATGAACTTTATCCTTGCTCTGACTCCTAAAGACCTATTGAACATAATCGATTTTTAGCCTGCTGGTTCATTAGTTGTCCCTTTTTCTATAGAGAATCTGATTGAGTTCTGGCTTTTATCCCTCTGGTAGCTGTTGTTATTGAATTATATTATTTTCACCAATTCCCAAATTTTGACAGCTAAATTTAAGAAACCTACTACCAAAGTGACAGTGCTGTTGCTTTCAGATCAATACAGAAAGTCACATTAATTAGTAGCAAAGTATTGCTAAACATATGTGTTTGCCTTGGCATGCTTCTGCCCAACTTATCAGAAATTCTGATAGGGTGGATAGGGTTATGGGAATGAGATTAGCAAAGGAGTAGAACTTTTGAAATTTCTACTCTATTTTTCTTCTAGCATTTAAGTATTAAACACTTACATATTTAGAGGTAAGTGTTTACATAGATCATTAAAATAATTGGTTCATAGTGTAGTTGACTTGGTTTTTCTTAACAAAAGTAATTTTAAAATTAGTTTTTCACAGAGGTTTAGATACCAGTGGGAGATATAGAGGTATAGATACCAAATAATCCACAAAAGCTTTATAAAAGGGTCAGACTCATAAACTTGCCACTGCAGCTCATTATCTTTAGTGTTTAGTTTCTTCCTAATTCTACCCTACAGTTATTTTGGATGTAATGTCTGGAGTTGCAGCAACCTTTTTGTGACCAAGATTATGAATATCCTATGAAAAAAATGGCAGATCAGTAAGATAATAAGCAGATATAGCAGCCCTGACTGCTTACCTTTTGACTTCCGTGATATGAGAAAAAGATATTTAAAGTAGTGTTTGTCAGGTTTTCTGCCACTTACAGTTGAAGTCTTTCTGATAGACTCTGTTCAGATACTCAGCCCTGGTTTAATAAATAACGACCAGGGCTGAAGAATGGGATCATGTAAGAACATGAGAGCTTCTGCTACTAGTGTTTAGGGGTGGAGGGTTGTTGAGGAGGTGAGATACTATTTCTAGAAAAAGGGGAATGTGATCGGCAGAGGTATGATTTTTGATGAGTAGCTAATATCCTAAATGCCCACTATAGGGAAAAATTTTTGAAGATTATTCTAGGATGCAGAGCCTACCCATATAATATTAACAAAAATAGGGAATTGAGAACTAGCAAGTACAGAGCAGTTTATAGTAGGACGGGAGGTAATCAGTTTGATAGAGTTCTTAATATAATTTTTTCACCAGTTCATCCAAAGCTCTCCAGTGGGTTGATTTGCCCAGATACAGGGTCTACCTTCAACATAAAATGCTTTCACTGTCCAATCTAGGAAGCTTAATAATGTCATTTTAAAGGTGAATTGAAAGGTGGTGGTGGGGGGGGTCATTTGAGATGTTGGGGACAAATTGTTGGCATATATGCAGGTGTCCCTTCTCATAGGTAACCAAGGAACAATGGGGTTATAAGAGAGACATTCAACTTGCTCCTGAGTGTCCACCTCCATGAGATTTTCACGACACTTGGAATCAGTAGTACCTGCTTAACAAGCAAAGCAGCTTTCTCTCATGTCATCAAGAGTTCTCTGGTGGACTGGAATGCTGTCTTGGAAAATATCCAATTAAGACCTTTTACCTTAAAAACATATCAAAATCTTTTTAAACTTAGAAATCAAGAATTGGTTCTTTTTGTTCTCTGCCTCTATCCAGAATGACCTTTTCCTCCATGTTTAACTAATTAGCTGTGAGCAGAACATGTTCTAGAAGTGATGAGACTGAGTGAATGCAGAGGGAGAGAAAAGCACATTTCAAATATTCCCTTACAATAGACATGTTGAACTTGCAAGCCTGGTAGGCTATGTAAATGGAAATGTGGGCCCAGAGAAGGATGAGAAATGGAAGGTTAGATGTGCATAGATGTCCGTGGTGATGGAATAATGATATCACCCAGAATAACTTAGAACAAATGGATAAAAGATCATAAGAACATAAAAAAAATCATAAAAACATAAAAAAGATCACGAAAACAGAGCAACAGACACATTTAGGAATAAGGGGAACAAGAAGTCTTGGGGCCTTTGTTGTGTTTCACAGAACCTGGAAGAGATGGCTCCTAGAATTGATTAGTGCACAGAAAGACTTACTTTCTGATCAGAGAATACATAGGTACTTCAAGGTTTCATGGAAACGAAATGAAAAGATAAATCTATTTTGGCTCAACAAATTTTGAAAATCCTGCATTTTTGATGACCTTCATGAAGAACTTTTGTATAAGTGCTGAGTAGAGGATATGGAAATCATGAAGTCACTGCTGCTTTTGAAACAGAGTTTCAAAGAACCTGATGAGATAAATCAAAAATATGCAGGGGCCGGCATTGTGGCATAGCAGGCTAATATTCCACCTGCAGCATCCCAGCCACTCTGCTTCTGATCCAACTCCCTGCTAATACGCCTGGGGAAGTAGCAAAAGATGGCCCCAGTACATGGGCCCCTGCACCCACGTGAGAAACCCAAAAGCAGCTCCTGGCTCCTGGCTTGGCTCAGCCCAGCCATTGAGGCCAGCAGATGAAAGAACTCACACTCTCTTTCTGCCTCTTTCTCTCTCTCTTTGTCTTTCCTCCTCTCTTTGTAACTCTGCCTTTCAAATAGATACATTTTAAAAAAATCTTTAAAAGAGAAATTATGTGGAACAATAGTAACTCAGGGTGCGAAGTTATAAGATTGACTTTTATTAGGGATGGAAGACTTCAGCAGTTCTGTTTGTTTTTGCTGAAGAGAGTGAGGCAACAGATTTGGGGGAAAAAATGCAAGAATATGCATTAGTAGGAGACCTCATATCCAGACCCAACCTTTGTTTATTTCCTTCTCTTCCCACATTGCATCATTCAACCTCCATTCTGGGAATGGAAGAAAGCATGGAAGCAAAGGAACAGTCCTTTTAAATCTCAATGTATGTACTTTCAAGCAACCTGGATTTCTTGCTCCAAATATGAGGAATCTTCAAAAAGTTAATGAAAAATGCTTATTATGAGAAAACCATACTTGGATTTCAAGATTTTAGTGTGTCAAAATATTCTCATCTTTTCCCTGAGCGTTTTGAAGTACTCTTTCACCCTCATTCTAACCATCCTTAATGCCACCTTAACATAATTGAAGGGTCATGAGAACTTTGTAAAGTATCCTTGAGCAAACTGAGTCCTGGATCATGCATTCTTTGTATGGACACTTATTTAGCACCTTGCATGTGCTGTGTAATCAGAACCACTATTTGTCACCCTCATGTGATAAATTAGGAAACTGTGAACCAAATATAGACTTTGTCTCTAATCTTTTTACTGTGTTGTCTGACCCAGGGGCCTTTTCCACTAATACAATCTGAACAATGTTTACTAAACACCTACGCTTTGCTAGGAACTTGAGAGCACACAGAGGAGCTACCAGTGTTCTTCCATCCTGCTAGGAACAGAGATGTCACTTGGGCCGCTGGATCATGCTTTCAAATGAATAATTACACAGTCCCAACTCTCTGTGATATTGTGGACCCTGAAAATGACCATGCCAGCAGAATTGAGACATATTAATAATTAATGGGAAAAATTATAGCTGTCACATGACCTTTAAAATATTTGCCAAAACATTAAAACCTCAATTACTATGGATTATAAATGGAAAAAAATGACAAAGCTAGTGTTGATTTAGCATACTATAATTTAAAATGTTATTAACATTGATCAATAACTTGAAAATGCTTATCTTGTTATTGTTATTGTATAATTTATGATATAGAGCAAGCATCTTTTCTATGCCTTATGGAACTGTTACATTCCTTTCTAAGTCTGGATCTGTTTTCAACATTTCATCCTTTGTGCTTTCGATGTTGTGAAATATTCCAATAGTTCCTTTTATCTGAAGTAGCTCTTGTTGGTTTGCTTTGTTTTGTTTTTATCAGAATCACTTCCTCTGAGACATCTTCATGCAAAGCAAACACTGTTTTCAGCTATGTCCGTAAGTTTGCCTTCACTAAGTTCTCATGATGGTTATTTGAAATATGTATCAACCTGGCCAGGCCACAGTGCCCAGATATTTGCTCAAGCATTCTGGATGTTTCTATGAGGGTGGTTTTCAGATGATTTCTTATTTATGTTGGTGGATGTTGAATAAAACACATTGTCCTCCAAAATGTGGGTATTGTTCAAGCAGTCCATTGAAGGTCTGATAGGAAAATAGAGTGGCCTCCCCAGGGCAAGCGAGTATTCTGCAGATTCTGCCAGTGGACAGTCTTTGGACTGAATTGTAACACTGGCTTTGCCTTCAGTCTCTAGACTACTGACCCACCCCATCCCAGCTTATGGATTTTAGACTCTATAATCCTGAAACTCTCTCTCTGTATCTCACTCTTTTTATCCCTACTGGTTTCTTTTTTTCTATTGAATCCTGACTAATTCAATTCTTCTGGCTGAATATATAAGTGCCTCAAAAGGGAACAGTATCAACATTCGCTATAGTGATTTGTTTCTTCTTTAATACCATTTATGTTGGCCTAGAATTTCACTCCCAGCGCTATCACTTTCTGCATCCATGCTATACTTTAATTTTTGCTAACCAGTTCTCTCTTGCATTTATCATTATTTGTAATGTATCTCATGGGTTTAAAACTTGGAGACAAGGAAAAAAACATAGCTACACATGTGTTTCTGTGTGCATAAGCTGAATAACAGATGAGTAGTAACCAGTTACCAAAACAGGCCTTGCAAAAATGAACAAGATTGGTCAGTGAACATTATGCCATCTATTATGTAGTGATTTGTGGACTGAAGACATAGAACAAAATTTTGTACTTTATGCAACTACCCACAGTTATGTAATGGGTTGCATATGAACTCTGTTATTGGGGGAACTGGTGATGTTTAACTAATCCGTGGTAAGTAACCGAGATTGTGTGTATTGAAATCATACAGTGCAAGGACTGCCTGCACTTACCTTTGCACTTGTTATCTAGATTGGTAATTGTAGATGTCCCTGGCATGAAGGACTATGAAAGAAGAAAACAAGATTCTCGACATGATCAATCATATTCTCTATTCTCATGATCAACATGATCAACATGATCTCATGATCAACAATAATCTCTATTGAAAGATTCTTTCATTTCATTAACTGAAACTCTCAAAATATCTAATGCATCTTTTCTTGCTAATTTTCTGTGAATTATTGGCACTTTGAGACTGAAATAAAAATTTCCAATTATAGGAATTGGTTTGTGGCAGAGACAGCTAATTGTCCACCAAAAATCCATTTGCCCCTTCTTCCTTTAAAAATAGTACTTCACGTTTTAGGAGGAGCATATAGCTGCCTCATTAAAGAGTACATTCCACCCTCTCTTGCAGCTTATGACCAATTCTGACAAGTGGGATGTGAACAGAATTATTGTGTGCAACTTCTTGATTTGTCTTTCAAAGGAAAGGATATTCTTGCCTCTGGCCTTTTCTCCAATGGCTAGGATGAAGATGTGAGGGCATGAAGTAGCGCGGTCACTTTGGACCCAGAAATAGAATCTGCATGTGCACTGAGCATAATATCACTGCACTATGCACCTTACACTGTGACTTGTAGAGAGTTCCATCAGAAAGAATAAGCCTCAGACTTGTTTCAGCCATGGTATTTTGGGAAATTTTATGTTACAGACACTTATCTATAATTACAACTATAATGGTTTGCTTCTGTTTTGGGAATCAAATGTTTAAATTAGCCTATTATACATCATACATATTAGCTAATGAATTCTCTCTCTTCCAACTTTCTTTTAAAAACAGCAAGAGAAAAGCTTTAGTCCCTAAATTTAATAGTAACCCCTTCTAAGAAAATAGGCTGAGTGGGACCTACTCAATAAAATCTTCCTGTAACACAGTGGTGTTACACACTGATCAATTATTATGCACTAAAGCTCTCAACCTCCATTCATAACCACTAGACATGTTGGGATGGGGTTTACAATATTTAAATTGAGTTTCCAGGTGCTAATGAGGTCTAATGAGAGTAGAATTAGTTGGCATGCATTTATATGTTTTTTGTAACAAAAAGAAATTTAAGATAGCATTAACCAGTTAAGTCATTGACATGGAAATAAGTTCTGCTACAACCAATGAAATATGTCCATGGTGTCTCTATAAGCAAACAAAACACCAACAAATGTCCGATACTCCTGTGTATACACTAGGGGGCACTCATCTTCTTTTTCTCAAACCAGTGTGTTGAATCATCTTGGGATCTTGTTAGAAAATGCATGGGTGGCGCTTTTGTATTGGTGTTGTATGATGAAATAAAAAAATATGTCTAATGCAGTCGAAAATCAAGTTCATTGATTCACAAGGGACTTGGACCACCAGTTCACAGATCCATTATGTGGTTTAATAGACAATTCTGGGGGGAAGTAAAAAGATCTGAAATACCAGACTGAAAGGAATACCTCAGGAAAAAAAAAATGCTTCATTAAGTGTTCGTTGAACCACAAATGTATTTTGTATTTATTTTACATTCGAATCCCCATAGCAAAGAGAAAATAACTTATCATACTTGTATGATCGTCTGAAGAATTAGTAATGAAGAGATAACTGAATGTAAAACATCAATAAAGATCACTTAATGCAAAAAAAAAAAAAAAAAGAGAGAGAAAGAAAAAAGAAAAGAAAATGTACATCCTGAAGATGGCCGAGGTGCCCAAGGTTCATCTCCTCCTCCACGGAGAACCAAAACAACAAATAATTACCTGATTGACTGCATTTCCAGGTGAGTGCCTGAGGTAGAATACTGGAACTCAGCAAGGGAGATACGGAAACTGTAGGACATGGAGACCTAGTATGACAGCATAGAGAAACAAAGCCCCTTGGCAACCATGACCCAAATGTAATCTTGACCCCACAACCCAGGAAGACCTAGTTGTGGGGCACAGGATAAACATGATATCCCCAGAGGACACTATTGCTGCTGAAGCCACATACCAAAATGCTAGCTAGAAGAGGGATCTACAGTTGGTATGGTTTGGAGTCCCACAAGGGGAGCTACTTGATCAGCACACAGTAGCTTTGCATCAGAGGAGTAACTCATATTATCTACTCCTAAACCACCACTGCACAGGCTAAGGCAGTGTGGCATCATTTTGAGAAAGAAGCCACTGTTGGAATCCACCCTGCCTTAGGGGACAGAAGTCCCTATACAACCTCATCCCTCTAGCCCCATAGACATACCAGCACATTTGCAAAAGACATCAGCCACATGAACCCCACTAGACAGAGCACAGCAACTGTGACACCAGTGCCCTATACCATGCAGCGTCCTGCATTACAAGAGGGCACATGGCTCATCAAACCAAGGGTTTCTGTCCCTAGGACCTGAGAAGTAGGAATATTTGCCCCCTTGGATTTGGGCTTCATGCCCCATTCCTCCCCCCTTCCCCTTCTACTCAGGACAGCATTCATCACCACTGGTATGCATGTACCCTGCAAGGACGAGACTGGCGCTCTATGAACTTAGCCTCACCCTCACTTCTGTGGGCTACCACCAAATCCACACAACCCACAGGGACAGAGAAAAAAAGCCTCAGCCCCCAAGTATGCTGCCATCAACTATAGTATAGGGACTCGAAATACTGTACAACAGGTACTAAAGCCAAAGTAGTTGGGGCCAGTGTTGTGTAGTAGGTTAAGCATCTGCCTGTGATATCAGCATCTCATATAGGCGTTGGTTCATGTCCTGATTGCTCTACTTCCAATCCAGCTCCATGCTAATGGCCTGGAAAAGCAGCAGAAGATGGTTCAAGTACTAACCTGCCACCCAGTTGGAAGATCTGGATGAAGTTGCTGGTTCCTGGCTTCGACTTGCTCCAGCTCCAGTTGTAACCATTTGTGGAATCAACCAGTACATGGAAGATCTCTCTCTCTCTCACTCTAACTCGGCCTTTCAAATAAATAAATAAATCTTAAAAAAAAAAAAAAAAAGCTACAGTTGGGGGCCTGCACTGTGGCATAGCAAGTAAAGCTGCCGCCTGCAGTGCCAGCATCCCATATGGGCACCAGTTTGAGTCCTGGCTGCTCCACTTCTGATCCACCTCTCTGCTATACCCTGGGAAAGCAGTGGGAGAAGACCCAAATACTTGGACTCCTGTGCCCACGTGGGAGACCCAGAGGAATTACTGGCTCCTGGCTTTCAAGTGGTGCAGCTCCAGCTGTTGCAGCCTTTGAGGAGTGAACTAGATGAAAGTCTCTCTTTCTCTCCTTGCCTCTGCCTCTCTTTAACTCTGACTTTGAAATAAATGAATAAATCTTAAAAAAAAAAAAAGCCACAGTAGCTGATCAACCTGACACCCAAAGACAAATCTTTAGAAAAAGCTTTTTACCATGAAAGGTACCCTTTAAAAGTGACAGACAACTAATCTACCAGGTGCACAATGATCAATGTAAGGACACTAAAAGGGAAGAAGAAGCCGGTGCTGTGGTGGAGCATGTTAACACCCTGGCCTGAAGTGCCAGCATCCCATATGGGTGCCGGTTCGAGACCCAGCTGCTCCACTTCTGATCCAGCTCTCTGCTATGGCCTGGGAAATCAGTAGAACATGGCCCAAGTCCTTGGGCCCCTGCACCCACATGGGAGACCTGGAAGAAGCTCCTAGTTCCTGGCTTCAGATTGGCACAGCTCCTGCCTTTGTGGCTAATTGGGGAGTGAACCAGCGGAGGGAAGACCTCTCTCTCTGCCTCTCCTCTCTCTGTGTAACTCTGACTTTCAAATAAATAAATAAATCTTTTTTTAAAAGAAAGGAAAGAAGGGCAAGGCAATATGATCCCTTCAAAGGAACATACTAACTTTGACAACAGATAGCACAAAATAGATAAATAAAATACCTGATAAAAATTCAAAAGAATAATTATAAGAATACTAGAAGATGTACAAAAGAATACTGAAAGTTTACCTGAATTAAGAAATAATGCAAGAATAAGTATGGAATTTAGTAAAGAGAATTTTTAAAAATAAGCAAATCTTGAAAATGAGAAATTCAATAAATCAAATAAAAATACAGTTGATAGGGTGGGCCATTGGCACATCAGTTAAGAAGCTGCTTTGTACACCTATATCCCATATCTGAGAGCCTGGGTATGAGTCTTTTTTTTTTTTTTTTTTTTTTGACAGGCAGAGTGGCCAGTGAGAGAGAGACAGAGAAAAAGGTCTTCCTTCCCCATTGGTTCACCCTCCAATGGCCGCCGCCGCTGGCCGCAGCGCACTGATCCGAAGGCAGGAGCCAGGTGCTTCTCCTGGTCTCCCATAGGGTGCAGCGCCCAAGCACTTGGACCATCCTCCACTGCACTCCCTGGCCACAGCAGAGAGCTGGCCTGGAAGAGGGGCAACCGGGACAGGATCGGTGCCTCGACCGGGACTAGAACCTGGTGTGCTGGCGCCGCAAGGCAGAGGATTAGCCTACTGAGCCACAGCACTGGCCAAGGGTATGAGTCTTGATTCTACTCTTCTTTCCAACATCCTGCTAATGTGCATCCTGGGAGGCAATAGTAATGGCCCAAGTAGTTGTGTCCCTGCCATCCAGGTGGGAGACCCAAACAGTGTTCAGGACAGAGTGTGACCTGGTCCAGCCAGGGTTTTTGCAGTTATTTGAAAAGTGAATCATTATATAGAAAATCTCTTTATTGCTCTGACTTTAAAATAAGTAAAAATAAACAAAGGAAAAAGTAATGCCAAGAAGAAAATTTATAGAAGTTAGCACATACTTAAAAAAAAAAAAAAGAGGGAGTTTAGATTATAAAGTTTAGGCAAAGTTAGATATGGTTTATAGATGGTGACAAATATACTGACATAAAACATTAATAATAGGGAAGCTGGGCATGCAGTATATGGGAATTCAGTGTAACTCCATAATTTTTGTTTTATAAATTTAAAACTATTCTGAAATAGTTAAAAAATTGGAAAGATTTCAAATAACCTAATGGTGCATCTCAGTGAAGGAAAGCAAAGACAAAGCAAGCCCAAACTTAGAAGAAAATAAGTAACAAAGATCATAGCAGAAATAAATGAAATAGGGGCTAAAAATATCAACAAAACAGAGTTGGTTTTTTGAAAAGATAGGCAAAATTGACAAGCCTTTAGCTGGACAAGCCAAGAAAAAAAGAGAGTAGATTCAAATCAATAAAACTAGAGATTAAAAAGGAGATATAATATTTCTCTCTGTCTCCCTCTCACTGTCCACTCTGCCTGTCAAAAATTAAAAAAAAAGGAGATATTATAACTGATACCACAAAAATACAAAGGATCATTAGGGACTATCATGAATAATTATATGTTAACAAATTGGAAAACTCAGAAAAGTAATAAATTTCAATCAAATTGGAAATTAGCAACTCGGGAATCCCCAGAGCACGTGCAAACACATGGAGATTGAACAACATGCTCCTGAATGAACAATGGGTCATAGAAGAAATTAAAAGAGAAATCAAAAATTTTCTGGAAGTAAATGAGGATAACAACACAACATACCAAAACCTATGGGATGCAACAAAAGCAGTGTTAAGAGGAAAGTTTATATCAATAGGTGCCTACATCAAGAAATTGGAGAGGCACCAAATAGATGAGCTTTCAAGTCATCTCAAGGATCTAGAAAATCTGCAGCAAACCAAACCCAAACCCAGTAGAAGAAGGGAAATAATTAAAATCAAAGAAGAAATCAACAGGATTGAATCCAAAAAAAATTACAAAAAATCAGCCAAACGAGGAGCTGGTTTTTTGAAAAAATAAACAAAATTGACACCCCATTGGCCCAACTCACTAAAAAAAGAAGAGAAAAGACCCAAATCAATAGGATCAGAGATGAAAAGAGAAACATAACAACAGACGCCACAGAAATAAAAAGAATCATCAGAAATTACTACAAGGACTTGTATGCCAGCAAACAGGGAAATCTATCAGAAATGGACAGATTCTTGGACACATACAACCTCCCTAAATTGAGCCAGGAAGACATAGGAAACCTAAACAGACCCATAACTGACACAGAAATTGAAACAGTAATAAAGGCCCTCCCAACAAAGAAAAGCCCAGGACCAGATGGATTCACCGCTGAGTTCTACCAGACATTTAGAGAAGAACTAACTCCAATTCTTCTCAAACTATTCAGAACACTCGAAAAAGAAGGAATTCTCCCAAATTCTTTCTATGAAGCCAGCATCACCTTAATTCCTAAGCCAGAAAAAGATGCAGCATTGAAAGAGAATTACAGACCAATATCCCTGATGAACATAGATGCAAAAATCCTCAATAAAATTCTGGCCAATAGAATGCAACAACACATCAGAAAGATCATCCACCCAGACCAAGTGGGATTTATCCCTGGTATGCAAGGATGGTTCAACATCCGCAAAACAATCAACGTAATACACCACATTAACAGGCTGCAGAAGAAAAACCATATGATTCTCTCAATAGACGCAGAGAAAGCATTTGATAAAATACAACACCCTTTCATGATGAAAACTCTAAGCAAACTGGGTATGGAAGGAACATTCCTCAATACAATCAAAGCAATATATGAAAAACCCACGACCAACATCCTATTGAATGGGGAAAAGTTGGAAGCATTTCCACTGAAATCTGGTACCAGACAGGGATGCCCACTCTCACCACTGCTATTCAATATAGTTCTGGAAGTTTTAGCTAGAGCTATTAGGCAAGAAAAAGAAATTAAAGGGATACAAATCGGGAAGGAAGAAGTCAAACTATCCCTCTTTGCAGATGATATGATTCTTTATTTAGGGGACCCAAAGAACTCTACTAAGAGACTATTGGAACTCATCGAAGAGTTTGGCAAAGTAGCAGGATATAAAATCAATGCACAAAAATCAACAGCCTTTGTATACACAGGCAATGCCACGGCTGAGGAAGAACTTCTAAAATCAATCCCATTCACAATAGCTACAAAAACAATCAAATACCTTGGAATAAACTTAACCAAGGACGTTAAAGAACTCTATGATGAAAACTACAAAACCTTAAAGAAAGAAATAGAAGAGGATACCAAAAAATGGAGAAATCTTCCATGCTCATGGACTGGAAGAATCAATATCATCAAAATGTCTATTCTCCCAAAAGCAATCTATACATTCAATGCAATACCAATCAAGATACCGAAGACATTCTTCTCAGATCTGGAAAAAATGATACTGAAATTCATATGGAGACACAGAAGACCTCGAATAGCCAAAGCTATCTTGTACAACAAAAACAAAGCCGGAGGCATCACAATACCTGATTTTAGGACATACTACAGGGCAGTTGTTATCAAAACAGCATGGTACTGGTACAGAAACAGATGGATAGACCAATGGAACAGAATAGAAACACCAGAAATCAATCCAAACATCTACAGCCAACTTATATTTGACCAAAGATCCAAATCTAATCCCTGGAATAAGGACAGTCTATTCAATAAGTGGTGCTGGGAAAACTGGATTTCCATATGCAGAAGCTTGAAGCAAGACCCATACCTATCACCTTACACAAAAATTCACTCAACGTGGATTAAAGACTTAAATCTACGGCCCGAAACCATCAAATTATTAGAGAGCATTGGAGAAACCCTGCAAGATATAGGTACAGGCAAAGACTTTTTGGAAAAGACCCCAGGAGCACAGGCAGTCAAAACCAAAATTAACATTTGGGATTGCATCAAATTGAGAAGTTTCTGTACTTCGAAAGAAACAGTCAGGAAAGTGAAGAGGCAACCGACAGAATGGGAGAAAATATTTGCAAACTATACTACAGATAAAGGGTTGATAACCAGAATCTACAAAGAAATCAAGAAAATCCACAACAACAGAAGAAACAACCCACTGAAGAGATGGGCCAAGGACCTCAATAGACACTTTTCAAAAGAAGAAATCCAAATGGCCAACAGACACATGAAAAAATGTTCAAGATCACTAGCAATCAGAGAAATGCAAATCAAAACCACAATGAGGTTTCACCTCACCCCGGTGAGAATGGCTCACATCCAGAAATCTACCAACAATAGATGCTGGAGAGGATGTGGGGAAAAAGGGACACTAACCCACTGTTGGTGGGAATGCAAACTGGTTAAGCCATTATGGAAGTCAGTCTGGAGATTCCTCAGAAACCTGAACATAACCCTACCATACAACCCAGCCATCCCACTCCTTGGAATTTACCCAAAGGAAATTAATTTGGCTAATAAAAAAGCCATCTGCACATTAATGTTTATTGCAGCTCAATTCACAATAGCTAAGACCTGGAACCAACCCAAATGCCCATCAACAGTAGACTGGATAAAGAAATTATGGGACATGTACTCCATAGAATACTATACAGCAGTAAGGAACAATGAAACCCAGTCATTTGAAACAAGATGGAGGGATCTGGAAAACATCATGCTGAGTGAATTAAGCCAGTCCCAAAGAGACAAATATCATTTCTTTTCCCTGATCGGCGACAACTAACTGAGCACCCAAGGGGAAACCTGCTGAAATGAAATGGACACTATAAGAAACAATGACCTGATCAGCTTAGGTCCTGACTCTAGATATAGAATGTAATACTTTATCCTTATACTTTGCGTTTCTGTGTGGGCACAAACTGATGAGCTCTTTACTAATGATATACTGAAGTGATCTTCTGTATATAAAGAGAATTGGAAATGAAAAAAAAAATAACAACCTGGTATTGAAGGGGAAATGGCATAGAAAGTTAATTAATTTGAAAAAAAAATCATGTGGGTTCTCTGTCTTTAATGTGCTGTACATTGCTATTTGATGCTATAATTAGTAATCCAATGGTAGTTTTTTTCACTTTGTAGTGCTATATGGGCAAAATGTTGAAAACTTTACCTAATATATACTAAGCTGATCTTCTGTATACAAAGAGAATTGAAAATGAATCCTTACATGAATGGAAGGGGAGAGGGAGCGGGAGAGGGGAGGGTTGCGGGCGGGAGGGAAGTTACGGGAGGGGGGAAGCCATTGTAACCCATAAGCTGTACTTTGGAAATTTATATTCATTAAATAAAAGTTAAAAAAAATAATAATAAAATCCGATAATGTTGATATGAGCATACATGCGTTTCAAAGATTTTGTACCAAAATAAATTGATCATTTAATTACATTTTCACAAGCTTTTGGAATACCCTGGTAATGTAATAAAAGTTATTGGATGCGAAAAAAAAAAGTGTATATAATCTCTTTATGTGAATTGATCCTGTCCAAATTGGGCTTGTTTGCTGTTTTCAATAAACTGTATTGGAATAGCAGTAAAAAAAAAAAAAAAGTAATAAATTTCTGGACACATGTGATCTACCAACACTGAACTATGAGACATAGAAAGTCTGAAAGGGCTAATAATGAACAATGAGATTGAATCAGTAATACAAATATCTCACAACAACAGAAAGCCCAGAACCAAATAGCTCCACTGCCAAATTCTACCAAACTTTTAAGGAAGAATTAACAACAGATCTTCTCAGAGTATTTCCAAAAATAGAAATGCAGGAAATGTCCAGACTCACTCCATGAGGACAGCATTATCCTGACACCAAAACCAGACAAACACACAACACAATGTGAAACTATAAACCAATATCCCAAAAGAACATAGATGTAAAAATTCTCAACGAATACTATCAAATAGAATCAACAGCACATCAAAAAAAAAAATCAGCCACCATGATCAAGTAAAATTTATTCCAGAGATGCAAAGGTGGATCAACATAAGAAAATTAATAAATGTACTATATCACATCAACAGAATGAATGATAAAAATCATATGATCATCTCAATAGATACAGAAAAGGTATTCAATAAAATTCAATATCCATTCATAAATAAATGCTTGAAAAATTTAGGAATGGAAGGATCATAATTCAACAAAATGAGAGCTATATATGATAAACCTACAGCCAACATAATACTGAATGGGAAAAATGAAAGTACTTTCTATTTTTACTAAAATTTCGAAGTAGCAGGTTATAAAATCAATACACAAAAATCAATATCCTTTGTATATATAGATAATACCACATCTGAGAAAGAACTTCTAAGGTCAATCCCTTTCACTAGAGTTGCAACAAAGATATTAAATACCTTGGAATAAATTTAACCAAGGACATCAAAGATCTCTACACAGGGAATTACAAAGCATTAAAGAAAGAAGTAGAAGATACAAAAAAATGGAAAAATCTTCCATGTTCATGGATTGAAAGAACCAATATCATCAAAATATCTATACTACCAAGAGCAGTTTACAGATTGAATGTGGTCCCAATCAAAACACCAATGACATTTTTCTTAGATATAGAAAAAAATAAAATTAAAATTCATAGGAGACCTCAAATAACTAAAGCAATCTTATACAACAAGAACAAAGCCAAAGGCACCATGATACCAAATTTCAAGATATGCTATAGGGCAGTTATAATCAAAACAGCCTGGTAATGGCACAAAAACAGGTGGATAGACCAATGGAACAGAATAGAATCTCCAGAAATCATCCCACACACCTACAACCATCTTATCTTTGACAAAGGTGCTAAAACCAATCCTTGAAGCAAGGACAGTTTCTTCAAAAAATGGTTCTGGGAAAACTGGATCTCCACATGCAGAAGTATGAAGCAAGACCCCTAACTTACAGCTTAAACAAAAATCTGCTCAAAATTGATCAAAGACCTAAATCTACAACCCAGATACCATCAAATTATTAAAAAACATTGGGGGAAACCTTGGAAGACATTGGTATAGGCAAAGACTCCAGAGGCACAGGCAATCAAAGCCAAAACTGAGAAATGGGATTACAAAAAATTGAGAAGCTTCTGTACTGCAAAAGAGACACTCAGCAAAGTGAAGAGGCAACCAACAGAATGGGAGAATTTGCAAATTATGCAACTGATAAAAGATTAACCACTAGAATATATAAAGAGCTCAAGAAACTCAACAACAAAACAAACAACCCAATTAAGAAATAAGCAAAGGACTCGTAGGGGCATTTTTCAAAAGAGGAAATCCAATTGGTCAACAGACACATGAAAAAATGCTCAGGATCACTAGCCATCAGGGAAATGCACATCAAAACCACTATGAGGTTTCACCTCACCCCTGTTAGAATACTTTTCATACAGAAATCATACAACAAATGCTGGTGAGGATGTGGGGAAATGGTATCCTAATCCACTGTTGATGGGAATTCAACAAGTACAACCATTGTGGAAGATACCTCATATATATGAATATAGACCTATCATATGACCCAGCCATCCCACTCCTGGGAGTTTACCTAAGGGAAATGTAATCAGCATATGAAAGAGTTATCTGTACCCCCATGTATATTGCAGCTCAATTCACAAAAACTAAGATATGGAATCAACCCAAATGTCCATCAACTGAAGACTGGATAAAGAATTTATGGGATATTTACACCATGGAATACTACACAGCAGTTACAAAAATGAAATCCTATCATTTGCAATAAAATGGATGCAACTGGAAAATATTATACTTAGTGAAATAAGCCAGTCCCAAAAGGACAAATACCATATTCTTTCCCTGATCTGTAGTAACTAATAGAACACCTAAAAAGCAATCTATAGAAGTGAAATTGACACTTTAACCTGCGATGACTTTGAACAGCCCTTGTCTTGACTGTTGAGGAACATGTTTTTTTTATGCTATTTGTTGAACTCCTTACTTGGTACAGAGTTTACCTTAGGTGTATAAAGTTAATTGAAAATAGATCTTAGTAAAAATAAGAATGGGAAGAAGTGAAGGAGGAGGAAGAAGGGTGGGAGTGCAGGTAGGAAGATGGATAGGGTAGGAAGAATCACTGTGTTCTATTTATGAAATGCATGAGGCTTATACACCTTACATAAAAGGTTTCTAGGGGAAAAATTAAGAAATTTAAAAAATTAAATGTTAAATTTAACAAGGATATTTACTCTCACCACTCTTTTTTTTAATTAAACTTTTATTTAATGAATATAAATTTCCAAAGTATAGCTTATGGGTTACAATGGCTTCCCCCCTCCCATAGCTTCCCTCCCGCCCGCAACCCTCCCCTTTCCCGCGCCCTTTCCCCTTCCATTCATGTAAAGATTCATTTTCAATTCTCTTTGTATACAGAAGACCAGTTTAGTATATATTAGGTAAAGATTTCAACATTTTGCCCATATAGCAACATTAAGTGAAAAAACTACCATTGGATTACTAATTATAGCATTAAATAGCAATGTACAGCACATTAAAGACAGAGATCCTACATAATTTTTTTTTCAAATTAATTAATTTTCTATGCCATTTCCAATTTAACACCAGCTTGTTTTTTTTTTCATTTCCAATTCTCTTTATATACAGAAGATCACTTCAGTATATAATTAGTAAAGACCTCATCAGTTTGTGCCCACACAGAAACGCAAAGTATAAAAATACTGTTTCAGTACTAGTTATAGCATCACTTGGCTTTAGACGACACATTAGGGACAGATCCCACATGGGGTGTAAGTACACAGTGACTCCTGTTGCTGATTTAACAATTTGACACTCCTGTTCATGGCGTCAGTAATCTCCCTAGGCTCTAGTCATGAGTTGCCAGGGCTATGGAAGCCTTTAGAGTTCGCTGACTTTGATCTTATTCCGATAGGGTCATAGTCAAAGTGGAAGTTCTCTCCTCCCTTCGGAGAAGGGTACCTCCTTCTTTGATGGCCCCGTTCTTTCCACTGGGATCTCACTCACAGAGATCATTCATTTAGGTCTTTTTTTTTTTTTCCATGGTGTCTTGGCTTTCCATGCCTGCTATACTCTCATGGGCTCTTCAGCCAGATCTGAATGCCTTGAGGGCTGATTCTGAGGCCAGAGTGTTGTTTAGGACATCTGCCATCCTATGAGTCTGCTGTGTATCCCACTTCCCATGTTGGATCTTTCTCTCCCTTTTTGATTCTATCAGTTAGTATTAGCAGATACTTGTCTTGTTTGTGTGATCTCTTTGACTCTTAGAGCTATCAGAGCTATCAATTGTGAGCTGAAATTGATCACTTGGACTAGTGCGATGGCATTGGTACATGCCATCTTGATGGGATTGTGTTGGAATCCCCTGGCACATTTCTAACTCCACCATTTGCGGCAAGTCCGATTGAGCATGTTCCAAATTGTTCATCTCCTCCCTCTCTTTTTCCACTCTTAGATTTAACAGGGATCACTTTTCAGTTAAAATTTAAACACCTAAGAATAATTGTGTGTTAATTACAGAGTTCAACCACTAGTACTAGAACAACAACAACAACAACAAATACTAAAAAGGATAAAGTATTACATTGTACATCTAAAGTCAGGACAGGAACTGATCAGGTCATTGTTGCTTATAGTGTCCATTTCACTTCAACAGGTTTCCCCTTTGGCGCTCAGTTGTCACTGATCAGGGAAAACAAATGATATTTTTCTCTTTGGGACTGGCTTAATTCACTCAGCATGATGTTTTCCAGATCCCTCCATCTTGTTGCAAATGACTGGGTTTCGTTGTTTCTTACTGCTGTATAGTATTCTATGGAGTACATGTCCCATAATTTCTTTATCCAGTCTACTGTTGATGGGCATTTGGGTTGGTTCCAGGTCTTAGCTATTGTGAATTGAGCTGCAATAAACATTAATGTGCAGATGGCTTTTTTATTAGCCAAATTAATTTCCTTTGGGTAAATTCCAAGGAGTGGGATGGCTGGGTTGTATGGTAGGGTTATGTTCAGGTTTCTGAGGAATCTCCAGACAGACTTCCATAGTGGCTGAACCAGTTTGCATTCCCACCAACAGTGGGTTAGTGTCTCTTTTTCCCCACATCCTCTCCAGCATCTGTTGTTGGTAGATTTCTGAATGTGAGCCATTCTCACCGGGGTGAGATGGAACCTCATTGTGGTTTTGATTTGCATTTCTCTGATTGCTAGTGATCTTGAACATTTTTTCATGTGTCTGTTGGCCATTTGGATTTCCTCTTTCGAAAAATGTCTATTGAGGTCCTTGGCCCATCTCTTAAGTGGGTTGTTTGTTTTGTTGTTGTGGATTTTCTTGATTTCTTTGTAGATTCTGGTTATCAATCCTTTATCTATAGTATAGTTTGCGAATATTTTTTCCCATTCTGTTGGTTGCCTCTTCACTTTCCTGACTGTTTCTTTTGAAGTACAGAAACTTCTCAATTTGATGCAATCCCAAATGTTAATTTTGGTTTTGACTGCCTGTGCTGTTGGAGTATTTTCCGGGAAGTCTTTGCCTGTGCCTATATCTTGCAGGGTTTCTCCAATGCTCTCTAATAATTTGATGGTTTCGGGTCATAGATTTAAGTCTTTAATCCATGTTGAGTGAATTTTTGTGTAAGGTGATAGGTATGGGTCTTGCTTCAAGCTTCTGCATATGGAAATCCAGTTTTCCCAGCACCACTTATTGAATAGACTGTCCTTATTCCAGGGATTAGATTTGGATCTTTGGTCAAATATAAGTTGGCTGTAGATGTTTGGATTGATTTCTGGTGTTTCTATTCTGTTCCATTGGTCTATCCATCTGTTTCTGTACCAGTACCATGCTGTTTTGATAACAACTGCCCTGTAGTATGTCCTAAAATCAGGTATTGTGATGCCTCCGGCTTTGTTTTTGTTGTACAGGATTGCTTTGGCTATTCGAGGTCTTCTGTGTCTCCATATGAATTTCAGCATCATTTTTTCCAGATCTGAGAAGAAGGTCTTGGGGATCTTGATGGGTATTGCATTGAATGTATAAATTGCTTTTGGGAGAATAGACATTTTGATGATATTGATTCTTCCAATCCATGAGCATGGAAGATTTCTCCATTTTTTGGTATCCTCTTCTATTTCTTTCTTTAAGGTTTTGTAGTTTTCATCATAGAGTTCTTTAACGTCCTTGGTTAAGTTTATTCCAAGGTATTTGATTGTTTTTGTAGCTATTGTGAATGGGATTGATTTTAGAAGTTCTTCCTCAGCCGTGGCATTGCCTGTGTATACAAAGGCTGTTGATTTTTGTGCATTGATTTTATATCCTGCTACTTTGCCAAACTCTTCGATGAGTTCCAGCAGTCTCTTAGTAGAGTTCTTTGGGTCCCCTAAATAAAGAATCTTATCATCTGCAAAGAGGGATAGTTTGACTTCTTCCTTCCCGATTTGTATCCCTTTAATTTCTTTTTCTTGCCTAATAGCTCTGGCCAAAACTTCCAGAACTATATTGAATAGCAGTGGTGAGAGAGGGCATCCCTGTCTGGTACCAGATTTCAGTGGAAATGCTTCCAACTTTTCCCCATTCAATAGGATGTTGGTCGTGGGTTTTTCATATATTGCTTTGATTGTATTAAGGAATGTTCCTTCCATACCCAGTTTGCTTAGAGTTTTCATCATGAAAGGGTGTTGTATTTTATCAAATGCTTTCTCTGCGTCTATTGAGAGAATCATATGGTTTTTCTTCTGCAGTCTGTTAATGTAGTGTATTACGTTGATTGTTTTGCGAATGTTGAACCATCCCTGCATACTGGGGATGAATCCCACTTGGTCTGGGTGGATGATCTTTCTGATGTGTTGTTGCATTCTATTGGCCAGAATTTTATTGAGTATTTTTGCATCTATGTTCATCAGGGATATTGGTCTGTAATTCTCTTTCAATGTTGCGTCTCTTTCTGGCTTAGGAATTAAGGTGATGGTGGCTTCATAGAAAGAATTTGGGAGGATTCCCTCTTTTTCGATTGCTCTGAATAGTTTGAGAAGAATTGGAGTTAGTTCTTCTCTAAATGTCTGGTAGAACTCAGCAGTGAATCCATCTGGCCCTGGGCTTTTCTTTGTTGGGAGGGCCTTTATTACTGTTTCAATTTCTGTGTCAGTTATGGGTCTGTTTAGGTTTTCTATGTCTTCCTGGCTCAATTTAGGTAGGTTGTATGTGTCCAAGAATCTGTCCATTTCTGATAGATTTCCCTGTTTGCTGGCATACAAGTCCTTGTAGTAATTTCTGATGATTCTTTTTATTTCTGTGGCGTCTGTTGTTATGTTTCCCATTTCATCTCTGATCCTATTGATTTGGGTCTTTTCTCTTCTTTTTTTAGTTAGTTGGGCCAATGGGGTGTCAATTTTGTTTATTTTTTCAAAAAACCAGCTCCTCGTTTGGCTGATTTTTTGTAATTTTTTTTTGGATTCAATCCTGTTGATTTCTTCTCTGATTTTAATTATTTCTCTTCTCCTACTGGGTTTGGGTTTGGTTTGCTGCAGATTTTGTAGATCCTTGAGATGACTTGAAAGCTCATCTATTTGGTGCCTTTCCAATTTCTTGATGTAGGCACCTATTGATATAAACTTTCCTCTTAACACTGCTTTTGCTGTATCCCATAGGTTTTGGTATGTTGTGCTGTTATCCTCATTTACTTCCAGAAAATTTTTGATTTCTCTTTTAATTTCTTCTATGACCCATTGTTCATTCAGGAGCATGTTGTTCAATCTCCATGTGTTTGCACATGCTCTAGGGATTCCTGAGTTGCCAATTTCCAATTTCATTCCTTTGTGGTCTGAGAAGCTGCATGGTATGATTCTAATTCTTTTGAATTTGCTGAGACTTGCTTTATGGCCTAGTATGTGGTCAATCCTAGAGAGGGTTCCATGTACTGCTGAGAAGAATGTAAAGTCCTTAGATGTAGGATGAAAAGTTCTGTAGATATCTGTTAGATCCATTTGGGCTATAGTGTCATTTAAATCTACTGTCTCCTTGTTGATCTTCTGTCCTGTTGATCTGTCTATCTCTGTACTCTCACCACTCTTATTCAGCATATTACTGGAAGTCTTAGAACAGTTAGTTAACAGATATAAATGAAAGACCTATAAATATGAAAGGAGGAAGTAAAATTATCTGTGTTTGTAGATGATATGATTCTACATATAAAAAAACCTACCAATACTAGTAGAACTGTATAAACAAAACCAGTAAAGATGTAGGATTCAAAATCATAACATTCTACCCTATTACCCAATGCAATCTCAGATTTAATGTGATCCTAATCAATATGCTAATGGCATTCTTCATAGGATAGAAAGAAAAATTCTAAAACGTATATGAAAGCTGAAAAGTGCCAGAATAGCCAAAGCAATCTTGAACAAAAAGAACAAAGCTAGAGATACCACAAGATCTGACTTCAAGTCATACTATGGAGCTATGATAACCAAAACAGGAAGATGGCAAAATAGGGAGGGAGCTCACTGATAGCCCAAAAAAAGATAGTTTAATAAAAGTGGAGTTGTGTAGTCTCAGTGAAGAGTTAGGGAAAAAACTGCACAGGAAACTCTTCCAGAATTAGAGGGACATGGTAGATCTACCTGGAGAACATGGGCACCCACAGCTTGGGAGCCTAGATGCCGAGAATCTTCTCCCCTGCATCAGCACTGGAAAGGGAGTAGAGGTGAAACCACAGTAGCCCGAGACATTTGTGGAAAAGTGGCAGGAAGAGCCTAGAGGGAACGAGGCTTGAAGCCCCATGGGGGAAAGTACACCAGCCTAACCAGAGCAGAGAAAAAATGAAAGGGACGGTAAGGACATGATTCTGTCTCCACACACACCTTACAAAGGCGAGCAAGACAATAGAGCAGGCACCATTTTGAACATACGTAACAGCTGCGCCAGCTAGGGGCTACACCCAAACTTAGCAAAGCAGAAACACCTGTCTGTGGTTGGGAGTAATAATAGGAGACTAAGACCTAGTGAATGTGTAGAGCTTTTGAACCAGGACTATGAAAACAAAAACAAAAACTGAGGGTGTGTGGGAAAACTCATGGTGTGGCTGAGACATAACTAGTCTCAGTGGGAGACGCCACAAGCTTGGGTGGCCTTGGCTACCTGGTGAGAGACATAGCAGGGAAATCTGAGCTTGCACTGAGGACTACACAGATCCTATGTGTGGTGCTTGGGACAGAGCAGACGAATATTACACCCACTGGGGCTGCACTGATTGCCATTGAGGAGAAGAGCTCAGCTGAGCAGAGTTACTTCCATTCTGAATTTAAAAAAAAAAAAGAGAGAGAGAGAGATTTACCACTCCAAACCTGGGTGTGTCCCCTTCGGCACACCCTTAACCCTGAAAAACTGAATAGAGCTCTCTGGCCACACCCACCACAAGCCTCTAGAGATTCACAAAAAGCAGACAGTCCACTTAAGCTAGAGTCATAGTATAACAAGAAAAGCCACCACAGCGGGAAAAAAAAAGAAAAAGAAGAAACCAAATAATATCTCCACAATGCCAAACAACAAATGCAAAAACTGAGGAAACAAGAACAAGGAAGACATGATGATGCTCCCAAATGACCACAACACTCCAATACAAGATTATGAAGATGATGAGACAGAAGAAATGCAAGATACAGAATTCAAAAAATTTATGATAAGAACATTTAGAAGTTATCAAAAACAAATGCATGAACTACAGAAATCCATACTGGAAAGGAAAGAAAATCTCTCGCATGAAAATGAAGTCTTAAGTAGGAATAAAATGAAATGAGGAATTTAGTAGAACATGAAATTGAGATATTGAAATCAAAATGAATGAAGAATTCAATAGAATAAATAAAAAACACATTTGAGAGCCTTAAAAAAAGAATCAGTGAGGCAGAAGAGAGAATATCCAACTTAGAAGACAGAGCACAGGAAAGCATACAGTCAAACCAAAGAAAAGAAGAGGAAATTAGAAATCTAAAAAATATTGTCAGGAATCTACAGGATACTTTTGAAAAACCCAACATTCAGGTTCTAGGAGTTCCTGAAGTCATGGAGAGAGAGAAAGGATTAGAAGGCCTTTTAGTGAGATACTAGCAGAAATCTTCCAGGGTTTGGAGAAGGAAAGAGACATCCAAGTACAGGAAGCACATAGAACCCCCAATAAACATGACCAAAAGAGATCCTCACCACAATACATTATAATCAAACTCACCACAGTGAAACATAAAGAAAAGATTCTTTTTTTTTGACAGGCAGAGTGGACAGTGAGAGAGAGAGAGAGAGAGACAGAGAGAAAGGTCTTCCTTTTTTCCGTTGGTTCACCCCCCAATGGCCACTGCGGCTGGCACGCTGCAGCCGGCGCACCGCACTGATCTGAAGCCAGGAGCCAGGTGCTTCTCCTGGTCTCCCATGCGGGTGCAGGGCCCAAGCACTTGGGCCATCCTCCACTGTACTCCCTGGCCACAGCAGAGAGCTGGACAGGAAGAGGGGCAACCGGGACAGAACTGGCGCCCGAACCAGAACTAGAACCTGGTGTGCCAGTGCCGTAGGCAGAGGATTAGCCTATTGAGCTGCGGCGCTGGCAAGAAAAGATTCTAAAATGTGCAAGAGAGAAATGTCAGATTACTCTCAGAGGATCTCCAATTAGTCCCACAGCAGACTTCTCATCAGAAACCCTACAGGCTAGGAGGAATAGGCGAGATATAGCCCAAGTACTAAGAGAAAAAAACTGCCAGCCCAGAATATTATATCCTGAAAGCTCTCATTTGTGAATGCAGGTGAAATAAAGACCTTTCATAGCAAACAGAAATTGGAAGAATTTGTCACCACTCGTCCAGCCCTGCAAAAGATGCTTCAACTTTCCAGTTAAAGGCATAGATTGGCTGAATGGATTAAAAAACAAAACCCATCTATTTGCTGCTTACAAGAAACAAACACATCTTTCCAACAAAGATGCATGTAGACTGAAAGTAAAAGGTTGGAAAAAGATATTCCATGCCAATAGAAACCAAAAAAGAGCTGGCATAGCCATCTTAATATCAGGCAAAATAAACTTTAACACTAAAACTGTTAAGAGAGACAAAGAGGGGCACAAATAAGGGATCAATTCAACAGGAAGATGTAACTATTATAAATGTATATGCACCTTCTTACAGGGCACCAGTTTATTTAAAAGATATGTTAAAGAACTTAAATGGAAACTTAGATTCCAATACAATAATATTGGGGACTTCAATACTCCACTTTCAGTAATAGACAGATCAACAGGACAGAAGATCAATAAGGAAACAGCAGATTTAATTGACACTATAGCCCAAATGGATCTAACAGATATCTACAGAATTTTTCATCCTACAGTTAAAGAATACACATTCTTCTCAGCAGTACATGGAATCTGCTCTAGCATTGACCACATACTAGGCCACAAAGAAACCCTTGGCAAATTCAAAAGAATTGAAATCATACCATGCATCTTATCAGACCACAATGGAATGAAGCTGGAAATTTGCAAATTAGGAATCCCTAGAGCATATGCAAACACATGGAGACTGAACAACATGCTCCTGAATGAACACTGGGTCGTAGATGAAATCAAAAGAGAAATCAAAAACTTTCTGGAAGTAAATGAGGATAACAACACAACATATCAAAACGTATGGGATACAGCAAAAGCAGTGTTAAGAGGAAAGTTCATAGCAATAAGTGCCTACATCAAGAAATTGAAAAGGCACCAAATAAATGAGCTATCAACGCATCTCAAGGATCTAGAAAAAATACAGCACACCAGAGCCAAAACTAGTAGGAGAAGAGAAATAATTAAAATCAGAGAAGAAATTAACAGGATTGAATAAAAAAAAAACATTACAAAAGATCAGCAAAATGAAGAGCTGTTTTTTTGATAAAATAAACAAAATTGACAGACCATTGGCCCAACTAACTAAAAAAGAAGAGAGAAGACCCAAATCAATAAAATCAGAGATGAAAACGGGAATGTAACAACAGGCACCACAGAAATAAAAGAGTCATGAGAAATTACTACAAGGAGTTGTATGCCAACAAACAGGGAAATCTATCAGAAATGGATAGATTCCTGGAAACATACAACCTACCTAAATTGAACCATGAAGACATAGAAAACCTAAACAGACTCATAATCAAGTCAGAAATTGAATCAGTAATAAAGGCCCTCCCAACAAAGAAAAGCCCAGGACTGGATGGATTCACTGCTGAATTCTACCAGACATTTAAAAAAGAACTAACTCCAATTCTTCTCAAACTATTCAGAACAATCAAAAAAGAGGGAATCCTCTCAAATTCTTTTTTTTTTTTTTTATTGACAGGCAGAGTGGACAGTGAGAGAGAGAGACAGAGAGAAAGGTCTTCCTTTTTTCTGTTGGTTCACCCCCCAGTGGCCACTGCGGCTGGCACTCTAGGGCCAGCGCACCGCACTGATCCGAAGCCAGGAGCCAGGTGCTTCTCCTGGTCTCCCATGGGCTGCAGGGCCCAAGCACTTGGGTCATCCTCCACTGCACTCCCGGGCCACAGCAGAGAACTAGACTGGAAATGGAGCAACCGGAACAGAATCCAGCACCCCGACCAGGACTAGAACCCAGGGTGCCGGCGCTGCAGGCAGAGGATTAGCCTATTGAGCTGCAGCACTGGTCCCAAATTCTTTCTATGAAAACAGCATCACCTTAATTCCTAAACCTGAAAAAGATGCAGCATCGAAAGTGAATTAGAGAAAATCAAAGCCAGTTTTAAATTACTGAGATGGAGACTGTCAGCCCTATCAGGCATCACTTATCATCATCTTCAGCATTTTGAAGCATCCATTAAAGGTGTTTACAAGCTAAACAAAGAGGCCCTGTGCCCATCCTGGACACCATTTTTGCAGGTCTATAGTTTAGGCAGATAGCAGCATGGGAATTTTCTGATGATTCATGGGAGAAACATCACTTAGTTCCAACTTTTCTCATTTCCCTTTCAGTGTTGAAAGTTAAACTCAAGGGGCCGGCGCCGTGACTCACTTGGTTAATCCTCTGCCTGCGGTGCCAGCATCCCATATGGGCGCTGGGTTCTAGTCCCGGTTGCTCCTCTTCCAGTCCAGCTTTCTGCTGTGGCCCAGGAAGGCAGTGGAGGATGGCTCAGGTGTTTGGGCCCTGCACCCGCATGGGAGACCAGGAAGAAGCACTTGGCTCCTGGCTTCGGATCTGCACAGCGCCGGCTGTGGTGGCCATTTGGGGAGTGAACCAATGGAAGGAAGACCTTTCTCTCTGTCTCTCTCTCTCACTGTCTATAACTCTACCTGTCAAAAATAAAAAAAAAAAGAAAATTAAACTCAAAATTTACCTGGCTCAGCAATTGTCTACCCATCTAACTCTACTCATCACTGTATCAGCTTTTGCTGATAATGTGACTTGTTAAACCTTTGTTCCTCAGCAGTAAGAAGGGGATAATAAGAAAAAACTTCTCAGTGTTTACATATGAATAATTAGAAATACGATATGCTAGCTATTTAGCATACAGCAATTGTTTAAAGACCTTAAGGTTCTTCTTTGGTGTGGTCCTCTGATGGATCAAGATCAAAATTAATAAGAATTTGAAATACATCAAATTTCTCTTTGGATATCTCTCCTTCCCTTCTTTTTGAATCCACTCTAATTTCCGTGCCCTTTTAATTTTTGTTTTTGCCTCTGACCCTTTCCTTTCTTAACATTCTGAAATAACTATGATTAACTTTAATTAATATGGAAGTTAATTCATGATACTAAGAATCAGAATGGAGAGGAGATGCTGTTATACATCAGATTAAGCTACTATCCTCAGTGCTGACATTCCATATGGACAACAATTCAAGTCCTGGCTGCTCCATTTCTGATCCAGCTGCCTGCTGCTGTGCCTGGGGAAAGCAGCAGAAGATGTCCAAGTTCTTGGACCCCTGCATCCATTTAGGAGACCCAGAAGAAGCTCCTGGCTCCTAGTTTCAGCCTGGCCCAAAACTGGCCATTGTGGCTATTTGGGGAGTGAACCAGTGGATGGAGGATATCTCTCTCTCTTTCTGTAACTCTGCCTTTCAAATAAATAAATCTTTTTAAAAAATCAAAATGGAGATTAAAGTTGATATCCATATTCCACACTGTAGT
Organism: Lepus europaeus; assembly: GCF_033115175.1. Classification (NCBI taxonomy): domain Eukaryota; kingdom Metazoa; phylum Chordata; class Mammalia; order Lagomorpha; family Leporidae; genus Lepus; species Lepus europaeus. The sequence continues at coordinate 52,995,616 of NC_084828.1, forward strand.
TTACCATTAGTTACAACATTTTTAGAGTTGTTTTCCCTGGCCTGGCGCTGTGGCTCACTCAGCTAATCCTCTGCCTGCAGTGCCGGCACCCTGGGTTATAGTCCTGGTTGGGGCGCCAGGTACTAGTTCCAGTTGCTCCTCTTCCAGTCCAGCTTTCTGCTGTGGCCCGAGAGGGCAGTGGAGGATGGCCCAAGTGCTTGGGCCCTGCACCCGCATGGGAGACAGGGAGGAAGCCCCTGGTTCCTGGCTTCAGATTGGCACAGCACCAGCCGTAGCGGCCATTAGGGGAGTGAACCAACAGAAGGAAGACCTTTCTCTCTGTCTCTCTCTCACTGTCTATAACTCTACCTGTCAAATAAAAAAAGAATTATTTTCCTTAAAATATCCACAGCAGAGATGTCCATTATCCATGCTCCTTTCATCTGTAGGTGTTTAGGGAACATCTTTTCTCTTTAGTTAATAAATTCTATAGCATTGGCCAAGGGTAAGTATCTTTGGATATAAGCATATGGCCAGCACAGACCAGCTAAAATTAATCTGTTATTCAAGTGGAAGTTCTAAAACTGGAAAATTCAATGAATTGGCTTAAAAACAAATTGAAGATTTCTGAAAAAGAGATATTGAGTTAGAAGATAAATCAATAGACAATAATCAACTTGAATAATAAGAAAAAGGAAAAAAGACTGAAATAAGAATGGACAGAGCCCCAGTAGCCCGAGACAATATCAGGAGATCTGTATATTGTCAGAGTCATAAAAAGAGAAGAGGAAATGGGGAAGAAGCAACATTTGAAGAAACCATGGCCACAAAACTTGGTGAAAAACATCAGTTTATAAATATAAGAAGGTCAGCAAACACTCAGTAGGATAAATGTGAACAAAAATCAGAACTTGGAATTTTATACTCAAACTAATGGACGCCACAGATAAAAATACTGAAAGCAACCAGAGATAAAGGATACATTTATACAAAAGGAAAAATAATATGCATAATGATTGATTTCCAGTGAAGTCCAGAAGATAATGGAATTTCATACGTAGAGTCCTGAAGAAAATAAAACCTTACTGACCTAGAATTCTTTTTAAAAAAGCATTTATTTATTTGAAAAGCAGATTGACAGAGAAAGAAGGAGAGAGAAAGAGAAAGAAACATCTCCTATCTGCTGGTTTACTCCTGAAATGGCTACAACAGACAGGACCGGACCAGGCCAAACCCAGGAGGCAGGAATTCATCCAAGTCTCCCATGTTGTTGGCATGGGCTCAAGTATTTGGACCATCTTCTGCTGCTTTCCTAGGCACATTACCAGGGAGTTGGATTGGAAGCAGAGCAGTCAGAACTCCAAATGAGCACTCTAATTTGCGATGCTGGTGTTGTAGGCAGCAGCTTGACCATTTGTACAATGCCAGCCCCTCAAACTAAAATTCTACATCCTATAAAAATATTCCTCATTGGCTCATGTTGCATCTCTCTGTTACTTACTCCCTTGAACAACAGCCTGGAATTAATTAATTAATTTGAAAGGCAGGGTAACAGAGAGAGGGAGAGACAGAGAGAGAAGGAATGACATAGAAAGAGGCAGAAATCTTTTATCTACTGGTTCTCTCCCCAAAATCCCACAACAGCAGAGTCTGAGCCAGGCTGAAGCCAGGGGCACAGAATGTCATCTGGGCCTCCCACGTGGGTGGCAGACACCCAAGAACTTGAAGGGTAGACAATTGCTGAGCCAGGTAAATTTTGAGTTTAATTTTCAACACTGAAAGAGAAATGAACTTGGGTCATTACTTGTTGCCTTCGTAGGCACATTAGCTAGATCAGAAATGGAGTAGCCAGGATTTGAACCACCACCCTTACAAGGGAGGCTGGTGTCCCAAGTGGCAGTTTAACTCACTGCTCCACAAGGCCAGCCCCAGTTCAGCCATTTCAATGGCAGATTTGGTTAGATTGGACCCACTCAGATAGTTTAAGAGAATCTCTCCTGTGTCAAGGTCACATCTGCAACACCACTTTGCAATGGGAGGTAACATGTTCATAGGTTCCAATGATTTGGGCACAGATATATTTATGTGGCCATCATTCTGCCTACCAGAGCCAATTATACATTCCCATGTAAAACATAATAAACCTTCCTTTACCTCTCACACGAAAGTCAATTTCACATGGACTGAAACTCTAAATGTGTGAGTGAAAAGTACAATTTGGAAGAATACATAGAAGAATGTCTTCATGATACTGGAATAGTAAAGGATTTTATACCTAGAACACAAAAAGCATAAAATTAAGAAACTGACCTAGATTCAAATAAGAATTTATTTGCTTCAAAAGATCCTATTAAAGAGTGGAATGCAAGATAGAGTAAGGGAAGGTATGCAGAGCACATGGCATCACTGACAGGTGGTGTCTAAGTTGGGATTCCCTGGAAAGCTGGGCCCGAGGCAGGAGCTCTGGGGATTCTGGTGTGTGTTATCCTTCACAAAGAAACAAACTAATATCAACCAAAAAGAGGTGCCTTAAATGGAAAACTTATATATTAAATACTTTCTGTGTGTAAAACTTGGTTCTAAATATTGTGTGTGTGTGTGTGTGTGTGTGAAGAGAAAGCCAAGTTCCGAAGAGTTAGTGTCCTAAAACTATTAAGTATGGTCTGTGAAGGCAGAGATTTGTGTCTGCTTCATTTACCGCTACACTCCGACAGTGACTTTAGTTAAAGTGGCAGAGACAGGATTCAAACCTAAGCAGTCTCTAGAAGAGCCTACTTTCTTCACATGGCACAACACAGCACATAACATCACTTATTCATTTAAAATCTCCTATTTGTCTCCATACCATAAGAATAAAGATGACAAGGGGGCCAGCGCTGTGGCACAGTAGATTAATCCTCCGCCTGCAGCACTGGTATCCCACATGGGCACCTGTTCCAGTCCTGGCTGCTTCTGTTCTGATCCAGCTCTCTGCTATCGCCTGAGAAAGTAGTGGAAGATGGCTCAAGCACTTGGGTCCCTGTACCTGCATACCTGCATGGGAGACCTGGAAGAAACTCTCGGCTCCTGGCTTTGGATCGGCTCAGCTCTGGCTGTTGCGACCATTTGGGGAGTGCATTAGCAGATGGAAGATCTTTCTCTCTGTCTCTCCCTCTCTCTGTAACTCTATCTCTCAAATAAATAAATAAATAAATATTTTTTAAAAAAAAGTGTAAAGATGACAAAAGTATAAGAGAGAGGCCAGCGCTGTGGCATAACACCACCTGCAGCGTTGGCATCTCATATGAGTGCTGGTTTGAGACTTGGTTGCTCCACTTCCAATCTAGCTCCCTGATAATATGTGTGGGAAAACAGTGGGAGATGGTCCAAGTTCGTGGGCCCCTGTACTCAAATGGGAGACCTAGAAGAAGCTCCCAGCTCCTGGCTTTGAATTGGCCCAGGTCCGGCCATTGCAACCATTAGGGGAGTGAACTAGTGGATGAAAGATCTCTCTCTCTCCCCTTCTTTCTCTGTATGTCTACCTTTCAAACAAATACATACATCTTTTTAGAAAAATATAAGAATAAAAATAATCACAAAATTTCACATCCATTGATCTAGATTCTTAGAGGAAAAATGGATGAAGAATGCAAAAGCCTGAAGAATGTTTTAAATACTTCTTTTCCCCACTAGGTTTATTTAAGATCACATTCCTGTTGCTCCCAGCCAACATTTCAGCCCTTGCCAATGAAGTTCACAGATTACAGAAATGCACCTTTATCACCCTTCTCTCAACATCCAAATCTAATCCCTGTGTGACCCTCGCCCACCTGAAGGGCATGTTGGCATTGGCTGCTAGTTCATCGGTGTTGTTTCCAGCCACTGGACTGTATTAAACTGAAATCAAAACCAAAAGCATGTTCCTCTGAGAAGCAGGCCGCCACAGACTTCCACACTAAATACTGAGCATTTTTTCCCCCAGCTATGCAGAAGCTCCAAGCATGGTGATCAAGAAGTGTATTGTCAGATTACAGGTCACTGTGGAAGTTTTTTGGTGTTGGTGCTGTTCACATTGTTCGTAGTGGTGATGATGTGTGTGTTTGAAACACAGGTTGGAAAGTGTGTATAATGGTCTGCTCTCATTTTAAGAAATGATAACCAGTATATGTTCATATAATATAGACACTAAAGTCTCTTCCAAGAAGATCATAGTATTCCTTCTGTTGGAAGATGGCCAGGTTGCCAATTCAAAAGTATTAAATTCAAAAGTATTAAATTTGTGGGCCATAAAGCCATATTGATAATTAAAGCCTTAGAAATATTATTATGGTAACATTAGATATAGACTTCCAAAATTTGTGATTATATCCAAGATATATAAGAGAAACAACATACAATCTAAAATATCAGTTTATTCCTAGTCCATTTTCATTTTGTGCAAAATATGTTTATATATATATATATGCACACACACACATATACATATCCACTATCAAATGCAATTAGTATAACTCCTTATTTCCTTCAGCCTATTGAAAGTGGATGGTTGGGGCCGACACTGTGGCACAGCAGGTTAAAGCCCTGGCCTGTTCTAGTCCCAACTGCTCCTCTTCCAATCTGGCTCTCTGCTGTGGCCTGGGATAGCAGTAGAAGATGGCCCAAGTCCTTGAGCCCCTGCACCTGTGTGGGAGACCCGGAGGAAGCTCCTGGCTCCTGGCTTCAGATTGGCGCAGCTCCGGCTGTTGTGGCCATCTGGGAAGTGAATCATCGGATGAAAGGCCTCTCTCTCTGTCTCTGCCTCTCTCTGTAACTCTTTCAAATAAATAAAATAAATCTTAAAAAAAAGTGGATGGTTTACTTTTTCTTAAAGAATGTGAAGCTTCTATATAGCAATCTCTTATTCAATCGGTCATGAAATTGTACTCATTTTGAAAGATGTGATCTCACAAACTCTCAGAATGACATGCAATGAAGTTCAAGCCTGTAGGAAACCACTTAAGAGGAAAATATAGGCATATCTTGAAGACAAATGAACAATTTTCAAATATTTAATATTGTACCACAGATTATTCGCTGTCTTTCAAATTTTATATTTGGCTTACTATATAGACAATCTATAAGTATAAGTAAATGCATCTTGAACATTTGCATCCTTATAGATCTTTTCACATTCTTGCATTAATAAATCAGTAAAACAAAGCATTTATTTGAAAGAATGGGACACACGGCATAGTAGAAAGAGCCTGGATTTTTGGAGTCAGGCTCAGATAGATTCAGATACTGACTCTGCCACTACTTACGTGATTTGCCTTTGATTTTGCTTTTCACCTCCATAATGAATAATAATAACACCTGCCTTGCAGAATTGTTGGGGGGATTTTTATGCAGCAACTACTTTAACATTAGTTATTTCTGCATTATACACCTTTATAATATAAATATTGAAAATAAATCTTTCATTCATCTAGTTATGGTAGTTCATGAATATCTCAAAATTACAAACTTGAAAAATAGTGAAACAAGAAATAAAATATGAAAGTGATGAAATATATGACAAGATTCCCTCTGAGTCCTTGTTTATCTCTACTACCATGTAGCCTGATTGTCTACCTCTATGAGGCCCTAGGTAAGTGTGGGTTAGATGGCCGGACCCTGACAGCATCAGTCACTGTGTGGTCACAAGAGGACGGGTAGTGGCTCCTGGGATCTGGTCACTGAAATTGCTTGTTGAAAACCAAATTGCAGGGGCGGTGTTGTGATGTAGGTGATAAGGGCACCACCTGAAACACCAGCATCCTATAGCTGGTTCAGGTCCTGGCTGCTCCACTTTCAACCCAGCTGCCTGCTAAAGTGCCTGGCAAAGCAATAGAAGATGGCACAAGTACTTGGGGTCCTGGCACCCACGTGGAAGACCCAGAAGAATCTCCTAGCTCCTGGCTTCAAACAGGACCAGCTCTGGCCTTTGCGGCCATATGGGGAATGAACAATCAGATGAAAGATTGCTTTCTCTATCTCCCTCCCTCTCTCTCTTCCTATAACTCTGCCTTTCAAATAAATAAATAAATCTTAAAAAATACTTTATTGCAACCATGAAGCTTCAGAAAAATGTTGCTTCCATGTAATCCATTGTAGTAAAAAGGTGCCCTGGTTGGCCTCTCAAATAGACTGATGAAACTGTGATGCGAAAGCACAGCAGCAGATACAGAAGCTGTTCAAAAATTGGCCAACATTCTCTATCCTGTGACTGCCTATTCCTGGGCTGATGCTGGAAACACCCCTTGCACTCCCTTACCCCACAGGGCAGGCAAGTGGGATCAGGCAATAGTAAGGGGACTGCCAGTGCCCAAATGCCCAAGAAGACAAACTGAATATAGAAGACGAGAATTCTGCACCAGCTGCTCAGCAGATGCCAGGAAACTAGGATTAACCACAGTTTGTTTCACAGCCTGTGCTTGACGTTGAAGAAAAGTGTGCATTAAACAAAGCAGATTCTTATGGTACACATCTACAAGCTGAAGGCCAAAAAAGAGCCACCAGAAGCTCCTGGCTGACCAGGCTGAGGCCCACAAGTTCAAGATCAAGGCAGCAATAATCCCATGAGCAGTGCCTTCGGGCCAGGAAGATCATGAAGCCTGAAATCAAGAAAAAAAAAAATCTCTTCCTTTTTGTGCATAGTGGCTTCTGCAATTAGATTAACCATTCGCTAAAACATCTTTTTTCACCTGAGAGAAAAAAATGTATTTCATTTGCTTCTCTGTCAACTCTCTGGTCATAAAAGCCAATTAAATTTGAAGTATTTTTCACATGATTTCTTTGGTATTTTCTCTTACTATTTACAGGCTAGTGATTTGCTAACCTGACATATTTATTCAATTACATTTAATCATATTAGCTTCAGTCATTTGATTTAACCTCTTGAGTCCTCCTGATACTTGGTTCTGCCATTCAGCGTGCTAATTAATCCTTCCAGATTAATGACATTTGTAAATTTGATTACAGTGTAAAACTATCAATCCAAATCATTGATATGAAAAAGAAAACAGGAAAACAGGACATGGTTGAGTACAATGCTTTGTATATTGTCACCAGAAAGTCTTACTAAGTTGCTCCTAATCCAATAAATGGCCATCAAGATATAATAAATATAAATTGTCAGCAAGATATCATAAGTCTTTATTTATATATTGGCATTTTTCTCAATGTATCAACAACAGTGTTTCCTGCATTATTTCTAGATGTCTTTATTGCAACCAAAGGATACAAGTCACCTAGACATAGACATGTGTCCTGACTTAAATCATTGATGCATTCTTGTATTTGATATTCATACTACTCTACTTGGATTTCCAACTTCCCTATACTTCACTTATATTTCTTTGTTAATATTGGAGTTTTGGTTTTCTTTTGATATACAAACTTTATTATTCTGCTTTCTCCCTGTCCTTGATTAACACTGTACTTTTTACCCTATTAGTGTGTGTCTATCTCCCTACTTTGTTCTTCTTGGGAGATATTTTTATATCTCCCTCTGCTAACTACATCTTGTACTTCTCTTCTCTACCCTAGAATTCTTTTTGTTGGTCTTTGGCTTTAAAAGTGTATAAACATGTGAATGTTTGTACATCCTGATATTCTTTTACATTTTTGTTCCCCTCGTGTATTTATCATCCATATTTTGCACTTTTCCTTTAAATTTTAGCCATTTTATATCCATTTATGAATGGATATCTATTAACTATCTATGATGTCCTGATATATGATTGATGTTAGATGTTGGATATTGGAATCACCAAGTCATGACATAATAACTGCCTTCAAGGAGCTTATTAAGTAGTGAAGAAGTATAAATAAGCATACAGTTATAAAGGTATGGGAAGAATTAGTATAATCAAGACATAAAATCAGAAAAGATGCTCTGGAGAATATGATTGCCATGCTGAGTCTGAAGGCTATTTGTAGAGGGTCCAGAATGTATATGTAGGAAGACAGATTTCTACAGATGCCATCGCTTTTCATCAGAATCACTTGTAACATTTCTAACCTTTAAAGCCTATCATTTCTTTGAGCTATCTTAATAAATTCTTTCATTCATAACCATTTATTGAGGACCCACTCAATGCCCACTACTGTGTTTAAATGTTGCCTTTCCTTTTAAGTATGCCTAACATGTGATTCCCTGTGCATCCCATATCCAAGCGCCTGGGTTTGAGCCCTGCTCTACTCTCCATTCTGGCTTTCTGTTACTGCAGACCCAAGGAGGCAGCAAGTAACGACCCGAGTACTTAGGTCCCTGCTACTCATGTGGGAGAACCAGAGAGAGTTCCAAGCTCCTAGATTCAGTCTAGCCCAACCCTGGCTGTTATGAGCATCGGAGAGTGATCCAGCTAATAAAAGATTCTCTCTCTCTCTGTCTTTCAAATAAATAAATAAAATGTAAATAAATGAATAAATAAAAGACAAAAAGTTTGGATTAAGTTTTCAAAAAAGTTAGAAGTTGTATAATTTTTAAAGATTTATTTATTTGAAAGGCAGAGTAACAGAGAGAGGGGGAGACAGAGAAATCTTTTGTCTACTGGTTCACTCCCCAAATAGCCACAGTGGCCAAGGCCACTGCGGTACCAGCGGAAGATTAACCAACTGTGCCATGGCACCAGCCCCTCAAGTACTTTCTATATATTTCTGTACTATTGTAATACCTTATAGTGATTATGCCTTATATTTGTAGTTTAAAAAATACAGAAATTTGTATGTGGTGCTTCTCTTAGGGAAAGGCATTGTGCTAAAGCTCCAGAAAAGTACCTGTCTTAAGTAGAACAAACAGAACAACAACAACAACAACAACAAAAAATACTAAAAGGAATAAAATAGTAAGTTGTTCCTCAACAGTCTAGACAAGGGCTGATCATGCCATTGTCTCTCATAGTGTCCATTTCACTTCAATGGGTATCATTTTAGATGCTAGTTTAGTTGCCATCAATCAGGGAGAACATATGATATTTGTCCCATTTGGACTGGCTTATTTCACTCAGCATGATATTTTCCAGATTCCTCCATTTTGTTGTAAATGCCCAGATTTTGTTGTTTTTTACTGCTGTATAGGGTTCCATAGTGCACATATCCCATAGTTTCTTTATCCAGTCATCCATTGATGGACATTTAGGTTGATTCCATGTCTTAGCTATTGTGAATTGAGCTGCAACAAATATTGAGGTGCAAATGGCTCTTTTTTTCTCCCCTTTAATACCACTTGGGTAAATTCCAAGGAGTGGGATGGTTGGGTCCTGTGGTAGTGCTATATTCAGGTTTCTGAGGACTCTCCAAACTGTCTTCCATAGTGGCTTTACCAGTTTGCATTCCCACCAACAGTGGATTAGTGTCCCTTTTTCCCCACATCCTTGCCAGCATCTGTTGTTGGTAGATTTCTGTATGTAAGCCAATCTAACTGGAGTGAGGTGAAACCTCATTGTGGTTTTGATCTGCATTTCCCTGATGGCTAGGGATCCTGAGCATTTTTTCATGTGTTTGTTGGCCGTTTGGATTTCCTCTTTGGAAAAATGTTCATTCTTAGGCATTTAAAATTAACAGAAAAGTGATCTCTGTTAAATATAGGAGTGGGAATAAGAGAGGGAGGAGATATGTAGGTTGGCACATGCTCACTTGGACTTATCTCCAATGGTGGAACTAGAAATGTGCCAGGGGATTTCAACTCAATCTTATCAAGGAGGCATGTACCAATGCCAGCACACTTGGTAAAGTGATAAGTATAAGTACATAACTGATCAAAAAATAGGGTAAGTGTCGAAGAGATTTCACAAATAAGACCAGTGTAAGCAAATAATGAAGGATAGAATTAAAAGGGAGAGAATGATCCTGCGGGGGAAGCAGGACACACAGCAGACTCATAGAATGGCAAACTCCCCAAACAGCACTCCGGCCTCAGAATCTACCCTTGGGGCATTCGGATCTGGCTAAAAGGCCCATGAGAGTCTCACAGGCATGGAAAGCCATGACACGGTGGCAAAAACAACCTAAATGAAAGATCCTGGTGAACAAGACCCCAGCAGAAGGAACAGGCCATCAAGGAGGGAGGTGCCTTTCTCCAAAGGGAGGAAGGAACCTCCACTGTGATATGGCCTTGACTAAACAAGTTCAGAGTTGGTGAACTCAAGGGGCTTCCATAGCCTAGACAGCTCATGGCAAGAGGCTCGGGTGATTGCTGACGTCATAAATAAGAGTGCCAATTGTTAAATCAACAACGGGAGTCACTGGGTACATGCTCCCCACGTAGGATCTCTGTCCTTAATATGTTTTACTATGAAACTTAAAAACAACACTACTAGTTGAACAATACCCTATACCTTGTGCGGTTGTGTGAGGGCAGCCTGTTGAAATCCTTGCTTAGTATATACTAAGTTGATCTTCTGTATATGAAGGTAATTGAAAATGAAACTCGATGAAGGGTGGGATGGGAGAGGGAGTGGGAGAGGGAAAGGCCTCGGGAGGGAGGGAGGTTGGGGGGGGGGGAGCCACAACAATACAAAAGTTGCACTTTGTAAATTCACATTTATTAAATAAAAAAAGTCCATATTGACCAGTCTTTATACTCCTTTCATTTATCTAACTTTGCTTATTTTTTGCTTGGTAAAAGATCTTTATGTATACAATAAAATTCAAATTCCTAAAAAAAAAAGTACCTGTCTTGTTCCCTTTTCGAAACAATTAATAATATATAGGATTGCTAAAAATATGGAAAAAAAGAAAAAGGGAAAAAAAATCACCTGTGATTCTACCACAGTTTGGATGACTTCTTACTGCTGCTGCTGCTGTGTTTCTTTCCACTCAGTTTTGTATACATTGGTGAGGTTGGTTTTTTAAGTGGTTAGTAAGATTTCTTGATAGTATATAGCTACAAGAACAGAAATATTTTCCTCATGTGTATCCAGTTCTGCGTAATGGCCCAGATGGAATGGTAGAATCATGTCATGTTTACACAGAGGGACCATATAAATGATCCAGAAATCGCCAAATTATCATAATAGCTTCTAGTAAGTAAATCTGTTATCTTCCAGATTTACTATTTTGTGGATGAGCTCATATTAGCAGTAATAAACCAGATTTTTTTTTTTTTTTTTAGCAACTGTCCTGGAAAGTTTGTCTTCATTTTAAGAGGTAGTTTTATGTGTATTCTGAGCAAAATTGGTTAGCTATCAGGTCAGTTACTGTTTTCTTTCCTCTTCATCTGTGCTAACCTTCAGATGCTAGATATTGCAGCATGCCAGGGCAGTGCTGCCTTCCCTGGGATGCTGCCACCGAGTTCCTGAAGCTGGGACACACTAGCAGTCCAGTGGTCTCTGGAGGCCCAGCACAGGAACATCCCATTTTCTCCTCCTGTTAGAGGACTCCCCAGCAATGCCATTGTGTGTTACAGACTTTATACAGAAATAGCTTTTTTAGAAATGTATGAGGGCACTTCAAAGGATTCAGGGTATTAAAAAGTACATTGATTTTGGTACAAAAATAATTTGAAATCCACACACAGAAGGAGTCGTCAAAAGTTCATGCTAAATGCATATTATAAAAACAACCATTCACGAATTTCAAAAACTTTTTGACTCACAATAAACTTGACCTCTAATTCCATTTTTCCATGTTGCCACTCAAAGTGTGGCTCATGAACCAGAAGCATCTGAGAAACGCAGAATCTCAGATCCCAAGAATTGAGATCTGTAGTTTAACAAGAGCCCCACGTGGTTCATACACAAATCAGTTTGAGAAGCACCCATTTAAGGTATGCTCTCTTCCAGGGACTAAGTTATGATTTCATTTGGTGACAAAGGCAGTATTGGATAAGGTAGCAAATAACAGGGCTTTTTTTTTATAGTTATCCTCTCCCTACAATGACCTTATCTTTGTGACTGGGCCAAACTTGCAATGTTTGGTTCCCTCTCCTAGGAAGAGGTCTCCCTGAGGAGGCCATTCACCCCCACTGCGTCATGGAGATGGACTTTTGGTGACCTGCCACTTCCACTAAGTCCAACAGACATGGCTTAGGCTCAAACCAGGAATCTGCCAGGCATGGGGAATCTTACACTTCACTTAAGTGAAAAAATAAGCAAAAGTGCCCTCAAAGGAGGCAAGAGAGAAGGTGTATGTTAGGGCAGGTGGGGACCTCTGCGAGATAGTTTGAGGTAGGAGTCGAAAGGTTCTCAACAAATAATTTGGAGAGGCCATTATCACATCTTGTATCAACAGCCCATGTGTGCCACTTCTCCTGGTGAAATATTCTTTTTCCTGTAGTCATTTCTTTACAGTCTTGCCTGCCCACCAAGGTCAATTTATCAATGAAACTCCCCTAAATTCAGATGATATGATTTTGGTGCTTCAGAACTCCATCACATTCAATATATATATATATATATATTTTTTTTTTTTCTTGACAGGCAGAGTGGATAGTGAGAGAGAGAGACAGAGAGAAAGGTCTTCCTTTTTGCCGTTGGTTCACCCTTCAATGGCCACTGCGGCCGATGCATCATCGTGCTGATCCAAAGCCAGGAGCCAGGTGCTTCTCCTGGTCTCCCATGTAGGTGCAGGTCCCAGGGACTTGGGCCATCCTCCACTGCCTTCCCGGGCCATAGCAGAGAGCTGGCCTGGAAGAGGGGCAACCGGAATAGAATCCGGTGCCCCAACCAGGACTAGAACCTGGTGTGTCGGTGCCGCAAGGTGGAGGATTAGCCTGTTAAGGCACTGCGCCAGCTTACATTCAATCTTAATTCTGATTTTGTATGGTTGGCCTTAAGGCAAGGAGGCCACCTTAGTTAGGGTCCCTTTTGGCAAAGAATGTATTTTAACCCAAACTTCTTACATTCACCATGAAAATTATCGTATTTCACCCCATGATCTTTAAAGGAAGGGGAAAAAATAAAGGCAGTGCCCCTGTTCCATTACTGCTACACTATTTCAGAAGTACGATGGGCTTCTGAGATCACAGCAGAGACAGAAAAGGAGAGAATGCTGAGCACCAACTGGGATAGTTAGGAAGAGCAACCTCGTTTTCCTCCCACCATTTTCTCTGGTCAGATTAGTTCTTTCATTTAGAAACAGGGCCTTTAGTGGTAAATTAGTTACAGCTACTCTCAGCTGGGTGGAATGTCATCTTGTTGTAAGGAGTGGGCTAGCTGTTTGCCTGCTAGTATTTAAGAAGTCCCTCACCTTTGTAGGTAGTGCTTTTTACAGCTGAACTTTCCAAAGGCTGGGATGGAATACCAGGCCCACGGCCCCATCCATGAAGAGTGTAGGATTATGATTAACCACGTAGCATCTTACCAGATGAACATCAGTGATGCTTATTTATCTATGGTTTGTATGGGTTCTTGAGAGGGAGGTTTTAGCTCTGATCTGCATGAGGATTACCTTCTAACTCCCTTGTTGCAGGGTTTATGACCTTATTTATAGTCTGATACTAGATGAGAAGCTACTCAATGGCTAGAATATTACTGCTTGGGGTCCTGGTGAATAAGAGCTGTGATTGCAAACTATGGGCTATGATAGAATCACAGTTCTTTCTAGTGGATTCACAAAACTGTGGGCATCAGACACCTGCGGCAGACTGAATAAATAATGTTACACCTATGTGTGGTGCTGTAGTTAGTGTAGATACATTTTATAACATTTTAGGACTAATGAGATATTTTTAAAATGTTATGTAATTTATGCTGGGCTTCAATCATATGTCTACATAATTAATACAAGGGCTAGCATGTAGGTTCACAAATCTAACCCTTAAAGACATGTACCAGTATATTGGAATCTGGCTAACTGCTCTTAGAAATGGGCTAGGTACTGGGAGATAGCCAGGGCCCTCTGGAAGTATAAGGCAAACAGAGTGCACAAGGCTGACCAAAGAATGTCTCTTTCTGGACAGCCACCAAGAGCACAAAGTGAGTTCCTGCTGAAAAATAAGCTTCTTGCACCTCCATTCTCTCCTCTGTCCCAGGCCTGTTATTATGGTGAGGGCGCAGAATTTCCTCCTTTTGCCGTGTTCTTTGAGCAGCAGGCTGAGGTGAAGAGGGAGCATGCGAAGCAGTTCCTGAGATTTCTGAGGAAACGTGAGGGCGAAATCTGCCTTCCGGTAATTCAGGTGAGTATATAACTTTGCTATGCTCACCTCTATGGGGCCTTCACCAGGACTATAGAATTAAAATTATTGGTTACCGCATAGCTTGCTGCATCACTCATGTTCCTACCTGTTCTCAGCAATTGACCTTGAGGGCAACATGTGTCATCATTTTGGGTAAACTTTTTGCTGCTAGATGCTTGTTTGGCTTTTCTCACAAAACTGCGCCTGAAGAAGGACAATCACCCCCCTCTCTCTCTCTCCAACAGAGGCCAGCTATGGATAACTGGGGAACTGGCACGCAAGCCTTAAAGTCTGCTCTGTTCTTGGAGAATGTACTAAACAAGATGCTGCAAGACCTGCAGACTTCAGCTTCTGATACTGGTGAAAAAGATGTAAGTCGTCAACTGCTTCTGACGGGCAGTGTCCTCTTTCACTTCTAAGTTATGAGCTGCTTCTCAGAAATGTGGCGAAGGCAGCGGATCACTCAGTAGGTGCTTATTTGTCTCCAAGGAAGTTTGGGAACTTATTTCTGGGAGTGTGATGGGGATAGGAAATTGGGTGTCCTGGAAAGGAAGCATGCAGTTCAGCACAAGATGGAAAAGTCTTCCCAGGAATTATGCACTCTGGGTAATTAAAATAATGTTCCTGCTTATGAATCTCCTAGACCAGAAATATCAAAGCTTTATTGAGCACCAGAATCACTTGGAGAGCTTACTGCAACAAACTGTTGGGCCTCATCTCCCAGTTTTGGATTTGGTTGGTTTTTTGTGGGATCTGAGAATCTGCATTTTTAATAAGTTCCCAGGTGATGCTGTCACTGGCTGGAGGCCACATGTTGAGAACTCCTATCTCAGGCCCTCACTACAAAGGTAGCTGTTAATGTTAACGTATTTTACAGACTTCTCGGAAGTCTTCAAGGTAGAATGCTCACTAACAACCAGGAAGTGGTAACTTCTTTCTTACCAACTACGTAGCTTCCCTGGAAGTCAAAGTAAAGAGCATACTCTGGTTCACAAGTTCTCATTTCTAGATATATATTGAACTCACTGAGAAGCTTTGAAGAGGTACAAATACCTGTCTTATGCCAACCCACCTGAATCTCAATCTCTGGCGATTGAGTCTGGGTAGCTACTCAAAATCTCCATGTGATTCAAATCAACAGGATTGACAATCATTGCTGTAGCTGCTTTTACTTAATCTGTTTTTTGATGAGATACTCACTCTCATTGAAAGTAGAGGTCTTGAATGTGTTAGAGCACTGGGGAATATCAGTATGCATATGACTCACCTGGTCCCTTCTTAAAATGCTGTTGCTGCCAGTAGGCTCCCAGGTGTGCTAATGTGTAGGCTACACTTGTGTAGGTTACTCTTATTGCAGACATGGCTCTTAATGTGAGTCCTTCCTTGTTTTATTTCTGTAGCTCTTTCACTTTGTGGGGGAATTCCTGGAAAAACAGAAAAAGAACATAAATTATCTGGAATACCATCTTGCCTGTATGGAGCAATTAGAAAAGTCCACTGAGCCATCAGCTGAATGTAGTGGGTCTACGTAAGCCTTGATGGTTTCCACTTGCCCAAAGATGGCTTTCCTTCCTATCCTCATTGTTGTGCATGCAAATAAATCTGCTTTATGTGTAAAGAGGTTGCTATTGCAGAAGGGCTATTTCTACCAACTTGAGATTGATGAGATCTTCCAAGGGACCTTACCCTCCTCTATGAACCATAAAACAGGACAGTCAGGATTTGGTGAACACAATCAGTACAAATGGCTATGGTAGAAGCTAGGTGGTGAAACCTTATGTCTTAATAGTTCTCCTTCCTGATTTGTATATGTACTTTAAATTTACAGAATGGTAGGTTTTCTTCAAATTAAAAGCAAGGAAAACTTAAACAAGACTCCTTGGTTTAGAAAGGGTTACTCTTACCTGAAGGATATACTTATTACTAGTTTATAACCAATTTTATACTTATTAATGAATATAGTTTTTTTGCAATAAAATCAGGAGTTGGCTGGTGCCATGGCTCACTAGGTTAATCCTCCGCTTGCGGTGCCGGCACCCCGGATTCTGTTCCGATTTCTCCTCTTCCAGTCCAGCTCTCTGCTGTGGCCCGGAAGGCAGTGGAGGATGGCCCAAGTGCTTGGGCCCTGCACCCGCATGGGAGACCAGGAGGAAGCACCTGGCTCCTGGCTTTGGATCGGCGCAGTGCGCTGGCCCTAGCGGCCATTTGGGGGGTGAACCAATGGAAAAAGGAAGACCTTTCTCTGTCTCTCTCTCTCTCACTGTCTAACTCTGCCTGTCAAAAAAAAAAAAAAAATCAGTAGTAAGACAAGGTTATTTTATCACCAACACTACTTAGTGCTTTTCTGGAAGTTCTAAAGAATAGTTTCTCAATCTTGGCGTAATTGACACTTCAAGTCACATGACAACGGGAGGAGGGAGGCTGCCCTGTGCATTGTAACATATTTAGCTCCATCCCTGACCTTGACCTATTAGTATGTCTCTTGAAAGGCAAAATAACACTGCTTTAGAACCACAATTCTAGGAAATACAATAGATAAGCTAAAGAAAAAAATATATCTGCTTGGAAAAGGACTGACTTATTTAACGTGGTGATTGCAACTATAGCTGAGAAGCTACTGTAACTTACAGGAGAAATTAATGATGGTCAGGGATACAGTATAACTAACTGCAAACCAACCTTCCCTGTAACATCAATAAAAAAGCAAACATTTTTAAAAAAATATCCACAAATATATTAAAATACCTGGCCAGCTCTCTGCTGTGGCCAGGGAGTGCAGTGGAGGATGGCCCAAGTCCTTGGGCCCTGCACCCCATGGGAGACCAGGAGAAGCACCTGGCTCCTGCCATTGGATCAGCGCGGTGCGCAGGCCGCAGCGCGCTACCGCGGCGGCCATTGGAGGGTGAATCAACGGCAAAAGGAAGACCTTTCTCTCTGTCTCTCTCTCTCACTGTCCACTCTGCCTGTCAAAAAAAAAAAAAAAAGAAAAATACCTGGGAATAATCCTAACAAAACTAGTTTGGAACCCATGTAAATAGAATATAAAAAAGTTTCCTGAAGGAGAGAAAAGCTTTATGTAATGGAAAGGTAAGAGAAAGATTAAACATTAAGACTGTGGTATTTCTCAAGGGAATAGAACTAAAGTCATTTTGATCATAATTGCAACAAGTTTGAAAGCTTAGACAATTCAATACTGAAGAATTAACATACTTCAGTTTTGGGAAAAAGCACTGGACATACACATAAAATGTGATATCATTAGTCATTGGGGAAATGCAAATCAAAACCCCAATGAGATATCACTGCCCATATACCAGAATGACTTAAATGCAAATAACTGCCAATATCATATTATGGCAAGATTATGAAGCAAGTATAGCTCTCATTTGTGGTTGGTGAGAATGTAAAGTGGTGCAACCAGTTTGGCAAAAAATATTTTCTTCTAAAAGTAGGCATATATCTACTACATGAGCTTGAGTTCCTCTGCCACATGTTAGAAAACTGGAAACATGCTCTCACAAAATGATCTGAGTATTCATAGTAGCTTCATAGTAAGTGAACAATAGAAAGAGCTCAGGTGGACTTCAATAGGAAAAAAGGGTAAATAAATTTGTGGTGGTTTTTTTACATAATAGGATACTATTTAACACCAAAAAGGCACAAATGCACATACACAAAACAGGGTTGAAAATAAAAAGCATTCTGCTGAATGAATGAAGAATCTTTACACTAAAGAGTGCCAACTTGGTATAGGCATTTAACACAGTAGTTACAATGGGACTTGGGATTCTGCAGCCTGTGTCAGAGTGCCCGGGTTTCAGTTTTGAGTCCACTGTTAACCAGCTTCCTGCTAATGCATGCCCTGGGAAGCAGAGGAAATGGCCCAGCTACTTGGGTCTGTGACATCCCTCCTTGTCTTTAGCCTGGTCCAGTGAACCAGCAGGTGATCCTGTCCCTGTCACTCTCCCTCCTTCTCCCCCTCCCCCACTATGCCATAGCACCGGCTCTGTTTATAGTGTTTTAATTTAAACTTATAAGTCTTTTTCCTTGTAGTTTTTTTATATTGTAAAAATGTAGTATTGTTCAGCGACAAACCATTTGCCTATATTTCCTCTTATCTTTATGGCCTTATTTATATGGTTCTTCCATTTGGATTTTTTATGGCTGTAACAAAAGTAAATAGGCCTAAATGGCTTTTTCTCCCTTAATCTTTAATTCTTGACTAATTTTCCTATACCTCTTCTTATGCCATCTTTCCAGTATTCATTGGGGTAGACAGTTTTCCATAACAAGGATATCTTAAAATGTATAATGGTTCAAATGCAGTAAAAGTTTATTTCTTGCTCAGAAGCAATATAATGCATTGAACAGTTCTCCAAGCCATCTTCCCCAGAACTATTCAGAGTCCAGCCAAAAAAGGCTATGCTTTGTTGAGTAGTGGTTTGCAAGGTCAATGTAGGAGCTATCACAGCCAAAAGGAGTAAAAAGCAAGGAAGAGACACACCCATTCATGAGGTTTTTATGAGCATGGTCTAGAAATGGTGCTCATCACACTACTTAAATTCTAATGATTTGAACTTCCCAATAAAAGTCTGGAGTTGTATTCTAGTTCTGACAGGAATAAGAGGAAACATGGCTGTAAGTAGCTAGCAACTTTGATCATATTTTCTTTCCCTTTTCATTTTTTAAAATTTATTTTTAAGTTTTGGATTAAAATGTTAATACTTCATTTAAGTAGTGCAATGTAACTTCTCAACACATATATAACAACTTAAACCAACCATACCACACAACCACTCTCTCCATTGCTTTATCTTTTCTTTGTGTCATAGACTACAAACTCCTGTCTTCCAGTTCTTTATCTAGGATATTATACATCATGAGCCATAGTCACCACACTGTGCAAAAAAGCACCAGAACCAGTTATGTGTTTTAGTACCCATTCTACAATCCCCTCTCCACTACCTCCATGCTTCCCAGCCTCTAGAAATCACTATTTTAAATTCAGATTGAATATATAAATGTTTAAAACTTCTACATATGAGAGAACATGTATTTGTCTTTCTCTGGTTTATTTCACACAACATAATCTTCAGTTCTATCCATTTTGCTACAAATATCAAGATTTCATTCTTTTCATGGCAGAATGTTATTCTATTGTGTACATAAACCATATTTTCTTTATCATTCAGCCACCAATGAATATATCATTTGATTCTAAATCCTAGCTATGAGTAGTATTGCAATGGGAGGGCAGGTATCTTTCATATCCTGGTTTCATTATTTCACTCAGACATGTACCCAGAAATAGGGCAATTGAATCATATGATAGATCTGTTTCTAATTGTTTTGAGGAACTTCAATACTATTCTCTGTGATGGCTGTATTAATTTATATTCCCATCAACAGTATATAAGGACTCCTTTTTCTATTTTTTTCCACATTGATGGTTGATGTTGCTGTCTATGTTTTGTTTCCTTTTTCTTTTTTTTAAATATCAATTTATTTGAAAGGCAGAGTTGTATATAGAGAAGAAGAAATAAAGATATTCATTTGCTGGTTTATTCCACAGATGACTACAATAGCCAGCACTTGGGCCAGGCCTAAGCCAGGAGCCTCATCCAGGTCTCCTATGTATGTGCAGGGTCCATCTTCCACTGCTTTTCCAGGCCATTAGCAGGAAGCTGGATGAGAAGTTGAACAGTCAAGCTTTGACTTGGTGCCCACGTGGCATCACAGATATGGGATTTACCCACTATGCCACAGTACTGGCCCCTTGTTTTTTGAGGGTTAAGTTTCTTTCAGGAAAGTCTACAAATCCTCAATGCATGGCTCTGTAATTTTTTATTTATATATAATCCCATGAAATTTACATATATATAAAAATTATATATATTATATAAATATATAATATATTATATATAATTATATATATAATATATATAAATTTATATATATATAAATTAACTTTAGCTTGCTCAGTGGTTTCCTAATCAACATAGTGCACAAGGACAATCACCATTCTGACTTCTATAAAATGGATATTTCTGTCTTTGAGCTTCATATCAATGTAATTCTAAAATGCGTAGAATATTCAATCAGCCTTATTCCCCTTAACATGTCTGGTTCATGTGTATGTGCAATTTCATGTTTTTCTTCCAGTCTTGTTTAACATATTCTTGGCATAAAAGTGTCTATAATATATTTACTCATTCTACTTATGATAGACATTTGGATTATTTCCAATTTTGAGCTATTAAAATAAAGTTACCATGTCCTCATTTCCACAGGCAATATTTATAGGAATGAAATTTCTGGGACATAGGTGTAAGTGTGGTTAGTCTAAGTGAGCTAAACCACTCCCTAAATGGTTATACCAATTTAGTTTCACCAGCAGTTTAAACGATTTTTTCTGCTAACAGCATTTTTAATGAATTTATGATAAGTTTTATTTTGGCCATGATTTTCAACATATAGAAAATTTGCAGAATTTACCCAGACACCCAGGAATATACACAAATATAGCTAGAACTACATAGTTAGGAGCTAGCCTGTGTTATTCTATTGGACAGAAATAATCTCACAGTTCACCAATATCAGACAAGTTTGCACTGAAACCACAATAAAGTAATAGAGAAAAACATCATGACCACTTCACAATTTTTCTTAAGCACAGACTAAATTGAAGTCACTGTAAACCATAAATTACCAGATAGCCCCTCTCCTTGCTCACGCGAATTTTTTAATTAAAACCTTCTCATTCTAGTCTGCTGCCTAGGAATAAGATGTATTAAGATATCGTACTGCAAAGTACTTCTACTACTTCCTGACAACATCAAAATCCAAAGCAAATCCCACTTCCTTCAACCCTCTCCAAACTCACCCAGGCGAAGACCAAGTACGTTAACAGGTCTTTTCTAATACTCTTTCCTGAGATGACCTGCAATTCCTCATGATGCACATTATTCCTTGTTGCAACAAATAATAGATCCAACTTATTCAGTTATAAGTGTTTTCTTAGCAGTCTTTGACCAGAGGACACTGACAGCAAATATTGAGATAAAATGCATGGAAAACATCTATAAAGCTTAAAACTGGTTCTTAGAAAGGCAGCCTTGGAGTGGCCAGTAAGCCCAGTGGTAAGATGCCTGGATTCCCCCATACAGAACCTTGATTTGATTCCTGGCTCCAGCTTCCTGCCAAAGCAGACCCTGGGAGGCAGCAGTGATGACTCAAAAAATCTCATTACACCACATACTGGGGAGATCTGCATTGAGTTCTAGGCTTCAGCCTCACCCAGCCCCAGCTGTTGCAGGCATTGGGGAGTGAATGAGCAGCAGATTGGAGAACTCTTAGTCTCATAAACAGTAAATTTTTTAAAAATTGAAAGCCTATAGACTTATCCAAAGAAGGACAAAGTAAAGTCACATATAAGCAATATTTCAAAGAAAAATGGAATATATAGCTACCAATACAGCAGAGAATTTTTGAATATCTCAAATGAAATTACGAACAATTTTATTGTCATCAAATGTTAAAACTTGAATAAAATAAACAGATCATATAATAATAATGGCAACAAACTGTATATGAATGACCAAAATTGACTTGAGGGAAAACAGACAGCCTGAATATATGAAGGAGCTTTAAAAGAAATATCCCAAAAGGGTAGAGGTGAAAATATAGGCTAGTATCACAATACCAAAATTAAGTATAAAAACTTAGTTTATAAAAATCAATCCATCTTGATAAATATGTCTCAAGGAAAGAAAGTTTGGTAATAATATAATGCATATATTGTGAGACTACTGGAGAGAAGTTTTGATAACACTCATTTTGGATTTTTGCAACTTCTTAGTACAATCAAAATAGATGGGAACTCTAACCTGTTGAAAGATATTTATGAAGTACCTGCAACAACATGTGGTGATATTTTAGAAGTAATCTCCTTAAGGTCTGGAAGAGTACAAGAGTTCCTGCTGTCACTACTTCGTTCAATTCTCTTAGAAGTCTTGCCAATGAAGTAACGACTCTAGTGTTTGTGTCAGCTGCTCAGTACTGAATATTCTTACTTTTCCCCTCCAAATCATTAAAATCAAAGAGATAGCAGTGAAGACAAATGCCCACCAAAAAACATCTCCCATGAAGTCAAGAAGAGGGGTGAGGGGTTGGGGGTGGAGACTGTGGAAATTACAGATGCACCAAAAGCAAAAGCAGCTGCTATCAGCAGATCTAGGACAAGAAGCTACAAGAGAGGGATGGGTGTGGTGAGGGGAAGAAAGAGGTCAGCTGGCATAGAAGTGGCAGATGCGCTATTATTCACTGTTGAGAATTCTCATCCACAGTGTATTTTAATTGTAAATTTATCTCATTATAATGTGAAACCTTTATCTGGCAATACTTTTTTTGACATGGAAATCCTAACTTGTCACAACTCATGCCTACTCTTCATTTATATTTTTTGCTCCGTTAAGCAGAATGTTACTTCTAATGCAGTCTATAATTTTATGGACAGGAAATGAAACATATACTTACCAGTATGACCAATATGAAACACATTTTATCATATTACTCTACATTATTGTTATTGCATTGGCACTCTGAATTTCCATAGTTCAGTGCAACTAGTGAACACTACAAATGCCGTTCTGTGTTAGTCTTCTAGTAAGATGTCACAGATTGAGTGGTTTAACCAACAGAAATGTATGTTCTCACAGTTTTCAAGGATGTGCCACCAAGGCGTCAGCAGGTGTGGTTTCTCTAGAGGTCTCATCTTGGTTTGCAAATGGCTGCCTTCTCACTGTGGCCTTACATGGCCTTTTCTCTGTTTGCCTACATTTTCCCTGGCTCTCTCCTTGTGTCTGAATTCCCTCCTCTTGTAAGGATTCAAGTCAGATTGGATTAGGGCTGACCCTAAGGAGCTCGTTTTAGCTTGCCTTTCTAAAGACCCTCTCCAAATACTCTAACATTCTGAGGTACTAGTGTAAGGGCTTCAACACAGGAATTTTTGGAGGACATGATAACATTGTTGACTAAATTAAATCTAGGGAGGAAAAAAGAATAAAATGTTACAAACAAATTAATCCAATGCTTATAGTAGGAATTACGAGATACTTTCTGGAAAAAAATGGCTCTATTGGTATTACATAAAATTCCAATTATAAAGGCAGTCACTAGAATAAAATGTCATTAAACTGCAGATTAAATAACAGACTCCATAATGAAAGTTTATATGAATACAATGTTTATATTTTATTCAGTAACTTTTAGGTTAACCCTTGTGTTCCTCTTAGTTCTATTAAGTATAATCAGTGTTCACCCCAGACCTTCTGCTGAAGGTTCACCGATCATCTTTGGGAGATCTTCTCTCTCTCTTTCTCTCTCTCTTTCTCCCTCCCTCTCCCCCTCTCCCTCCTCTCCCCTCTCCCCTTCTCCCCCTCTCCCTCCTTCTCCCTCCTTCTCCCCCTCTCCCTCCTTCTCCCCCTCTCCCTCCTCTCCCCCTCTCCCCTTCTCCCCCTCTCCCTCCTCTCCCCCTCTCCCTCCTTCTCCCCCTTCTCCCCTCTCCCTCCTTCTCCCCCTCTCCCTCCTTCTCCCCCTCTCCCTCTTTCTCCCCCTT
Source organism: Lepus europaeus (assembly GCF_033115175.1). NCBI lineage: Eukaryota > Metazoa > Chordata > Mammalia > Lagomorpha > Leporidae > Lepus > Lepus europaeus. Next base: position 53,019,327 of record NC_084828.1, read on the forward strand.
CTCCCCCTCTCCCTCCTTCTCCCCTTCTCCCCCTCTCCCCCTCTCCCTCCTTCTTCCCCTCTCCCTCCTTCTTCCCCTCTCCCTCCTTCTCCCCTTCTCCCTCCTTCTCCCCCTCTCCCTCCTTCTACCCCTCTCCCTCCTTCTCCCCTTCTCCCCCTCTCCCTCCTTCTCCCCTTCTCCCCCTCTCCCTCCTTCTCCCCCTCTCCCTCCTTCTCCCCTTCTCCCCCTCTCCCTCCTTCTCCCCTTCTCCCCCTCTCCCCCTCTCCCTCCTTCTTCCCTCTCCCCCTCTCCCTCCTTCTCCCCCTCTCCCTCCTTCTCCCCCTCTCCGTCCTTCTCCCCCTCTCCCTCCTTCTCCCCTTCTCCCCCTCTCCCCCTCTCCCTCCTTCTCCCCCTTCTCCCCCTCTCCCTCCTTCTCCCCCTCTCCCTCCTTCTCCCCCTCTCCCTCTTTCTCCCCCTTCTCCCCCTCTCCCTCCTTCTCCCCTTCTCCCCCTCTCCCCCTCTCCCTCCTTCTTCCCCTCTCCCTCCTTCTCCCCTTCTCCCTCCTTCTCCCCCTCTCCCTCCTTCTACCCCTCTCCCTCCTTCTCCCCTTCTCCCCCTCTCCCTCCTTCTCCCCTTCTCCCCCTCTCCCTCCTTCTCCCCCTCTCCCTCCTTCTCCCCTTCTCCCCCTCTCCCTCCTTCTCCCCTTCTCCCCCTCTCCCCCTCTCCCTCCTTCTTCCCCTCTCCCCCTCTCCCTCCTTCTCCCCCTCTCCCTCCTTCTCCCCCTCTCCGTCCTTCTCCCCCTCTCCCTCCTTCTCCCCTTCTCCCCCTCTCCCCCTCTCCCTCCTTCTCCCCCTCTCCCCCTCTCCCCCCTTCTCCCCCTCTCCCTCCTTCTCCCCCTCTCCCCCCTTCTCCCCCTCTCCCTCCTTCGTCCCCTCTCCCTCTTTCGCCCCCTCCCTCTCCCTCCCAAAAGGCAGAGCTACAGAGAGGCAGAGGCAGAGAGAAAGAAAGAGGTCTTCTATCCACTGGTTCACTCCCTAGATGGCCACAGTGGCCAGAGCCAGGCAGATCCAAAGCCAGGGGCTAGGAGTTTCTTCTGGGTCTCCCACAAGGGTTCAGGGGCCCAGGGACTTGAGCCATCTTCCACTGCTTTACAAGGCCATAGCAGAGAGTTGGATCAGAAGTGGAGTAGCCGGGTCTTGAACCACAATGAGGTTTCACCTCACCCCGGTTAGAATGGTTCACATTCAGAAATCTACCAACAATAGATGCTGGAGAGGATGTGGGGAAAAAGGGACACTAACCCACTGTTGGTGGGAATGCAAACTGGTTAAGCCACTATGGAAGTCTGTCTGGAGATTCCTCAGAAACCTGAACATAACCCTACCATACAACCCAGCCATCCCACTCCTTGGAATTTACCCAAAGGAAATTAATTTGGCTAATAAAAAAGCCATCTGCACATTAATGTTTATTGCAGCTCAATTCACAATAGCTAAGACCTGGAACCAACCCAAATGCCCATCAACAGTAGACTGGATAAAGAAATTATGGGACATGTACTCCATAGAATACTATACAGCAGTAAGAAACAACGAAACCCAGTCATTTGCAACAAGATGGAGCAATCTGGAACACATCATGCTGAGTGAATTAAGCCAGTCCCAAAGAGAAAAATATCATTTGTTTTCCCTGATCGGTGACAACTGAGCGCCAAAGGGGAAACCTGTTAAGTGAAATGGACACTATGAGAAACAGTGACTTGATCAGCTCTTGTCCTGACTGTTGATGTACAATGTAATACTTTATCCATTTTAGTATTTTTTTGTTCTAGTACTGATATCTGCCATTTATACAACTCTCCCTGACATCCTGTTCTTAAACACCCTCAGCACTATTGTGGCTTCCTTTATCAAAACTGCTGGGTTCAGATGCCAAAAACACTTATCACTTAGGATACACAAAGGAAAGGAAGTTACAAAGAGAGCAAGAGACCGGAAATAATGGGTATCATAGAGCAAACACAGTAGAACCATATACTTTAAAAAAAAAAAGATTTATTCACTGATTTGAAAGTCATAGTTACACAGAGAGAAGGAGAGGCAGAGAGAGAGGTCTTCCATCTGCTGGTTCACTCCCCAACTGGCCGTAACAGCCGGAGCTGTGCCAATCCGAAGCCAGGAGCCTGTAGCTTCTTCCGAGTCTCTCATACGGGTACAGGGAACCAAGGACCTGGACCACAGTAGAGAGCTGGATGGGAAATGGAGCAGCCAGGATTCAAAGCAATGCCCACACAGGATGCTGTAACTAAAAATGGCAGTCTCACCCACTACACCACAATGCCAGCCCCTAGAACATATACTTCTTAAATGTGAGCAATACACCTTGAGAGCAAAAAACCATATCATTTGTCTGCTAAAGATGGTCTAAGAATGGGACTGGGGAGGTAAAAGTTCTTTCGGCAAAAAGGTGTATACTTGCAAAGAGGCAAGATATCATAAAGGATTGTGAGGACAAACAAGGTTTGAAAAATTTGTTGATGTTTGTGACTACAGAAGAGAAAAGTGCTACACTAGAAAAATTAAAGTCTCGGGCCGGCGCTGTGGCTCACTTGGTTAATCTTCTGCCTGCGGCACCAGCATCCCATATGAGTGCTGAGTTCTAGTCCCGGTTGTTCCTCTTCCAGTCCAGCTCTCTGCTGTGGCCTGGGAGGGCAGTGGAGGATGGCCCAAGTGCTTTGGCCCCTGCACCCGCATGGGAGACCAGGAAGAAGCACCTGGCTCCTGGCTTTGGATTGGCGCAGCGCGCCGGCCATAGCAGCCATTAGGGGGGTGAACCAACAGAAGAAAGACCTTTCTCTGTCTCTCTCTATCACTCTCTAACTCTGCCTCTCTAATAAAAAAAAATATTAAAGTCTCTTAGCATGGGTGACTATCCTTACCTCTATAAAAAATCCTTGCAAATAGTCATACAGAAATCCCTAATTTACACAAAAATGAAAATTAAAAAGAAAGGAAAAAAAGTAGAAGAGGAGGATGGGATGGAGAACTTGCATGTTATCTATACAAATGCTGTTAGAGGAAAAAATCACTTGTTAACAGTAAAATGTTATTATGGAACTGATAAAAAACCATAAATGAATATTTTTATCTTAGTCTTGTGGGTGTTTGGTATGTTCCATTTTTGTTTTAATTTGCATTTTTCTGTGACTGTGAAAAGGTTACATTTAAAGTTGTTATAAAATAGTGTAGATGAATATGCTGTGGTCCTCTGTGGGGACAGAACTGAGACTGGGAGGAAAAGTGCTGCACTGACATCTATTATCGGGCAAGAGACACTAAAGACTTCAGGATCTGGTCCATTAGCCAAAGCCTCCTAGGTCACAATTATTATTATTATTACAATCTTCACTGTGTTTATTTTAATCCTAAGAGACACAAGAGCAACTTATGACTATGCAGATAATTTCTCTGTGCCTCTGATTAGTTTCTAGCTATGTGAGGTTACCAATAGAAAATAAACATCTTAAATACACTGTGGAGAGATAGCTTAACCATTAGGAAACAAAGCTATTAGATATTGTACCTCTTCATTCACAGTGAATCATGTCAATTAAACAAGTATTTATCATGGACTAAGCCTAGATCACGAGAATACAAGTTGTATAGGCCTTGCCATCATGACATACACAGTTTAATAGAGAACACACTTATATACAGAATGTAATTCTGCTTGATAAATGCAACAATAAAATCCTGGACGTGGAGGGGAGAAATACAGAGTAGAGTGGGCAACTGTGCTGGGTTAAGGAGGAGGGCACAGCATGAAAAATCTTTGGAGCTGGACTTCAGTGAATGACTCATTGATAAATAGGATGGGAAGAAGGGATTAAGAATTTCAGACATAGCCAAAGGTGTAGGATCAGATCATGATGTGATTTTTATGACATGTTAACATGTTTAAGTTTAGTTCTTTAAGAGATGGGACAAAGGGGTGGGTGTTGGGCTCAGTGGTTAAGATGCTGCTTGGGATGCCCACATCTGATATCAAAGTGCTTGAGTTTGAGTCTTTGCTCCATTCCTGATTCCAACTTCCTGTCAATGCACACCATGACAGGTGCCAGTGATAGCTCATGTAGTTGAGTCCCTGCCACTTACAAAGGAGACATGGATTGAGTTCTAAGATCCTGGCTTTGGCCTGGCCCAATCCCAGCTGATGCAAGTTATGTGAGGACTAAGCCAGTAGGTAGGAGGTCTGTGCCTGTCTATCTTTCTGCCTTTCAAATATTTTTTTTTTAATTAACAACAACAACAACAACAACAAAAGGGGGGGGGGTCCATCATTGTGGTGTAGTATGGTGCCAGCATCCCATATGGGCCCTAGTTTTTATCCTGGCTGCTCTACTTCTGATCCAGATCCCTGCCAATGGCCTATGAAAAGCAGCAGAAATTGGTCCATGAACTTGGGCCTCTGCAACCCATGTGGGAGACCCAGAAGAAGCTCCTGACTTTGGTCTGGCCTAGCCCCAGCCATGGCAGTCATTTGGGAAGTCAACCAGCAGATGTCTCTCCTTCTCACTGTAACTGTGACTTTTGGATAAATAAATAAATAAATCCTTAAAAATATTAACAAAAAGATCTGGAGAGCAACACAGCATGGGTTTTAAACATAGATGAGATTTGATCATATTTTCAGCTTAGAAGAATGAAGTGATATGTGGTAGCACAGTAGCTGATGGGTTGGAAGCCAAGCTAGAGATTAGGGTTTGAGTGCCATGATTTAGTGGAGAAATAGTGAAGACCTGCTGTTAGTACTGGCAATGGAGTGGATAGGTAAATAAAACAGATTCAAAGGATATATTACAAGTCCTTTCAATAGGATTTTGTGATTTATCAGGAGTCAAGAATGAGTAAGAGACTATTTCTTCCTTTTTTTAAAAGATTTTCCATCCCATGATTTTTAGTGCCATTTTAAAAAATTTGGTAAAATAATTTTCTTTGGTAGATAATCAAGACAACTTAGGTTCAAATGTCATGGAAACTAATTGGCTGATTTAGACAATGCCTTATGAGAGACAATCCTTCAACATTTTTGCATACTATACACCAGGGCCATTCAGTATTATCAATACTCCAAGAAGTGACCACAACCCAGGAGACAGATTTGGCAAACTGGTCAAATTCTTAGATGATTTATAAGTTAGAATTTCATTTAATTTTTAACTGAAAAGTGATCCCTGTTAAATATAAGAGTGGGAAAAAGAGAGGGAGGAGATGTACAATTTGGGGCATGCTCAATCGGACTTGCCCCAAATGATGGAGTTAGAAACGTGCCAGGGGATTCCAATACAATCCCATCAAGGTGGTATGTACCAATGCCATCTCACTAGTCCAAGTGATCATCTTCAGTTCACAACTGATCACATTGATAGGTCTAAGAGTCACAGGGATCACACAAACAAGACTAGTGTCTGCTAATACTAACTGATAGAATCAAAAAAGGGAGAGAAAGATCCAACACGGGAAGGGGGAGACACAGCAGACTCATAGAATGACAGATGTCCTAAATAGCACTCTGGCCTCAGAATCAGCTCTTAAGGCATTTGGATATGGCTGAAGATCCCATTAGAGTATTTTAGGCAGGGAAAGCCAAGACACTCTGGGAAAAAAAAAAAAAAAGACCTAACTAAAAGATCTCTGCAAGTGAGATCCCAGTGGAAAGAACGGGGCCATCAAATAATTAGGTACCTTTCTCTGAAGGGAGGAGAGAACTTCTACTTTGACTATGACCTTGTCAGAATAAGATCGAAGTTGGCGAACCCTAAAGGCTTCCATAGCCTCGACAACTCATGACTAGAGCCTAGGGAGTTTACTGACACCATAAACAAGGGTGTCAAATTGTTAAATCAACAGCAGGAGTCACTATGTACTTACATCTCATGTGTGATCTGTCCTTAATGTGTTGTCCAATGTGAAGTAATGCTATAACTAGTACTGAAACAGTATTTTTACACTTTGTGTTTCTGTGTGGGTGCAAACTGATGAAATCTTTACTTAGTATATACTGAATCGATCTTCTGTATATAAAGATAATTGAAAATGAAAAAAAAAGTTGGTGTTAAATTGGAAATTGCATAGAAAATTAATCAATTCTTAAAAAAATATCATGTAGGATCTCTGTCCTTAATGTGCTGTACACTGTTATTTAATGCCATAACTAGTACTCCAACAGTATTTTTCACTTGGTGTTGCTATGTGAGGGCAAACTGTTGAAATCTTTACTTAATATATACTAAACTGATCTTCTGTATATAAAGAGAATTGAAAATGAATCTTGATGTGAATGGAAGAGGAGAGGGAGCAGGAAAGGGGAGGGTTGTGTTTGGGAGGGAAGTTATTGGGGGGGGAAGCCATTGTAATCCATAAGCTGTACTTTGGAAATTTATATTCATTAAATAAAAGTTTTAAAAAAAGAATGTCATTAAATGAAATCGGGTGATTTCTAACTTAGAAATTCATTTAATGGCTGATTATGGAATTAACCAATATTTTTATATGGTCCTATTTTCTTCCTGTCAACAAAAGTAAATTAACATTCAAAAGGTTGCCTGGGTATCAGACACTGAGAGTAATGCTTAAAAATTCCCAAAAGATATGAAACTTCTAGATGCAGGAACAGGATACTAGAACTCAAGAATTCTTGGGATATTTCCAAACCATAAGTTATTTGTAAAATACTTTCAACTTCATGTTCTTTGCTTACTGCAATAAATAAGTTATTTAATGATTAAGAAATACTAAATTTAGAAGTATTTACAAAGAATTGTTTCTTTTTTTTTAAACTTTTATTTAATGAATATAAATTTCCAAAGTACAGCTTATGGGTTACAATGGCTTCCCCCCTCCCATAACTTCCCTCCCACCCACAACCCTCCCCTTTCCCGCTCCCTTTCCCCTTCCATTCACATCAAGATTCATTTTCAATTCTCTTTATATACAGAAGATCAGTTTAGTACATATAAGCTAAAGATTTCAACAGTTTGCCCATATAGCAACATAAAGTGAAAAAACTACCATTGGAGTACTAATTATAGCATTAAATAACAATGTACAGCACATTAAAGACAGAGATCCTACATAATAGTTTTTTTTAAAATATTAATTAATTTTCTATGCAATTTCCAATTTAACACCAGCTTGTTTTTTTTTCATTTCCAATTCTCTTTATATACAGTAGATCGATTCAGTATATAATTAGTGAATACCTCATCAGTTTGCACCCACACAGAAACACAAAGTACAAAAAATACTGTTTCAGTACTAGTTATAGCATCACTTCACATTAGACAACACATTAAGGACAGATCCCACATGGGGTGTAAGTACACAGTGACTCCTGTTGCTGACTTAACAATTTGACACTCCTGTTCATGGCGTCAGTAATCTCCCTAGGCTCTAGTCATGAGTTGCCAGGGCTATGGAAGCCTTTAGGGTTCGCTGACTTTGATCTTATTCCGATAGGGTCACAGTCAAAGTGGAAGTTCTCTCCTCCCTTCAGAGAAAGGTACCTCCTTCTTTGATGGCCCCGTTCTTTCCACTGGGATCTCACTCACAGAGATCATTCATTTAGGTCTTTTTTTTTTTTTTCCATGATATCTTGGCTTTCCATGCCCACTATACTCTCATGGGCTCTTCAGCCAGATCCGAATGCCTTGAGGGCTGATTCTGAGGCCAGAGTGTTGTTTACGACACTTCTATGAGTCTGCTGTGTATCCCACTTCCCATGTTGGATCTTTCTCTCCCTTTTTGATTCTAACAGTTAGTATTAGCAGACACTAGTCTTGTTTGTGTGATCCCTTTGACTCTTAGACCTATCAGAGCCATCAATTGTGAGCTGAAATTGATCACTTGGACTAGTGCGATGGCATTGGTAGATGCCACCTTGGGGGATTGTGTTGGAATCCCCTGGCACATTTCTAACTCCACCATTTGCGGCAAGTCCGATTGAGCATGTTCTAAATTGTACATCTTCTCCCTCTCTTTTTCCACTCTTAAATTTAACAGGGATCACTTTTCAGTTAAAATTTAAACACCTAAGAATAATTGTGTGATAATTACAGAGTTCAACCACTAGTACTAGAACAACAACAACAACAACAAATACTAAAAAGGATAAAGTATTACATTGTACATCTAGAGTCAGGACAAGAGCTGATCAGGTCGTTGTTTCTTATAGTGTCCATTTCACTTCAACAGGTTTCCCCTTTGGTGCTCAGTTGTCACCGATCAGGGAAAACAAATGATATTTCTCCCTTTGGGACTGGCTTAATTCACTCAGCATGATGTGTTCCAGATTCCTCCATCTTCTTGCAAATGACCGGGTTTCATTGTTTCTTACTGCTGTATAGTATTCTATGGAGTACATGTCCCATAATTTCTTTATCCAGTCTACTGTTGATGGGCATTTGGGTTGGTTCCAGGTCTTAGCTATTGTGAATTGAGCTGCAATAAACATTAATGTGCAGATGGCTTTTTTATTAGCCAAATTAATTTCCTTTGGGTAAATTCCAAGGAGTGGGATGGCTGGATTGTATGGTAGGGTTTTGTTCAGGTTTCTGAGGAATCTCCAGACAGACTTCCATAGTGGCTCAACCAGTTTGCATTCCCACCAACAGTGGGTTAGTGTCTCTTTTTCCCCACATCCTCTCCAGCATCTGTTGTTGGTAGATTTCTGAATGTGAGCCATTCTCACCGGGGTGAGATGGAACCTCATTGTGGTTTTGATTCGCATTTCTCTGATTGCTAGTGATCTTGAACATTTTTTCATGTGTCTGTTGGCCATTTGGATTTCTTCTTTTGAAAAGTGTCTATTGAGGTCCTTGGCCCATCTCTTATGTGGGTTGTTTGTTTTGTTGTTGTGGATTTTCTTGATTTCTTTGTAGATTCTGGTTATCAACCCTTTATCTGTAGTATAGTTTGCAAATATTTTTTCCCATTCTGTCGGTTGCCTCTTCACTTTCCTGACTGTTTCTTTTGACATACAGAAACTTCTCAATTTGATGCAATCCCAAATGTTAATTTTGGTTTTGACTGCCTGTGCTGCTGGAGTATTTTCCAAGAAGTCTTTGCTGGTACCTATATCTTGCAGGGTTTCTCCCATGCTCTCTAATAATTTGATGGTTTCAGGTCGTAGATTTAAGTCTTTAATCCATGTTGAGTGAATTTTTGTGTAAGGTGAAAGGTATGGGTCTTGCTTCAAGCTTCTGCACGTGGAAATCCAATTTTCCCAGCACCATTTATTGAATAGACTGTCCTTATTCCAGGGATTAGATTTGGATCTTTAGTCAAATATAAGTTGGCTATAGATGTTTGGATTGATTTCTAGTGTTTCTATTCTGTTCCATTGGTCTATCCATCTGTTTCTGTACCAGTACCATGCTGTTTTGATAACAACTGCGCTGTAGTATGTCCTGAAATCTGGTATTGTGAAGCCTCCGGCTTTGTTTTTGTTGTACAGGATTGCTTTGGCTATTCGAGGTCTTCTGTGTCTCCATATGAATTTCAGCATCATTTTTTCCAGGTCTGAGGAGAAGGTCTTTGGTATCTTGATTGGTATTGCATTGAATGTATAAATTGCTTTTGGGAGAATGGACATTTTGATGATGTTGATTCTTCCAATCCATGAGCATGGAAGATTTCTCCATTTTTTGGTGTTCTCTTCTATTTCTTTCTTTAAGGTTTTGTAGTTTTCATCGTAGAGATCTTTAACGTCTTTGGTTAAGTTTATTCCAAGGTATTTGATTGTTTTTGTAGCTATTGTGAATGGGATTGATTTTAGAAGTTCTTCCTCAGCCGTGGCATTGCCTGTGTATACAAAGGCTGTTGATTTTTGTGCATTGATTTTATATCCTGCTACTTTGCCAAACTCTTCGATGAGTTCCAGCAGTCTCTTAGTAGAGTTCTTTGGGTCCCCTAAATAAAGAATCATATCATCTGCAAAGAGGGATAGTTTGAGTTCTTCCTTCCCAATTTGTATCCCTTTAATTTCTTTTTCTTGCCTAATAGCTCTGGCTAGAACTTCCAGAACTATATTGAATAGCAGTGGTGAGAGTGGGCATCCCTGTCTGGTACCAGATCTCAGCGGAAATGCTTCCAACTTTTCCCCATTCAATAGGATGTTGGCCGTGGGCTTTTCATATATTGCTTTGATTGTATTGAGGAATGTTCCTTCCATACCCAGTTTGCTTAGAGTTTTCATCATGAAAGGGTGTTGTATTTTATCAAATGCTTTCTCTGCATCTATTGAGAGAATCATATGGTTTTTCTTCTGCAGTCTGTTAATGTAGTGTATTATGTTGATTGTTTTGCGAACGTTGAACCATCCCTGCATACCGGGGATGAATCCCACTTGGTCTGGGTGGATGATCTTTCTGATGTGTTGTTGCATTCTATTGGCCAGAATTTTATTGAGTAATTTTGCATCTATGTTCATCAGGCATATTGGTCTGTAATTCTCTTTCAATGTTGCATCTTTTTCTGGCTCAGGAATTAAGGTGATGGTGGCTTCATAGAAAGAATTTGGGAGGATTCCCTCTTTTTCGATTGCTCTGAATAGTTTGAGAAGAATTGGAGTTAGTTCTTCTCTAAATGTCTGGTAGAACTCAGCAGTGAATCCATCTGGCCCTGGGCTTTTCTTTGTTGGGACGGCCTTTATTACTGTTTCAATTTCTGTGTCAGTTATGGGTCTGTTTAGGTTTTCTATGTCTTCCTGGCTCAATTTAGGTAGGTTTTTTGTGTCCAAGAATCTGTCCATTTCTGATAGATTTCCCTGTTTGCTGGCATACAAGTCCTTGTAGTAATTTCTGATGATTCTTTTTATTTCTGTGGCGTCTGTTGTTATGTTTCTCTTTTCATCTCTGATCCTATTGATTTGGGTCTTTTCTCTTCTCTTTTTAGTTAGTTGGGCCAATGGGGTGTCAATTTTGTTTTTTTGTTTTTTTTTTTTTTTTCAAAAAACCAGCTCCTTGTTTGGCTGATTTTTTTGTAATTTTTTTTTGGATTCAATCCTGTTGATTTCTTCTTTGATTTTAAATATTTCTCTTCTCCTACTGGGTTTGGGTTTGGTTTGCTGCAGATTTTCTAGATCCTTGAGATGACTTGAAAGCTCATCTATTTGGTGCCTTTCCAATTTCTGGATGTAGGCACCTATTGATATAAACTTTCCTCTTAACACTGCTTTTGTTGTATCCCATAGGTTTTGGTATGTTGTGCTGTTATCCTCATTTACTTCCAGAAAATTTTTGATTTCTCTTTTAATTTCTTCTATGACCCATTGTTCATTCAGGAGCATGTTGTTCAATCTCCATGTGTTTGCACGTGCTCTAGGGATTCCTGAGTTGCTAATTTCCAATTTCATTCCTTTGTGGTCTGAGAAGCTGCATGGTATGATTCTAATTCTTTTGAATTTGCTGAGACTTGCTTTATGGCCTAGTATGTGGTCAATCCTAGAGAAAGTTCCATGTTCTGCTGAGAAGAATGTAAAGTCCTTAGATGTAGGATGAAATGTTCTGTAGATATCTGTTAGATCCATTTGGGCTATAGTGTCATTTAAATCTACTGTCTCCTTGTTGATCTTCTGTCCTGTTGATCTATCTCTGCGAGTGGAGTATTGAAGTCCCCCAGTACTATTGTATTGAGGTCTAAGTCTCCCTTTAAGTCCCTTAACAAGTCTTTTAAATAAGCTGGTGCCCTGTAATTAGGTGCATATACATTGATAATCATTATATCTTCCTGTTGAATGGATCCCTTAATCATTATATAGTGCCCCTCTTTGTCTCTCCTAACAGTTTTTGTGGTAAAGTTTATGTTGTCCGATATTAAGATGGCTATGCCCGCTCTTTTTTCATTTCTGTTGGCATGGTATATCTTTTTCCAGCCTTTCACTTTCAGCCTGTATGGATCATTGTTGGAAAGATGAGTTTCTTGTAAGCAGCAAAAAGATGGGTTTTGTTCCTTAACCCAATCAGCCAATCGGTGTCTTTTAACTGGACAGTTCAAGCCATTAACATTCAATGTGACTATTGAGAAGGAGTAACTTTGCACTGCCATTTGCCAAAGATACTTTCTAATATATAGTTTGAGATTCCTGTGATCTTTTGGTTTGAGGTTTCCTTCCTTTACCTTCTTTCATGTTGGTGACCGTGTTTCTGTGTTTCTGTATGTAACACATCTTTAAGCATCTTTTGCAGGGCTGGACGAGTGGCAACAAATTCTTTCAGTTTCTGTTTGCTGAAAGGTCTTTATTTCACCTTCATTCATAAATGAGAGCTTTGCAGGATATAATATTCTGGGCTGGCAGTTTTTCTCTCTTAGTACCTGGGCTATGTCTCGCCATTCTCTCCTAGCTTGTAGGGTTTCTGAAGAGAAGTCAGCTGTGAGTCTAACTGGAGATCCTCTAAGAGTAATCTGGCGTTTCTCTCTTGCACATTTTAGGATCTTTTCTTTATGTTTCACTGTGGTGAGTTTGATTACGACGTGTCGTGGTGAGGATCTCTTTTGGTCATGTTTATTGGGGGTTCTATGAGCTTCCTGTACTATGATGTCTCTGTCCTTCTCCAAACCTGGGAAATTTTCTGCTAGTATCTCACTAAAAAGGCCTTCTAATCCTTTCTCCCTCTCCATGCCTTCAGGAACTCCTAGAACCCGAATATTCGGTTTTTTAATAGTATCCTGTAGATTCCCGACAATATTTTTTAGATTTCTAATTTCCTCTTCTTTTCTTTGGTTTGCCTGTTTCCTTTCCTGTTCTCTGTCTTCTAATTCCGATATTCTCTCTTCTGCTTCACCCATTCTGTTTTTAAGGCTGTCAAATGTGTTTGTCATTTGATCTATTGAATTCTTCATTTCATTATGGTTTCTAGTCACTATCTTAGTTTCCTGTTCTACTAGTTGTTTCATTTCATTTTGATTCCTCCTTAATATTTCATTTTCGCGAGAGAGGTTTTCTATCTTGTCCATGAAGGATTTCTGTAGTTCAAGAATTTGTTTTTGAGAGCTTCTTAATGATCTTACCAATTTTTTGAGATCTGCTTCTTGCATTTCTTCTATCTCATCATCTTCATAATCTTGGCTTGGAGCGCCTTTTTCATTTGGGGGCATGAGAGTGTCTTCCTTGCTCTTGTTATCTTGGTTTCTACGTTTGTTTGGCATCTTGGAGGTGTGGCCAAAGAGCTCTGATTGGTTCTTCAGTGTTGCCTAGTCTAAAGAGTTTGTTTTTCTTATGTAAAGTGGTCCCTGCTCTTTGTCTTTCTGGGGTTTGTAAGGAGAGTGCAGAGAGGCTAGTGTCCCAGCTGGTTCCCCCCCCTTTTTTTTTTCCTTCCAGTCAGCCTGGTGTAGTTCCCCCTCCCCACTGCGTGAGCTTGGACCAAGATCTAACCTTCGCGGCCAATTTCTCCTGTTACCTGTGCTTCCAGCGCCTGGGCTCAAATTCTGTGGGTGGGCTTCTGTAGCTGGGTTCGCTGTTTTCCCAACTCTAGTGGCCCCCGTGTCCGTGGCGCGGCTCAGTGCGGGTCGGGTCAGGTCGGGTCGGCGCGATGCAGCTGTGCGCTGCTAGGTGCGGCTCAGGGCAGCTCCATGCGGCTCTGCAGGGCTTGGTGCGGCGCGGCGAGGCACGGCGGGGCAGTGGGTCACTTTACTCTCCTCGGAGGTCCTCCGTGTCACATCCACTAGATCCGAAAGAGTTTCCTCTGCAGTTTTTTCCTCTGAGTCTCTTCTTAAGGGTACAGTAACTCCACCCTTGTTAAAATTTCTTTTCCCAAACTGTTGTGTGCGTCCTCACTCTTCCGCCATCTTGATTCCGCCCAGAATTGTTTCTTATAGCATGTATTCAAACTCTGGTAAACACTAATGAACATTAATAGTTTATATTTAAGGAAATAGCCATCAAATATCCTAGCTGGAATTGTAAACTTAATGACTTGTTTTGTTTGTTAATCCTTTATTTCTTGGGATGCCACTGGTAAGATTTATATAAAGTTTAGTAATCCTATGAAGTTATTATTTATTTTATTTGTAAGCATGACTCACTGTTAGCAGCAGACAGGGCCACAAACATACCCTTATACCATGGCAACAGCTACAAATAAGACTGTCTGGGTAGCTCCACCCTGCCCTTGTCACATATCCAGATATGTCCACCTTAATGCTGACTCCAGGAGTCAATTTTGCTATTCCTTCTTGTATGTGACCATGATGGTTCCTTCTAGCACAGAACACCTCTACATTGATTGTTAAACTTTAATTGCAGTGTTGTATAAAATGTTATCAAACAGAAAAAAAATCTGTTAGAGATTAGTACTCTGTTTAGAAATCATAGTACAATCACTTAACCTTATGAGTTAAACTTGCATACTGCTGAGTCATCAACTATTTTATAACCAATACAATGACCAGTGTCAAAGCTTCAGTGGTCACTTCTTGAATCAAAACCCACTTTCATTTCATTCCCATAAATATACTTCACATTTTAGAAATGATTTTGGAAGCCACTGCAGTGGACTGGCCTGTTGGGTCTCCTTGAGGGCAGATCACTGTACAGATCAGCCATTAATAGGCCTGCCACCCATTGCTTCTGATGCCGAGCTTTCTTTTCCTCCTGGTTTGTGTTAAAGCAGACCAGAGGATGCAAGTCAAGGGAGTGCCGAAGTCCCATCTCTAATCTTCAGTGGCCTGAACTACAAGTCTATAGTCACAGGCATGTTCTGTAGTAGTTTTTCTAAGGTAGACAATGTAAGTGGCTTTCAATGTGGTAAGCCTGGGCTTCAGCAGAAGTCAGCTTGTGAAGAGCCCTGGCAGCTCTGCCAAGAGTTGGATCACTGGAAATGGACCTGCCCTGGAGTCGAAGGATGCCCAGGTCAGAGCCACAGATCTTATTGGCTCTAAGCTGAAAAGCCCTTCACTCAGCCCAACTTCCAAAGTGACCACTGCAGCTGAGGGGATGGTCAAGTAGGGTCAGCAACATTGCAGGCAGAACTGTACATTTCTTGTTAGAGATGCCACCTGCCTTCACCTGGCCAGCTCTCCTCCCAGGCCAGCCAAGTAATGAAAGTCAACAGAGTGCCTTCCCCTAGGAGGTTCACACCTCCTTTAGGATATACTCCATGTGAAGAGATAGATAGGTCTGGGCCTCTGAATTTACAAGGCCTAAAGCCCACCAGATTATTATCAAGCCCCTTCTATCAGGTTCTATTTGCCTCTCAATCCGAAAAATTACTTGTAGCTTAGACAGCACCTTTCTTAGCTCCTCTAATAATGACTCTGTCCTTTGTTCTAGACCCTGTCTAGCGCACTTGGGCCTCATTCCTTTGTAATCATAACCTCTACCACCAATGGCTCTACTCCCAACCTGTGTATACTGATGGTCCTCTTCCCCACTTAATGCTGTATAATTGTTCAGACCTGGTTAATGCCACTCTTAGGATCATTGGTTACTATCCTCACCCTGTCTTTCATGACCTTGTCTAAATATGATCAGAGTCGGCAAACTTGGAAGGCTTCCATAGCCTTGGCAACTCATGACAAGAGCCTAGGGTGGTTACTGGTGCCATAAACTAGAGTGTCAATTTGTTGGGTCAACGACAGGAGTCACTGTGCACTTGCTCCTCATGTGGGATCTCTGTCCTTAATGTACTGTACATTTTGATTTAATGCTATAACTAGTACTCAAATAGTATGTTTCACTTTGTGTTTCTATGTGGGTGCAAATTGTTGAAATCTTTATACTAAATTGATCTTCTGTATATAAAGAGAATTGACAATGAATCGCGATGTGAATGGAAGGGGAGAAGGAGCGGGAGAGGGGAGGGTTGCGGGTGGGAGGGAAGTTATGGGAGGGGGAAGCCATTGTAATCCATAAGCTGTACACTGGAAATTTATATTCATTAAATAAAAGTTTAAAAAAAAAGAAATGATTTTGGAAACTTGAATTTCCATTGTTGTGTTTGCTTAATTCTCCTACGGTGTTTGGATAAATCTCAGTCACTACTGAAATACTATTCTCTTTACTCTGTCTCATACCCATTCCCACTGTTTTGTCCACCCTGTTCATCCTGGACTTTGGCAGTTAGGACATCATTAAATGTAGGGTGAGTTAATTGCATTTAAGTTTTTGTTCATGCTCATAATTCACTAAAATTATTTTGTAAAAGTATGCATCCCTATCACACGTTTCATGGCCCACATCTAGGTTTCTTTTATATATACTTGTAAAGGACATAACTGTCAAGTATAAAGTTGACATTTTCAATAAAAGTGGCAAATCATTTTTAAAAAAATATTCAATGAAACTTAAATGCATAACTATTTTATATTAACTTTAATTCACATAAAAATACACAAATGGAAGGCATTTGATTTAATGAAGATGCTAGGTGGTGTGCCTACATCTTACATGGGAGTGCCTGGGTTCAAGTCCCAGCTTTACTCCCGATTCCAACTATTCACTATTCCAGTTCCTAGTAATGCACATCCTTGGAAGGCAGCAGTGATGGCTCAAGTAGCTGGGTCACTGCCACCCACTTGGAAGACCTAGATTGAATTCCTAGCTCCTGGCTTCAGTCTGGTCCAGCCCTTGCCATTGTGGCATTTGGGGACTGAACCAGCAGATATGTGTGCTCGCTCTCACTTGCTCTCTCTCTCTCTTCCATGAATAAATGTAATATTTTAAAATCACACAAACTAGTATTCCATATTACCAAGAGAAGACTATGTACAAAGTTATCTTCTTTTTTTCCATCCTAATTCATACAAAGACTTCATGAAGCTCGAAACTCTGATATCCTTTAGATAATGGAGAATTTGTCTCTATTCTTGCTTGTAGAAACTCTCTTGGACAGATGGAATAGTGTCTACATCTATAAACAGTAGAGTGGCGGTATCTATGTCATAAAGCTGAAAAATACTGGGAAGGGCTTTCTGGTAGCTTGAGCCAGTAGCCATTGAAACCTGGTTAATGACTATGTCATATTCTCCAGGAATGCAAGCCAAACATACTACTGCCATTTGAACAAAGTTTATTGCTGGTCTTATTACCTCCTGGAACTTTTACTAGCTAGATCAGAGTCCTTCCTTTGTTGCTGATGGTTACTGACACAAAGTTGATTGTTAGCCTGTCACAGAGACAACTTGTGTTAACTTGATCACCATTGCTGTGTTAATAGGACTCCCCTCTAACTGCACAGACATTACCATTCTAACACCAACAAGAAGATTTACTTAGTGGATCTGATTTGGCAGAAGCTGGCCCAGGAATGTTTGTGAATAGCCACTGGAATTCATGTCCCTACTCTACTTCTTCAGATACCCAGAATAGATTGACAAGAACAGACTCCTGTTGAGGAAATAATAACCAAGGAAAAGTTAGAAGATGGAAGGACTTTCTGACACCTGAACCTCAGGTCTCAGACTGCTCTGTGCAGGTTCCATCTGTGCTAGTCAGCAGTTCCTTCACTGAAGCTGTACTGTGGTTCTAGACTACCAGATGAGTAAGGAATAATCATGAGATGGTCTTAAATTGTTTTTATAAAGACCTTTGAACAGAATGTGGAAATAAAGATGACAGAAAATGAATACCAATCTCACATCAAATCAAAATACATGAACAAACTTTTTGTAAGTTGGAAATTTTCATTCTGCCTTGAATAATCATTAAAATTTAAATAGTTGATTTTAAAAACATGAATTAGGGGCTGGCTTTGTGGTGTAGCAGGTAAAACCACCACCTGCAATGCTGCCATCCCATAAGGCAGCTGATTTCACTCCTGGATGTTCTATTTCCAATCCATCTCCCTGCTAATGCACTTGGGAATGCAATGGAAGATGACCCAAGTGCTTGGACCCCTGCACCTACATGTAAGACCTGGAAGAAGCTCCAGGCTCCTGGCTTCAGATAGGCCCAGCTCTGGCCATTGTGGACATTTGGGGAGTGAAATAACAGATGGAAGATTCTCTCTCTCTCTCTCTCTCTCTCTCTCTCTCTCTCTCTCTCTTTCTCTTTCTCTTTCTCTCTGTCTCTGTAACTCTGCCTTTCAAATAAATAAATCTTAAAAAAAATTTAAACATGAAATAAAAAATTTAAAAACATGAGATAGTTAAGCTATTAAGTATAATTATTAAATGTGGAAAGTAGGGCTTGGCACTATGGTGCAGCAGGTTAAGCAGCGTCCCTATAGGTGCTGGTTTGAAATCTTAAAGAAAAGTAAAATTTATTGGAAATTAATATATTAATGAGAAATATAAGAGCAATTAAATTTGTATCATGTCTATGGAAGAATAGTACTTCTTACTAAAAGGAGATGCTTTCCTCAGTAATTCTGGTGAACTGAACGGATTGGAGTACATTGGATATGTTATGGGAATGTTGCTGAATGCTCAGTGCTTTCTGAAGTATGTGCCAAACATTACATGGTGTTCTATCAAAATTACTTTTAATGATCTTTTTTCAACTTTTATTTAATAAATATACATCTCCAAAGTACAACTCTTGAATTATAGTGGCTTTTCCCCCCAAAACTACCCTCCCACCTGCAACCATCCCATCTCCCCCTCCCTCTCCCATCCCATTCTTCATCACGATTCATTTTCAATTATCTTTATATACAGAAGATCAACTTAGTATATACTAAGTAAAGATTTCAACAGACTGCACCCACAAAGACACTCAACGTATAGAATACTGTTTGAGTAGTAGTTTTACCGTTAATTCGCATAGTACCACAAATTAAGGACAGAGGTCCTATGTGGGGAGTAGGTGCACAGTGACTCCCGTTGTTGATTTAACAATTGACACTCAAATTATTATGTCAGTAATCACCCAAGGCACTTGTCATGAGCTGCCTAGGCTATGGAAGTCTCTTGATTTTGCCAATTCCAATCTTATTTAGACAAGGCCATAGTCAAAGTGGTAGTTGTCTCCTCCCTTCAGAGAAAGGTACCTCCTTTGATGGCCTGTTCTTTCTGCTGGGATCTCACTCACAGAGATCTTTAATTTAGGTCATTTTTTTTTTTGCTACAGTGTCTTGGCTTTCCATGCCTGCAAAACTCTCATGGGCTTTTTAGCCAGATACAAATGCCTTAAGGGCTGATTCTGAGGCCAGAGTTCTGTTAAGGGCATTTGCCATTCTATGAGTCTGCTGTGAATCCTGCTTCCCATGTAGGATTATTCTCTCCTTTTTAATTCTATCAATTATTATTTGCAGACACTGGTCTTATTTATGTGATCCCTTTGACTCTTAATCCTATCATTATGATCAATTATTAACTTAAACTGATCACTTTAATAAGTAAGATGGCATTTGTTCTATTGAATTCTTCATTTCATTTTGATTTCTCTTCAATATCTGAATTTCATGTTCTACTAAATTCCTCATTTTATTTTGATTCCTCCTTAAGATTTCATTTTCATGAGAGTGATTTTATGTCCTGTCCTGTATGGATTTCTGTAGCTCATGCATTTGTTTTTGATAACTTCTAAATGTTCTTATCATAAATTTTTTGAATTCCATATCTTGCATTTCTTCTATCTCATCATCTTCATAATCTTGTATTGGAATGTCATGTTCATTTGGGAGCATCATGATGCCTTCCTTGTTCTTGTTTCCTCAATTTTTGCATTTGTTGTTTGGCATTGTGGAGATATTCTTTTTTATTTTTCCACTGTGGTGGCTTTTCTCATTATACTATAACTCTAGATTAAGTAGACCGGCTGCTTTTGGTGAATCTCTAGAGGCTTGTGGTGGGTGTGGCCAGAAAGCTCTCTTCAGTTCTTCAGGGTTAAGGGTGTGCCAAAGGTGACACACCTAGGTTTGGAATGGTAAATCTGTCTCTCTCTGTCTTTTTTTTTATTCAGAAGAGAAGTAATTTCGCTCAGCTGATCTCTTCTCCTAGATGACGATCAGTGCCTGAGCACTAGCCCCAGTGGGTATAATATTTGTCTGCTCTGTACCAAGGACCGCAAAAAGGATCTGTGTAGTCCTCAGTGCAAGCTCAGTTTCCCCTGCGATGTCTCTCACCAGGTAGCCAAGGCTGCCCAAGTTCGTGGTGTCTCCCACTGAGACTACTCATGTCTCAGCCACACTGTGAGTTCTCCCACACACCCTCAGTTCTTTTTTTTTTTTTTTCACAGTCCCAGTTCCTAAGCTCCACACATTCACTAGGTCTTAGTCTCCTGTTATTACTCCCAACCAGAGTCAGGTTATTCTGTGGCTAAGGGTGGGCACAACCCCAAGATGGCACAGCTGTTATATATGTCCAAAATGGTGCCTGCTCTATTGTCTTGCTTGCCTTTGTAAGGTGAGTGGAGAGAGAAAATCATGTCTGTACCATTCCTTTTATTTTTTTTCTCTCCTCTAGTTAGGCTGGTGTACTTTCCCCCTGTGGGGCTTCAAGCCTCGTTCCCTCTAGAATCTTCCTGCTGCTTTTCTGCCAGTGTCTCGGGCTACTGTGGTTTTGTCTCACCTCTCCAGTGCTGGTGCAGAGAAGACTCTCGGCAGCTGGGCTCCCAAGCCGTGGGCGCCCATGTCCTCCACATAGATCTGCTGTGTCACTCTAATTCCAGAAGAGTTTCCTCTGCAGTTTTTTCCTAACTCTTACCTGAGACTACACAATTCCACTTTTATTAAACTATCTTTTCCTGGACTATCAGTGAGCTTCCTCCCTATTCCACCATCTTCGAGCCCCTCCTCAATGATCTTTAACAACAAGAGTAGGCCTGCCTTATTCTAGGGAAAGAAAAATTGGAAACCACCTAATTTGCAAAAATATTCATTATCCAGACATTAGAGTCATTTCTTCTCATCCCAAAAACAATTTTTTAAAAAGATTCATTTATTTATTTGAAAGACAGTGTCAGAGACAGGGGGAGAGAGAGAGAGAGCTAGTTAGCTCCATCCACTGGTTAATTCCCCAAATGGCTGCAACAGCCAGGGGTGCTACTGGCTGGAGCCAGGACCAGGAACTACATCTGGGTCTCCCATGTGAGTAGCAGGAACTCAAATACAGGGACTATCATCTACTGCTTCCCAGGCACATTGACAGGAAGCTAGATCAGAGGCATGAAGTACCTCAGACTAAAACCAGGCACTCTAATAGGGAATGTAAGTGTCCCAAGCTGTGTACCACAATGCCTGTTCTACTATACCAATGTTTATACACGTGTCATTTTTTGTCATCCTGAATATTTTACATCCCTGAGTGATGTGCCATAGTGAGACCCTGGAAGAAAGAGAGCTAAGACATCCAGTTGTACAAAAAGAAGGACATTTTGTGGTTTGTGGTTGAGAAAAAGAATCAACGTCTTTATCCAGGTGTTCTCTTGGTTAGATTAATTTTTAGATCAGGTACATAAGGAAGTAGGGGATTCATGAGCTCTCTCCAGATACTGGGAAAGTTTTGGGGGACCCTTGGTATAATTTATACCTCAATTATTGAAAGCCACTGATTTAAATGATAATCCCACAATATCAGGCCTGGCAATTTACAAGGGAAGTCAAGTGTGGAGAATATCAACTAGATCCTGCAGGTTCAGATTTCCAAGCCAACTAATTGTAGCCAAAAGGTGAAACGGCACATTGACTTCTCTATTAGCTAAGCTACACCAGATTGAAGCAGGTAACACTTCTAACTCAAGGTGCTAATTAATAAGAGTTGAATACCAGCACAGAGATGTGGACAGATGTGGACAAAACTCACTAGAACAAAAATGGAAGCTTTTTCCATTACTAAAAATTCAAGGTAGCTGGTACCAAACTCTAATGAGAAAGGTAAGCTTAGCAAAGAGGCTGCCTCAGAAGAGTTTAGAGAAAGGAAAACTCACTTAAGGACCACTGTCCAGCAAAAAGGGAGTGAAGGATAAGCACCCAAATATCTCTCTCCACATTATAATCTTCTGAGAATGCCATTTACAAATTATCCTAACCAGAAGCCAGAGAGTAAGGGATCCTGGATGGAGCGTAACTATACTTTTATTCTGAGATGCACCATAAGGACAAAAGGAACTTCAAAATGGTTTAAGCTGGTTTCAGCAATTGTATTGCTATTGGTGGTGATGTTCTTAGTCTGAGAGTGCTATCTGTGTGTTGTGTGGTATTGAAAATATCTAATTACATTGGTGTTACTGAGGATGGGGATCCTGATTGGGAGAAAGGAGATATAGATGGAGGAACAATGAGGTTAAGCAAGAATCCTGTAGATGTTCAATTGTCAGTGTCAGAATGAGCTTGGAATCTATTTTATATTTTAAAGTGTATCCTAACTGCTCACTGAAAAGACCTGGAAACAAGTAGTAATGAGTAGTTCTCTACCCTCACTTTGGTCTCTAAATACCATTTTCTACTAAAGGAAATAGGACTCCTTTGGGTGATGGCTGCTTCAAGTCCTAGATTAGGAAATAAGTTAGATGATCATGAAACTTTGTTCTCATTCTGGAAAGCAAGAAGGCTATCAAAAAGGACTCTCAGAACCAATTTAAAGAGACTTCTTTTGGGCAAGAATGAACAACCTTAGTAAGAAAACTAAATGCAATTTATTGAAACATCAAGGTGATTAAATGCATAAAATAATAATGATAATAAAAAACTTAGTGGTCACTAAGGATACTAGAAGCTAGGTACTAGTTTGGAAGACACTAGAAAGCTAACCCATTACTCTGAAACCAGAGAATAAAGGAAAAACCAAGGATTCAACCTGCCTTTCCTGCATAAACTACCTTAGAGTAACCAAAGAGTCAGTAAGGGAAAATATTCCAGATAACAAATAACGAAGAAGAGCACACTGTTAAATTTACCATCTTGCAAATTCTTTATAAATAATCTAGGCAATGTGGTCATCAGTGACTACTATTAATCATAAAAAGAAAACCAATCAGGCATTTTATGCCTCTTGATGAAAGTACACAACCCTGCTTATGATGTATTTTTGGAAAAATAAAAAGTTGCAACTACATCAGTTCAAGCCTCTAGTTTTAACTGCCATTTACAGGACATAGAAGAACCTATTCAACAACCAAACAGAAATGCAGTCAACATAGTCCAAAGTGTGGGAAAGTCTGTAAGACAAATGTCCCAGGTTCTTATACAATTAAATTGCATGGTGTAAAAAAAAAAAAAAAAGTGGCGGCAAGGGTGGAGAGATTGTGGCCTTTTTATTATGATTAAAAAATAGGCTAGGGGTGGCTATTTGGAACAGCAGTTAGGATGCTGTTTGAAACACCCATATCCCATATCAGAATTCCTGAGCTTAAGTCCTGCTTCCATTTCTGCTTCCAGCTTTCTACTAATGCACACGCTGAGAGGCAGTAGGCTTCAAATGTGTAGGTGCCAGCCACCTACCTAGGAGACCTGGATTGAGTCCTGAGCTCCTGGCTTCAGCCTGGCCCAGCTCTGGCAGTTGTGAGCATTTAGGGAGTCTGTCTGTCTCTTTGTCTCCCTCCCTCTCTCTCTCTCTCTCTCTCTGCCTGTCAAATAGATTTAAAAAAGTTTAAAAACAAAATTAAAAGTCATAAACATGAGAAAAACAGGAAAATTTGAGCACTGACAGAATATTTGATGTCATTAAGAAATTATGATCAGTTATTTCTAGGTGTGACACAACATAGTTATGTATAAATAAGAATCTTTGGAGATACAGATTAAAATATCAATGAAATAAAAAATTTAAAAGGGAAAAGTAGACAAGGTAAAAAATGAAACAAGACTCTGTGTTGAAACTGTGATGAATCTTTGGGGGTTTTATTAGTGTTCTATATATTTTTCAAACATTTGTTTGCAGATAGCTGCTTTTAAAGTGTATTTATTTGCCTCACATCTCCAACCTCCATCCACTGATATTGGCACCCTGTGTCATTTGCCTGATCTGTGGGTCTCCTTCCTAGAGTTCACCATAATAGTCACTACTGCAGGGGCCGGCGCTGTGGCATAGCGGGTAAAACCGCCGCTCCGCAGTGCTGACATCCCATATAGGTGCTGGTTCGAGTCCTGGCTGCTCCACTTCTGATCCAGCTCTCTGCTATGGCCTGGGAAGACAGTAGAGGATGGCCCAAGTCCTGAACCCATGTAGGAAACTTGGAGGAAGTTCCTGGCTCCTGGCTTCAGATTGGCGCAGGTCCAGCCATTGCGACCATATGGGGAGTGAACCTGCCTCTCCTTCTCTCTCTGTGTAACTCTTATTTTCTTTCTTTCTTTCTTTCTTTCTTTTTTTTTTTTTGACAGAGTGGACAGTGAGAGAGAGAGACAGAGGGAAAGGTCTTCCTTTGCCGTTGGTTCACCCTCCAATGGCCACTGCGGCAGGTGCACCGCACTGATCCAAAGCCAGGAGCCAGGTGCTTCTCCTGGTCTCCCATGAGGGTGCAGGGCCCAAGGACTTGGGCCATCCTCCACTGCCTTCCTGGGCCACAGCAGAGAGCTGGACTGGAAGAGGAGCAACCAGGACAGAATCCGGCGCCCCAACTGGGACTAGAACCCGGTGTGCCGGCGCTGCAGGCGGAGGATTAGCCTATTGAGTCGCAGCACCAGCTGTGTAACTCTGATTTTCAAATAAATAACTAAATCTTTAAAGACAAAATAGTCACTACTACAATGTTCACCTGTTTGTTTTCAGATGTGCCAGAGTTTAGGGAGCTGCTCAACAGGCATCTCCGAGGTGCTGCCATTATCCCCAGGCCAGGAGATGTCTGCGTTCTTGTTCCCCTTCAGAAAAGCACAGTATAGATTGCCACTGGTAAATGGGCTACTAAGCTATTAAAAAGTATTCTTTTCTGCTTAGTTTCCTAAAGCTTCTTTATCTCTGCAAAGAGCCACCACCCATATGTCTCTAACATATCAACTCTTATACTGGGTGGGCATTGTGGTACATTAAATTAAGCCACCACTTGGGAACCCACATTCCCTATCAGAGTGCCAGTTCAAGCCTGGCTATTCCATACTTCCAAGCTGCCTGTTCAAGTGCCTGGGAGGCAACAGGGCAGCAGATGATCCTCCAAATACCTATTTTTCTACCACCCATGTCGAAGGCCAGGATGGAGTTTCTGGCCCCTGGCTTCAGCCTGGCTGAGCTGTAGCTGTTACAGGCATTTGAGGAGTGAACCAGCAGATTTTATATATATATATATATCCTTTTTTTTATATATATATATATATATCCTTCCCTCTCTCTCCTTCTCTCTCTCCCTACTTCTCCATCCCCTTCCTCCCCTCCCCTCCCTCTCTCCCTCTCCCCCTCCTCTCTCTCTCCCTGCTTTTCAAATAAATCAGTAAGTAAATCTTAAAAAGATAAATAAAAAGATTTCTCACACAACAGCTGTCTCAAGTCACTTTCTTGTGTAACCCATGCAGTTAACCATAACAGTTTGGCTCCAACAAGCTCCATCTGGTGGCTTGCAAAGCATGACAGATTTTCCTGAAGACTTAGAGTAATGACTGAGAATTACAACAAAGCACACACACAACAGGCAACAATTTTAAACAGAACGATAGCTGTTTCACTGCCACGAGAGCCTCTGCCATTCTGCCATCTCCAGCCGTTCATGTTCAAGGCCTGCCAGGATATTGCTGGATCCAAGACTTCTCTGTTCTACACTTCCCCCAGTAGCTCAGTATTATTGGGGCTCCATCAGTGGCCTGGGAGGAAACTTCATACTCCTGTTTCTTTAGTGTACAAAGTACTAAACACTTCTTTGTCTGGACCTGACCCAAGGAGTCAAAATCTGCTCCCATGTTTTCCTAAACAGAGTGCAAATCTCTCTCCCTAATAACAATCTGCATTCCTCGTAGGCCAACAAGGTGAAACTGTTGCTCCCTTTTAATGGAACTTTCTTTTTTCTTTTCCTTACATGATCCTTCTGCTTAAACTAAAGTAGACACTGCAACTTATATAATGTGGTATAAAGAAATAAGACGACCATGTGTCTGTAGAGAGTACAGCTAAGTGGAACAAACACATCCTATATATATATATATATATATATATCACAATCCTGAAACTAAGAGCCCTTTACTATTTACTTGGTATTTTAGGGCACTTATTTATTTAAAATATTGTTATGAAGGAGGAAATGACCTTTCTGGGTCATTTCCCTCTGAGAGACAGAGGGAGAGGTGCTTTCATCTGTTGGTTCAATCCCCCCCACCCACAACAACCAGAACTAGGCCAGGCTGAACCAGGAGCCTGAAACTCATTCTCCATCTCCTATGAGGATGGCAGGGACCCACACACTTAAACCATCACCTGCTGCCCCCGGGGATGTGCATTAGTAGAAAGCTGGAACAGGAAATGGACCAGGACTCCAAACCAAGCACTCTGATATGGTGTGGGCATCCCAAGTGGCATGCTAATTTCAGTGCCGAATGCCTGCCCTTGGGGCTGAGTTCACTCTTTGTAGGTCAGCCGATAGCCATAGAAGTGTGGCACTTTAACAGCCATTCTCTGGGGATGGAGTATTAATTATTGCCAACACTTCTTGAGTGTATATACTTCTAAGTGTCCCACATTAATGCCTTTGGTTCACCTTGAAACATCCTAAAGTAGTTCTGACATGTATTCCGTGAACAACTGTTTGAGGGAGTTACTGTTAGTCCTTCCAACTCCAGTGAGGAAGCAGAGGTTACATAACTCAAGGCAGTCTGACTGCTTCTCCGGGGTAATAAATCCATTATAAAGATCTTGAGTGATTTGAATTAGGAACCAAAGCAGGCAACCTCTCTTTTTTAATCATTTTTTTCTTTTTTTAAAGAAATATTTATTTATGTGAAAGACAGAGTCACAAAGAGGGAGAGAGACAGACAGAGATCTTCCATCTGCTGGTTCACTTTCTAAACAACTGCAACAGCCAGGCCGAGGCCAGGCCGAAACCAGGATCCAGGAGCTTCATCTGGGTCTCCCACATGGGTGCAGGGAGTTAAACACCTGGTCCATCTTCCTCTGCCCTCCCAGGCACATTAGTAGGGAGCTGGATCAGAAGTGGAGCAGCAAGGACTGGAATTGTGCTTATATGGGATGCCATTGCTGCAGGCAGCTTCACCCGCTATGCCACAGCACCAACCCTAGCAAGCAATCTCTAGATCCCTTTCATGCCTATCTCCTGGCTTTTGGTGGTTACTGGCAATCCTTGCTGACATACCAGTCCCACCTGCCACTATCTGTACATAACTTTCTTCCTGTGTCTCTCCTTTTCTGTATCTTCTCGGGACATTTTCATTGAATTTAATCCAATATGGTTACAACTTAATCTTTTTTCCTAATTAAATCTGTCTAAAGTCTTATTGCAAAAGAAGTCACTTGCAAAGGTTTCAGGCAGACCTCAGAATTTTGGGTTTAGGGGACACTATTCAACATTCTACAATATCTTTTGTAACAGTAACTTCTAAGACTCTCCTGGCCCCACTTGCCTCCTCTGAATGGGTTTGTTTTTCTCTTATCAAACACTTTGCAGTAGGCACTGCTTTAAGCATTATATAAATAACAAATAGCTGTTACAAATTGGTTATGCTTTTCTTCTGGGTCATCTTTCCTGTTTGTTCCCTTCATCACTACTCCAATGTTCTTAACATGATGATCTCAATAAACTTTCGCCTAAAACCCAGCAGGGCAGCTAATGCTGACAGTTGGTTGTGGTCTCTTGAAACAAAATGACACTTCCTGGAAAGAGCTGATAGGAGAGATTCAGCAAACAGACAACATTAAGCTTTCTGGTAGAAAATGAGAAGAAAGGGTATCCTAAGGAAAAAAAAAATCAAAGGGGAGTAACTGAAACAGACAAGCAACGTTGGCGGGAAGCAGATCTGGCTGTGCCCATCATGAGGAGTTCAACAATGTTCCCTGAGCTTCGTGATACAAAGACAATGTCTAGATTAGGTGCCCAGCCAGGTATTCTAGAATACTACCTTTTTCTGTTTATCTCCAATCAGACCCAGTACGACAACTCCTAGCTGAAGTGCTCTGTTGGACTGAGTAGTTTTTAATGTTTTGCTTTGCTTTAAAGCACCTTGAGGCTCTATAACATAATAAGCTGAGAGCCAAATCCAATTCCAGAAAATACATTTTATTTCCTTTCTAAAAGAGTGACCAGTGTAAGAGTCGTGTCAGATTGGGAGCTGTTGACTTAATTAGAAGTGACATTTGTCAGCCCCTGGCGTTCAACACTGCTCCTTCCTAAGTCTGCTCAGAGCACAGAGGAGCTGAGACCTCTTTTCTGCAGAACCACATAAATACTCTTTGTGCTCTGTGGTTTGTGGGGAGGAGTAACTGCCAACAAATGACAAAGAGAGAAGTCACAGAACAGCAAAAGAGTGAAAATAACACCTTTGATAGTATCGACATACTTACAGATGGAAAGAATGTTGGCCACCTTGAGAGAACTAAAAACTTGAGTAAATTATATCTTCAGTTGAAAAATGGGGACTGGTATGTATTTTTTCCTTTTTCTTGCTTGGTGTTTCATATAGATACTTTACATCATCCCTTCTAATATAAATCAACATAAACTATCAGTTCCAGATTGAAATAAAATTAGTTCATACCTCAAATTTTCTTTTGATCCAGGACAACAAAAAGTCTACATTTTTCAAACAATGATACCAAAACAGGGGCAATTACATTGAAATAAACACATGCTGGCAGTGTTTTAACTACATTTCAAATTACTTTTGGATTTTTGTTATCACATATTTGTGTAGTATTTTCAATTATTACTTTTGGCTTTAGGAGCCACATAGCATTGAAATTAATCCAGCATTTAATAGTGGAGCATGGTTTTTTGTTCTAATGTCTTCAGTGTTATCAGTTGTTAGGCAATTGATCTTACCATTTTATACAAATGAAGCAATTTACTTCTGAAAACTACCAGATGATCTAAGACTGACAATTATTGTAGTAAATTTTGCTTGAGAATTTTAAAATATCTATTTCTTTAACTTAGTTTAAATTTATAAAATGATTTTAAAGGGAAAAAAGACCAAATATTAACACATCTAAACTGAATTAGAAATCCAGAGGAAATAAAGTACAAGATTTTGTGATACTTTATGACCGGGTCTTTCAGATTAGCACTGCAGCAAAAGCAAAGGATTTACCTTCGTTTTTCATCGTTTACCACCAGCTTGATCTCTGATCCTTGCCAGTGACCTACAGTTCTGGCTGAAAAGAGGAAAAGGAAAATATAGAAATGTGCAGTTAGGGTTGTTTGTTCTGAAATTTGTCTTTCTATGCCCTCAGCAACATATTTTCTTAAGAGATACCCGTATCATTTCCTCTTTGAAGAATTTGAAGTTGTAATTGATGGTAGCTAGCATGGGTCCAGAGAAAGACTTCTTAATAGAAGAACTACAGGGGACAAAAGTCCTGATGAGCAGCTCGGCTCTGACGATCACTTAGAATGAATCCTGTCCCTTTCAGCGATCAGAGTCCTCACCTAAATAATGGTGGAGGGAGGCTGGGTCATCAGTTCTTTTTTTCTTTTTTTATATTTTTACATTAATTTTATATTTTATTTGGCCAGATGTAGCCAATATATTTTCATTTCTACATGTAATCTATATAAAATTAAGGTCATAAAGATATTATTGAGATTAGTTTACACTATGTATGTTTTCAAAATGTAGTATGTATTTTACACTTATAGCATATCTTCTTCCAATGCTAAATTAGTTTTTTAAATTTATTTAAGGTATAAAAACTTTCATGCATTTCATACCTACAAATTTAGGAACATAGTGATTCTTCCTACCCTATCATCCCTCCCATCCACACTCCCACCCTTCTTCCTCCTCCCTCTCCTATTCCTGTTCTTATTTTTTACAAAGATCTATTTTCAGTTAGCTTTATACTCATAAGGTTAACCCTACACTAAGAGTTCAACAAATAGTATGAAGAAAACAAAACACTGTTCCTCAACAGTTGAGAAAAGGGCTGTTCAAAATCATTACATCTCAAAGTGTCAATTTCACTTCTTCAGATTACCTGTTAGGTAATCTGTTAGTTACTACAGATCAGGGAGAACATATGGTATTTCTTTTGGGGACTGGCTTATTTTACTAAGTATAATATTTCCAGTTGCATCCATTTTGTTGCAAATGACAGAATTCCATTTTTAAAAAATTTATCACTATGTAGTATTCCATAGTATATAGACACCACAATTTCTTTATCGAGTCTTCAGTTGACAAACGTCTGAATTGGTTCCCTATCTTAGCTATTGTGAATTGAGCTGCAATAAACATGGGGGTACAGATCAGTCTTTCCTATCCTGATTTCTCGTTGGGTAAATTCCCAGGAGTGGGATGGGTGGGTCATATGATTTCTGAAGTATCTCCGTAGTGTCTTCCACAGTGGCTGCATGAGTTTACATTCCCACCAACCTTGGATTAGGCTATGTTTTTCTCCACACCCTCACCAGCATTTGTTGTTTGTTGATTTCTGTATGACAGCCATTCTAACTGGAATGAGGTGAAACGTCATTGTGGTTTTGATTTGCATTTCTCTGATGGCTAGTGAAGAAATTTTTTTATTTCTTTTGATTTCTTCTATGACCTGCTGCTTATTCAGAAGCATATGGTTCAGTCTACATGTGTTTGCATATGTTCTAGAGATTCTTGAGTTTTTGATATTCAGCTTCATTCAATTGTGGTCATAAAAGATGCATGGTATGATTTCAATTTTTTTCAATTTGCTGAGACTTGCTTTATGGCCTAGCATATGGTCTATCCTAGAGAAAATTCCATGCACTAGTGAGAAGAATGTGTATTCTGCAACTGTGGGATAAAAAGTTTTGTAGATATTAGTTAGGCCCATTTGGCCCATAGTATCAATTAGCTCTGTTGTTTCTTTGTTGATTTTCTTTCTGGCTGATGTGTACATTGATGAAAGTGGGGTGTTGAAGACCCCATTATTATTGTATTGGAGTCTATGTCTCCCTTTACATCCATTAACATTTGTTTAAATTGACAGGTGCCCTGGCACTGGGCACATATACATTTATTACAGTCATATCTTCCTGTTGAATTGATCCTTTAATTATTACATAGTGCCCTTCTACATCTCTTTTAACAGTTTTTGTGTCAAAGTCTGATATTAAGATGGCTACACCAGCTATTTTTTTGCTTTCCATTAACATGGGATATCTTTTTCCATTGTTTCACTTTCAGTCTGCATCTATCTTTGTTGGTGAAGTATGTTTCTTGTAGGCAACAAGTAGATGGGTCTTGTTTCTTAATCCATTCAGTCCATCTGTAATTTAACTGGAGAATTGAGGCCATTTTCATTCAAGGTTACTATATAAGTAATGACTTAGCCCTGCCATTTTTCCATAAATATTCCTATTGTTTACTTTGGATTTGCTTTGTACTTTCCCTGTGAGATTTTCTGCCTTATTCTTCTTTCATAATGATGGCCATCTTTCTTCATTTCTGTGTGTAGCACATCCTTAAGCATTTTTTATAAGGCCAGATGAGGAATGACAAATTATTTCAATTTCTGTTTGTTTTGGAAGGTCTTTATTTCACCTTAATTCATAAATGAGAACTTTGCAGGGTACTGTATTCTGGGTTGACAGTTTTTTTTCCTCATAAGACTTGGACTATAACTCTCCATTTTCTCCTAGCCTATAGAGTTTCTGATGAGAAGTCAGCTATGAGTCTAATTGAAGATCCTCTGAAAGTAATCTGGTATTTCTCTCATGCACATTTTAGAACCTTTGCTTTGTGTTTTACTGTTTTAAGTTTGACTATAATGTGTTGTGGTGAAGATCTTTTCTGGTCATGTCTATTAGGAGTTCTATGTATTGCGTATACTTGGACATTCCTTTCTTTCTCAAATTGAGGGAGTGTTCCATGGTTATTTCACTAAATAAGCCTTCTAATCCATGCTCTTTCCAAACCTTCAGGAATTCTGAAGGCCAGTATGTTGGGTCATTTGATAGTATTCTGTAAATCTCCAACACTGTTTTTAATTTTCTAATTATTTCTTCTTCTTCTTCTTCTTCTTCTTCTTCTTCTTCTTCTTCTTCTTCTTCTTCTTCTTCTTCTTCTTCTTCTTCTTCCTCTGATTAAAAAATTTTGTCTAATGTGCAGTGATGCTATAACTAGTACTGAAACAGTATTTTTACACTTTGTGTTTCTGCGTGGGTACAAACTGATGAGATCTTTACTAATTATATACTGAATCGATCTTCTGTATATAAAGATAATTGGAAATGAAAAAAAAAACTGGTGTTAAATTGGAAATGGCATAGAAAATTAATTAATTTTTAAAAAAATATTATGTAGGATCTCTGTCTTTAAAGTGCTGTACACTCTTATTTAATGCTATAACTAGTACTCCAACAGTATTTTTTTTCCTTTTTTCACTTTGTGTTGCTATATGGGGGCAAACTGTTGAAATCGTTACCTACTTTATACTAAACTGATCTTTTGTATATAAAGAGAATTGAAAATGAATCATGATGTGATTGGAAGGGGAGAGGGAGCGGGAAAGGGGAGGGTTGTGGGTGGGAGGGAAGTTTTGGGAGGGGGAAGCCATTGTAACCCATAAGCTGTACTTTGGAAATTTATATTCATTAAATAAAAGTTTAATTAAAAAAAATTTTTTTCAGAGATTTGTCTTCTAGCTTGGGTATTCTTTGTTCTGCCTCACTAAATCTGTTGTTAAAGCTTTCCATGGCATAATTTTTCATTTCTAATATTTCATTTTGATTTCTCTTTAAAACCTCAATTTTATGGGAAAATTTTCATTTTGTCATGTATGGATTTCTTTAATTTGTGGACTTTCTTCTCATTGCTTCTGATTAATCTTATGATTAATCTTTTGAACTCCAGTTCTGGCATTTTATGAATCTACATCTTCAAATTCTAATATTGAAGTGTTGTTACTTTGGTGGAGGGGGGGTTTTGTTGTCCTCCTTATTCTTGTTTCTTGTATTTCTGCATTTATTTGTAGATATTTGTGGAGATATTTGTTGGTTTTTTCCCTGAAGTCTTTTATCCTTGAACTATGCCTCTGTGGCTTAGTGGAATGTTTACTATTTCAGTGAATACCCAGAGGTGTGTGCTGGGTGTGGCAGGGAGCTCAGGTCAGTGCTCCAGGGAGGGGAGTATCCAGGGTAATACCCAAGATGGGTGTGGTAGATTTTTCTTTATCAGAAGGGAGGATTTGATAACCTCCATTGGCATTCACACATTTACCTCCTTTCTGCCAAGGTGATCAATGCCTTGGGGTTAGCCCACAGTGGGTACAATACTCATCCATGCTATTGTAAGAACCACAAAAGAGATCTGTGCAATCCTCAGTGTGAGCATGGATCCTGTTACAATGACCCACTCCAGGTAATCATGGAGCTCTGAGAATGTTGATCTGCACACAGTGATTGCCCAGAGACCTAGCCACACCCTGCACCTTCTTGTGCAGTCAGAATTCCTACAGTCTTAGCACACAATGCTCCCACAGTCACTGAGTACAGAGGATCTGCTCCATCCTACTAGACTGTCCCATCCACAGAGAGGCAGAGATGTTCCCAGAGCCAGCCACCTGTGGGTGCTCTGCCTAGGTGGTTTGAGAACCAGAGCATGTGATAAGTTGAGATGCTGTCAGCACATCAGATTCCTATGTGGGTGCCCAACTCCCTGTCATTCCTCCTAGCCAGGATCAAAGTCAATGAAAATCACAGATTTTTTTTTTCCTCTGTTAAAATCACATGGGTACACAAGAGCCATAGGACACAGCTCCTTCCAGTTTCACAGTGGTGCTTTCTTGCCACCAGTTGCCAGGTGTGCGGACCTGAGCCACTGCCATAGCTACTGACAAGATGGTGTTTGTCTCTTCCCAGATAGTTGCTGTGCATGAGCACAAGGGCTGGTGCAGCTGTTATGTATGTCCAAGTTAGTGCCTGCCCTCTCTCCACTGGTTGCCAGGTGCTGTTGTTGGGGGGAGATGGAGAGGGAGAAATAGGCTCCGTTTTTTCCACTGCTATGTTAGCAGGTACCTGGCCTCCACAGGGCTCCAGGCCAGACTCATGCCAGGCTCTCCTCCAGGTATATCACCAGGGCATGGGCTGCTACAGTCTGATCTCACCTCACTCTCCAAAACTGGCATTCTCTCAGGCTCTCAGCTACTGGGGTCCTGTGTTGTGTCCACGCTTGTGCTGTGCGTCTGCACCCTCCAAGTGGATCCATGGGTCCCTCTCCCTTCTGTAGAATTTCCACTGCAGGTTTCTACCTAACTCTCACCCTGTGAATACACCCTCACCACTTTTTTTTTTTTTTTTCAAACTATCTTCCCCTATCCTAGAGCAGTAAGCTCTCTCCCTATTTCACCATCTTGAAACTACCTTGGGATCATCAGTTCTGAACCCCCTTTCTGCCATGACACACATAACAGATGACTGGCTCATGAACAAGAAACACCCTCTGCAGAAAGTCAAGATATTTTCAGAGATATAAAGCAAGGAGCAAGTTGGCATACTTTTTATGTTTGTGATAGTTTTGTTTTGACTTAATGTGAGAGGCTTTAATATAGTCCACGGAGAGCCAAATAAGAGGCCAACAACTGAGTTTTCTTTCCTTCTGGTAGAGTAATTAGTAAAAAGGTTTATGTGGGCCTTGTTGGTTTTGACATGGTATTCTGAAAAGCACTTACCAGCTCATGAATAAAGAAAATTATCAGTTTATTTCACAAGGAAAAATTGAACTAAACTAAATTCTCAAAAGTTTCCTTAATAAAATGAATTTTGACATTTTTCAGTCCTCTACTCCAAGATACACTAAACAGCAGATTTCCTTATGCCTTGCCATATTTAACATCCTGACATGACTCTCTGAAAGGCAGCAGAGCATGCAACACGTATTCTCTTAGGGCACTGTCCTGGAACAACAGTTTGGAGATAGGTTGTGTGGTGATTAAGAACCTGAGATTTGGAGCTGTAGTCTCAGAGGCTTAGTCCCAGTTCTATTGCTCTCCATAGCTTTTGGTAAATCACCTGACTTCTGAAGTCTCAGTTTCCTCATATATAATCCCTAATACTCACTGATGCTCATATTACACTTCTAAAGAACGTAGTGAATACAAAAGATTCTAGTAATTTCTTAGTGACTAGCATATTGCTGTTGGATAATTGCTGTCATGTTTTCCTATTAGCTTACATCATAAAACAGATGCTTATTCCTTGTATGGATGGATTCAGTCTCATACTACCTCTAACATTTCCTCCTACTGAGCTGGAATCATGAGAATTTTGCCAGAACCAAATATTTAGTTCTATTTAATTAGCACCTAGTAAGCATCCGCTGTATATTACAAAAATACAATGTAAGAATAAGACATCATTTCTAGCCTTTGTGTTTCTTATACCTGGTTGCCATAATTTGCTCTGGATTATAACAATGAAATTCCTCAGCGCCTAAAGCAAGGGTGGTTAATTTTATCTGGTCCCTTTTAATTATTTTTTAGTTTAAATATATAGAATAAAATTAACAGTTAAATAACAAACATAGATGGGCATTTGCACTGACATTTTACATGATTAGTAATCTCATTTAGGGAATGGGATGCCATACTTTTAAAGTCTTCAATATTGTCTTAGTAGTTTAGCAAAATTATAAATAGCTTTAATGGAACAAAGAAAGAGGAAACTAAAAAAAAAAAAAAAACAAAAACAAAAAACAAAAAAACAGGGAACTGTACTGCACACAGGAAAAATGGTAAAAAAAAAATTTTAAAGTAATACATGATTTTGCAAATACTAGAAAAGTTGTGAAGGTGCACTTTATTTTGGCTTAACTGAGAATTAGAATACTTTTTTATTTTGACAAAATTATATACATTTATATATGCAATATGGTGATTTGATATATGTATACATTGTAGAATAACTAAATCAAGCTAATTAATATATAACCGTGGTAACCATCTCTTGAACTTATTCCTTAGTTCTAACTGAAATTTTGTATCATTTGATCAATATCTCCCCAAGCTGTTCCTTCCCAGCCCTCTGTAACCACCATACTAGTGCCTGTTTCTATTCATTTGTCTTGTAATTCCACATATGAGGGAAATCACCCAATATTGTCTTTTTGTGCCTGGTTTAACATAATATCCAATGCATTCATTCCTGTTGTTGCAAATGACAAGAATTCTTTCTCTTTAAAGGCTGGAATAATACTAAATTGTGTATCAATACATTTTCTTTATTGATGGACATTTATGTTGATTCCCTATCTCAACAACTGTGTATAGTGTTGGAATGAACATGAGTGCAGAAATCTTGACATATTGAATTCAAATCCTTTGAATCTATTCATAGAAGTGGGATGGCTGGATCAAATGGTAATATTTTGGAGAATCTCCATATTCATTTCCATAATGGCTGTACAAATTTACATTCCCAACAGTGTATAAGTTTCCCTTTAATCCACATGCTCCCCAACACTCTTGTCTTCTGTCTTTTTGACAATAGTCATTCTAACAGTGAGATGGTAACCATTATATTTTAATTCTTATGTCCCTGATGACAGGTTTTACTGAGTATTTTTAAAATCAGGTTATTTGTTTTGGCTATTGAGGGTTGCGCAAGTTTCCTATATATATTTTGGATATTAGCATTTTGCCAAATGTATAGTTTGGGAATGTTCTCTTCCAATCTGCAAGCTATCTCTTTGTTCTGTTGATTACATTCTTTGTTGTGCTAAAGGATTTTGGTTTGACAAAATCTCTCTCTTTTTTTTCTTTTGTAGTATATGCTTTTGGTGTAGTATACAAACTCATTGCCCAATCCAATGTCATGGAATTTTTCTCCTCTATTTTGTTTTAATAGGTTTATAGAGTCAAGTCTTAAGTTTTTTATTCACTTTACTTGTTTTGATATAAAATGAGGATCTAATGTCATTTTTATGCGAGTGGCTATCCAGTTTTCCCAATTTTTATTAAAGATACTAACCTTCCCCCCAGTGTGTGTCCTTAGCATCTTTGTCAAAAATCAACTGACCTTGGGAAATATGTGGACTTATTTCTGGGTTCTCTATTTTGAAAATATCAATAACAAGTAAGAAAATTGAATCAGTAACAATGTTCCATCAAAGAAAATCCCAGGACCTGCCCAGGACCTCATGAATTCACTGCTGAATTTTACCAAACATTTAAGGAAGAAGTAACACCAGTCCTTCTCAAACCCTTCCAGAAATTTCAAGAGGAGGAAATTGATAGAGAGATGGAAATAAATAAAATCAAACAGGAATCTTTTAATTGAAGATTAAGAGAACACTAAGGGAAAGTCAGAACATAATTGAAAGCATCAAACAAAAGAAGAAACAGTGAGTTTAAAGATAGTTTACATGTAAATGCACAGTTGAGGAGGAAAAAGGATCAAGAGAAAAGAAGAGCACTTATGGAAATGTTGGAACAGCGTGAAAAGAGAAAATATCCAAGTTATTGGGATTCAAGAGAAACTTAATAATGCCAAAAGGGTAGATGTATATTCAAATAAATAATGGCCCCATACTTCCCAATGCAACAAAGTCCACTCCAACACATATTATAAACTCTCCGAGGATAAAGGTAAAGAGAAGATTCTCAAAGCTGCAAGAGAAAAAAAGCAAATAACACATGAAGGAGCCCCAATTCTTCCTGGAGACTTCGTCACACTTGATCTTAGCCAAAAGGCCGAGAAGCGATACCTGGAGACTTCTTAACAGAAACTTGACAGGCTATGAGGAAGTAGGATGAGACTTCCATACTAGTAAGTGGGGGAAATACCAGTCAAAATAAAGACATTCCCAGACAAACAAAAGCTGAGAGAATTTATCACCATGAGATGTGTCTTAGAAGAAATGCTAGGGGCCAGACTATTGTAAACAGAAAGGCAAACTGCCAATTGCAGTGCTGGCATCTCAAAAGAGTGCTGGTTCAAGACCATGCTATTCTACTTCTTTGTTTAAAAATGGTTTATTTATTTATTTGAAAGGCAGAGTTACAGAGAGGCAGAGGCAGAGGCAGAGGCAGAGGCAGAGAGAGAGAGAGAGAGAGAGAGATCATCTATCCACTGGTAAACTCCCCAGATGGCCACAAAGGCAGGAGCTGAGTTGATCCAAAGCCAGGAGCTGCTTCTGGGTCTACCAGGGGCCTAAGCACTTGGGCCATCTACAGCTGCTTTCTCAGGCCATAGCAGAGAGCTTGATGGGAAGTGAAACAGCCAGGACTCAAACTGGTGGCCATATGGGATGCCAGCACTGCAGGTGGCGGCTCTACCCACTAAGCCACAGTGCTGGCCCCTATTCTAATTCTGATCCAGCTTCCTGCTAATGTGGAAAGTACTTGTGCCCCTGCCATCGTGCAGAAGACTAAT
The DNA here is from genome assembly GCF_033115175.1 of Lepus europaeus. Taxonomy (NCBI): domain Eukaryota; kingdom Metazoa; phylum Chordata; class Mammalia; order Lagomorpha; family Leporidae; genus Lepus; species Lepus europaeus. The sequence continues at coordinate 53,057,673 of NC_084828.1, forward strand.
ATGGAGTTCCTGGTTCCTGGTTTTAGCCTGGCCCAGACCTGGTTGCTTCCGGCATTTAGGGAGTGAACCGGCAGATGGAATATCTGTGAGTGTGTGTGTGTGTGTGTGTATGTATATGTATGTATGTCCCCCTCTCTCTGTGCTGTTCTGCCTTTCAAGTAAATAAATAAGTTAGTAAGCTGTCTTTAAAAAAAATGCTAAAGTGAGAGGCTGGCGCCATAGCTCACTTGGTTAGTCCTCCGCCTGCGGCACCAGCATCCCATGTGGGTCCCGGTTACTCCTCTTCTGGTCTGACTCTCTGCTGTGGCCCAGGAGGGCAGTGGAGGATGGCCCAAGTGCTTGGGCCCCTGCACCCACATGAGAGACCAGGAGGAGGCACCTGGCTCCTGGCTTCGGATCGTCATAGCTCTGGCTGTGGCGGCTGTTTGGGGAGTGAACCAACAGAAAGAAGACCTTTCTCTCTCTCTCTCTCTCTCTCTCTCTCTCTCTCTCTCTCTCTCTTTCTCTCTCTCTCTCTCTCACTCACTGTCTAACTCTATCTGTCAAATAAATGAAAAAAAAATGCTAGAGTGAGTTCTTCAATTTGAAAGAAGAAGATGCTAATGAGAGAAAATATCAGAAGGTAAAAAAATAAAAAATACAGAATGCTCTAATATTGTAAATATGATGCACAAGCTATTCATGTCTTTAGTGTGAAGACTAAAAAATTACTACATTAAAATATTAGGAGACAGGCAATATAGAAAGAGGTAAAATGAAATATCAAGAATCCAAAATGTGGGTTAGGGAGAATGCAGTACAAGTGTAGAGTTCTTTATTAGTATTTCTGATCTCTGTTTTTTGCCTCTTCCTTCCCATATCTTATAATCAGTGTTATATTTTTATCATTTAGGGCACATCCCATCCTCTGGGTCATGTCCTTGCCCCTGCCTGTGTGCAGAGACAGCCCTAGCCACCACAGAGCTGGCTGAGGGGGAGAGTCCTCTGAACCCCGGCTTGTAACATAGTCTTCAGATGCTCTGAGGCAGTTTCCAGAGATCAACAAATATCTCGCATACATGGGTTCCAAAGAAGCCCCTCAAGCTGGTCTTGCCAAAGTGATTACTCTAAAGGCGTGGAAGCCCAAGATACTGCTGTGATGACATTGACCATCTGTTTATTCCAGCACCAATTCAGCACATGGTAACAAGGCAGTCAAGACTGTATACTCAGTTCAACATTCAGAAAAAAGCCATGACTGTGAGTAGTTCAGGCAGCTGACCAGCAGTGGCAAATAATATACTCCAAGACACTTGAATTACGAAGATTTGGAGCACAGTGCTGGAAGAATTTAATTTTGTGACACCTATCTATGGTACAGATAAGGGTGGGAGCATACAGGATAACAGTGTGGATGAATGGAACACAGCTTGCCTAAATACTGTCTCGGATGTGGTTAAAGAAGATTGGAGTATTTCTGTTGAGTATGTAAATACTCCTTATCTCTACTTTGGCATGTGGAAAGCCATATTTTGCACAACATGCTAAAGACATGTGCTTTTTTATAGCATTAATTATCTCCACTTTGGAGAGCCCAAGTCTTGGTATGTTCTACCCCTGGACCCTGAGAAACAACTTGAAAGACTAGCTCAAGGGAAAATTTGCTTTCAGTGTTTCTTACCTTGATAGGTTTTTTTGTTTGTTTGTTTGTTTTTGAGGTGGTTTTACAGCATAGGATGCCGAACTGTTGATTTTATTTTTTTCAAGTTACCATCAATTTTATTCTAGTCAAGGAAGTTACTCAAATTGATTTTATCCTTTTCAAGTTTAAAGTTTTCTCTAACTGAACAATTTAAATTTGTTGTATAATCATCACAGTCCTTTTTGTTGGATGCTTAGTATTTTATCAAGTGATTGTACCTGATCTATTTCAGTTTCAAAAATTTTTTTTTGCTTCTGCATAATTAATTCAACATCACTGTGCCAGGAATAGCCTTTCTTTTTGGGGCCAGCATTGTGGCATAGTGGGTTAGGCTACCGCCTGCCAATCCAGCGTCCCATATGGACACTGGTTGGAGTCCTGCCTGCTCTAGCTCCAATCCAGCTTCCTGCTAATGTGCCTGAGAAAGCAGCAGAGAATGGCCCAAGTGCTTAGGCCCTTGCACTCACATGGGAGACCTGGAAGAAGATCCTGGCTCCTGGCTTCAGCCTGGCCCCTCCATGGCCATTGCAGCCATTTGAGGAGTAAACCGACGGATGGAAGATCTCTCTTTCTTTCTCTTTGCGTCTCTCTCTCTAACTCTGCCTTCCCATGTGGCCACAACAGCCAGGGCTGGGCCAGGCTGAAGCCAGGAGCCCAGAAGCTCCTCTGTGTCTCCCACATTGGTACATGAGCCCAAATACTTGGGCCACATTCCATTGCTTTCCCAAGCTTATTAGCAGGGAGCTGGATTGGTAGTAGAGCAGTGGGTCTCAAGTCGGCATCCATATGGGATGCTGGCATTGTAGGCAGAGGCATAACCTGCTACACCACAATACCAGTCTCAAGTTTTCTTTCTTTTAAATTATGTCCTTCCAAAGAATGCTACTGCTGTGAGTCAGGGTGCAGGTATTTTACAATTATTTTTATGTTGCTATATCATTTCTCCAAAGAATTGTGCTTCATCACCTCTGACACACAGTTCTATGACCCACAGCCTGGGAATGCCTTTATTGGTCTCTTAAATGAATGTCCTTCTCAACTGAATATACATGAGATTGTGCCTTCTTGGACTAGCAAAGTTAAACTTACTTTACAGCAAAAAAAAAGTTATTTCAAAACAGGTTATTATAACCAAAAGATTTCTGTAAGCCTGATGGTACCCACAAAGCAAAAATCTATAATAGAATTATCAAAAATAATAAGCATGGGATTCAAAGTACACTACTAGAGAAAATAACTTAACCACAAATGAAGATTGTAAGAGAGAGAGAAAGGAAGGAACTATAATAAAAATGTAAAACAAGTATCAAAATGGCATATTAATATCTACTTCCAGAAACCATGTAAGTATACAGGGCAGAAATAAGGGACACTAATTGAGCTTTTCCAAAATTATAGAATATATTATGGATATTAATCACTCAAATATTTATGTCAAATCAAAGTAGAGGCGGGAAAGTCAAGAAGATATGTGTGAACTCAGTGTTACTATCGGCATTAAAATTGATGTACTTTTCATAGCAACATATAACAAAAATCCTAAAAAGGTTCACAGCTTTCACTACTGGGACAGCACCAGTAAAAGATATAGATAACTTTGTAAAATGGTGGCATTTGTACCAGCAAACTCCTGGAAACCATCCAACTGTTCAGTAGCTATGCGATAGCTAAGTAAACAGTGATATGTCACATGCAAGAATCTCTGCAAACCTCAACAATACAAATACACTTACAAGACTGTAGAAAAGTGGATATAAAACTATCTTAAGAAACATAAGGTGATTATTATTAGGTAAAGCCAATGCATGCATATATATTTATATGTAGCTGAAGAAGCCATGTAGAGATACAAATAATTCTTCAATTTGAAAAAAATGTATTTTTGTCAGCTTAGATCTAATTTTTACATAGCATAAATCTCATCTTTTTAAAGCATACTATTGTTTAAGTAGATTTATAAAGTGGTTATGTTTTTATGGGTACTTATACTTTTTTATGATGAAACAGATCAGTAGATCCAATTGCCTGATATTTTACTTTGTTTAAGATCCAATTGCCTGATATTTTACTTTGTTTAAGAAACAAAAAATATTAGTTACTGGTATACTTGTGCAATGAACATAATTGCAATTAATCTATTTGGACCTAAAATCCAGAGGGATGTTTCAGGAGTTCAACCAGACTTTAAAAATCAGATTCCATTCATGGCAGTAAATTACCTTTCATAAGATTTATATTCTTCACCAAAAGGTCCTAGCAAATTTTCAGCTTTCATGCCTAATGTCAGTTTCAGAGTCTAATGTCTCTAGTACAATCTGCTTTGGTCAGAAGAAGAAAATAAAATTACATGAATTTACTTTATTCTTAAAAATCAATGTGAGTAATGGTAAACAAAGCCTTTAGCTTTAGATTTGGGTTTGAACCCTGGCTCTGCCACTTGTTAACTACTACTTCCTCTGGTTACCTCCTTTGTAAAATGGGGCTAATGACGTCACTAATTTGCAGCGTGGCAATGAACATGATAACTATAAAGCACTTAGCACAGTAGCTGGAATGTTGGTGAGGCCCATTCACTGGAGTAACTACCGTAATTATGAATCCTATTACATTAGCATAGACCCAGATGCATACACACCTTGTTTATCATACTCCACTAACCATAAGAAAAGCAATTAAGGGCATGAGTTACACTTAAGAAGTTATATCTGCACCCCTCCCATTTTTCCTAGATTCTAGTTGGCACCACCCCTCGAGCTTACAGCATTCCAAAATTTAGAGACGTTCCCACCGCATCCTCCTTTGTATGCCTATTAATGCCATGGAGCTGTTCTGCATCGAGTGCCTCCCCTGCTGGTCTTCCTCTGGCACTGATGACCTGTCTCACAAAGTGCCAGCCCCCTTCCAACTATTCTGTTCTGATTATCCCAACCATAGCTTTTGGGACATTCCAAAAAATAGTCTGGTTCCTCAGGGGAATAATCTAGCTACCCCCAGTCTGTAATTTTTTTATAGAATAAAATTAAACTTGTCACCTGCCTTCGCAGGAGCCCCACATACTTCTTTGCTGGAAATTTCTAAAGCACACACTATATTCACATAATAGCACAATAAACATGTTTGAGATTTCCCAACATATTTTGGTTATAAATCCCTTAAATTTCTTCTGATAGCTTTCTTGTAACTCTGTGTGTGAGTGTGTGAGTGAATGTGTGTGTGTGAGTGTGTGTGTGTGTTTTCTCTCTGTGTGAATTCAGAAACATTTGTTTCTGTTCTAAAGGAGCTGGCAACATTTTGAGAAGGGAGAGCCTAAGTTTCACTCTGCCAGGAAATAAGTTAAAGGCTTTGTTCTCAAAAACCTAGAATAAAGTCTAGGAGCACTCATTCTGTCGGAGATAAATTGCTCTCTTGTTATGGTTCAAATGACATTTCACTGATGGCTAATGAGGCTCATGCCTCTTCACACATTTGTTCATCATTTGGCTGTCTTCTTTGGTGAAGTGACTTTTTAAGTATTTTGAGCATTTTTAGATCATTTTTAAATTAGATTGTGTGTCCCCCTTTTCTCTAATATTTCCTACTTTATGGCTTGACTATACATTACATTGAAGATGTTTTCTGAATGACAAGTACCTAAATCTAATGTCGCTCAATTGCTCCGCTTTGTCTTTTATTATAAGTGCTTTTACCGTTCTTAGGAAATCATGCCTTACTCCAAAATCATGAAGATATTCTTCTATGCTTTCTTTTAGAAACTTGAACTGACAGCAGATTATCGTAAAAATTAAGAGAGGGAATAGGAGAGGAAGGAGGAGGGAAGGCACAGTGGGAAGTATCACTGTTCCTAAATCTTTATATATGAAATACATGAAATTTGTATACCTTAAATAAAATTTTTAAGAGAGATTTATTTTTAAACATTCCTATTTGATCTAAATCCACTTAGAACTTACTTTTACATAAACTATTAAAAAGGGAGTCAGGAGTCACACTTTTTGTCTTAGTATGGAGATCTAATGGACTTAGCATCCTTTTGATTACAAAGAATATTCTCAGGGCCAACATTGTGGCATAGCAAATAAAGCTGCTGCCTATGTTGCTGATGTCCCATATGGGTGCCAGTTGGTATCCCAGCTGCTCCATTTCTGATCCAGCTCCCTGCTCCTGGCCTAGGAAAAGCAGCAAAAGATTGCCAAAGTACTTGGGCCTCTGCCATCCACATGGGAGACCTGGAAGAAGCTTCTGGCTGCTTGTTTCAGCCTGGCCCGACTCCGACCATTCAGCCATTTGGGAAGTAAACCAGCAGGTGGAATATCTGTCTCTCCCTTTCTGTAGCTTTCAAATGAATAAATAATAAATAAATATTTTGGAAAGAACATTCTTTCCTTCTCTGCAGAGCCACCTTGCTCATTAATCAGATATCCATGAGTGTGTGAGTCTGTCTGGGTTCTCCAGTCCATTCCAGTGGTCAATTGTCTATACCTAACTATTGCAACATTATATTTTTCATTACTTTGTCCTAGATTTTGATGTTTTGAAATTTTCAGTTTTTTAACTTCTCAAGTTTTTAGTATTAAGAAATACAGACTCAGGGCCAGCGTTGTGCATAGTGGGTAAAGCTGCCTCCTACAGTGCCGGCATCCCATATGGGCACCAGTTCAAATCCTGACTGCTCCACTTCTGATCTAGCTCTCTGCTATGGACTGAGAAAGCAGTAGAAGATGGTATTTTGACTGGTATCGCATTGAATCTGTAAATTGCTTTTGGTGATATGGCCATTTTGATGATATTGATTCTTCCAATCCATGAACATTGGAAAATTTTTCCTTTTTTGTGTGTGTCTTCTTGTATTTCTTTCTTTAATGTTTTGTACATTCATCATAGAGATTTTTGATGTCCTTGGCTAAATTTATTCCAAGATATTTAATTTTTTTGCAGCTATTATGAGAAGGATTGATCTTAGAAGTTCTTTCTGAGCCATGGCATTGTCTGGGGATACAAAGGCAATTGATTTTTATATGTTGATTTTATATCCTGCCACTTTACCAAATGCTTTTATGAGTTCAAAAGCCTCTTAATGGAGTCTTTTGGATCAACTATTTATAGAACCATGTCATCTGCAAATAGGGATAGTTTCACTTTCTCCTTTTCAATTTGTATCCCTTTGATTTCTTTTTCTCGCCTAATGGCTCTGGCCTAAACTCCCAGGACTATATTGAATAGCAATAGAGTGGGCATTCTTGTCTGGTTCCAGATCTTAGTGGGAATGCTTCCAACTTTTCCACATTCAGTAGGATGCTGGCTATGGGTTTGTATAAATTGCCTTAATTTATTTTAGGGCTAGCACAGTGACATGGTGGGTAAAGCCACAACCTGCAGTGCCTGAATCCCATATGGACACTGGTTTGAGTTTGGCTGCTCCTCTTCCAATCCAGCTCTCTTCTATGCCCTGGGAAGGCAGTGGAAGATGGCCCAAGTGCCTGGGCCCCTCACCCACATGGGAGACCTGGAGGAGGCTCCTGGCTTCAGATCAACTCAGGCCCTGCCATTGCAGCCATCTGAGAAGTGAGCCAGCAGATGGAGGACCTATCTCTCTCTCTTTCTCTCTCTCTCTCTGCCTCTGTCTCTCTGTAACTCTGCCTTTCAAGTAAATAAAATAAATCTTTTTTACTTACTTGAAAGGCAGAGTTAGACAGACAGACAGACACAGGGAGAGAGATCTTCCATCTGCTAGTTCACTCCCCAAATCCAGCATTGATATGGAATGTCAGTGTTGCAGGTGGCAGCTTAACCAATTATGCCACCATGTTGCCCCCAATTTCTCCTTTTATTTTTGCTTTTTCCCCTCCTTCTGGCCTCATTGGTTTTAAATTGCAGTTCTTCTGTCCTCTTGAAATGGGCTTTATTTAATTTATTGACATTTTAAATACTTTCACATAAAGCTATAAATTTATCTTTTTCAAAAAGATTTATTTTATTTATTTGAAAGACAGAGTTACAGAGTGAGGTAGAGACAGAGAGAGAGGTCTTCCACCTGCCAGCTCACCCCCAGATGGCCTCAATGGCTGGAGCTGTGCCAATCTGAAGGCAGGAGCCAGGAGCTTCTTCTGGGTCTCCCACGTGGTTGCAGGGGCCCAAGGACCTGGGCCATCCTCCACTGTTCTCCCAGGCCAGAGCAGAGAGCTGGATCAGAAGAGGAGCAGCCGGGACTAGAACTGGCATCCATATGGGATGCTGCGCTTTAGGCCAGGGCTTTAACCCACTGTGCCACAGCGCCAGCCCTATAAATTTATTTATTTTTATTTTTATGTTTTGACAGGCAGAGTTAGACAGAAGGAGAGAGACAGAGAGAAAGGTCTTCCTTTTCCATTGGTTCACCCCCCAAATGGCCGCTAAGGCCGGCGTGCTGCACCGATCCAAAGCCAGGAGCCAGGTGCTTCCTTCTGGTCTCCCATGCGGGTGCAGGGGCCCAAAGACTTGGCCATCTTCCACTGCACTCCTGGGCCACAGCAGAGAGCTGGACTGGAAGAGGAGCAACCGGGACAGAATCCAGCGCCCTGACTGGGACTAGAACCTGGGGTGCCGGTGCTGCAGGCGGAGGATTAGCCTAGTAAGTCACGGCTCCAGCCTAAATTTATCTTTCAAACACTACTTTGGTATGGAGATTCTTTAACTATCATTCAGCTTACATATTTTCTAATGATTTTTACATATACATGATTTAGAATTACGTTGCTTATTTCCAAATATTGGAAACTTTCTACTCACTTATCTATTAAGTCTCTTTTCTTAAATCAACTTTATTGAGACACAACTTAAATGTCAGTAAAATGTACTGACTTTCAGTAAGTAAATACAGTAAGCTTTGAAAAATGTATGTTCCTGAATAGCTACAAACAGATTCGAGATATTATACATGGCTTCCTACCCTGAAATGTTCTCTTGTGTATTTTGCAGTCAATTTCTCATACCTCTGACCCCAGACACACACTATTGTACTTTCTGTCACTATAGATAGAGATTTGCTTACTTTAGAATTTCACATCAATGGAGTTATACAAAATGTGCCCTTTTTGTCTGGCTTATTCTGTCAATATAAGTTTTTGAGATTCATCTACTTTTTAGTACATACATCAGCAGTTTACTGCTGAGAGAGATCCCACTGCACATACATGCTACAACTTCTTAATCCTTTCATTGGTGAGGAGGGCTTAGGTTTTTCTGATATGGGACTATTTTTAATAACATTGATATGAACATTTGTAAATACACACTTGTATATTTCATCCTGTGCACATATGTTTTCATTTTTCTTTCATTCCAATTTGTTGAAACTTCCATTTGTGGCTCACCATGTCAATTTTGGTAAATTTTCTATGGGCACATGAAAAGAATATATATCCAACAGTTGCCAATTACAATGTTTTATACAAATCTACTTCAAAAGGCCTGTGAGAAAATGGAATTTAAAGACAAAAACTAAAAATATAAACCTTATTTCTCAACTTAAGCTCCATCTAGTTCAAAACAGTTTTGTAAGTGATGATAATAGCTATCCCTCCTTGGAATTTAACCATGCTGATGCAGCCTTTTTTACATCATTAACTACATAAAAATGAGTGCATTTTAAAACGTTTTTAAGATTATGAAACAAGGGGATGGCACTGTGGCATAGTGGGTTAAGCTGCTGCCTGTAGTGCCTGCATCCCAGTTCAAGTCCCAGATGCTCCACGTCTGATCCAGCTCCCTGCTCATGCTCCTGGGAAAGCAGCAGAGATTACTCTTAGAAGAAGCCCCTGGCTCCTGGCTTTGGATCAGCTCAGCACCGGCCGTTGTGGCTATTTGGAGAGTGAACCAGAGGATGTTGGAGAGTGACCCAGAGGATGGTCTCTCTGTCTCTCCTTCTCTCTGTAACTCTTTCAAATAATAATAATAAAAAAAGTTTAAAGAGGTTAGAAAGCAAAAAGAAGTCAGAAGGAACCAAACAGGACTGCAAAGCATATGCCTAAAGATTTCCCATTGAAACTCCCACAGAATTGCCCTTTTGATTGGAGGAATACACATTTCATTGTTCTGGTGAGGAAGGAATCTCTGGGGAAATTTTCCAGCATTTTTCTGCTTTAGCTAACTTTCTCAAAAATCGTGTATAATAAGCAGTTGTTTTGTTCTTTGGCCCTTCAGACCATTAAGTTAAATGCCTGGAATATCCCAACAAACTGTTACTGTGACCAATACTATCAAAGGGTCCACTTTTCTGGGCCATCTTCTGTTGCTGTCCCACTCACATTAGCAGGGAGCTAGATCAGAAGAGGAGCAACCAGAACTTGAACTGGCACCTATATCGGATGCTGCCAGCAGTATCACAGGCAGCAGCTTGGTCTGCTATGTCACAATTCTGGCCCCCTGGATATTGATCCCAGTTGTTTAAAATTTCCATTGAAATCTTGGTTCTTGTCTGCAACGGATCTTGGCATAAGAGTTTTGTCCCCCACTGAACAAAAGTCCTGTTCAACTTTAATTTTTCATTCATAATTATGTATGCTGAACCAGTTGAGATGTCATAGTGTTGGCTATTGTTAATCAGCAGTCCTCTGTGACAAGGGCACAAAAATGACTAACATTTTCTACACAAGTTAATATGGGTGGTCCCTATGTGGGCTTTATCTTCAGCATCATCCTGTCCCTTTTAAAATTGAGTTATCCATTTGTAAACTGCAAATATCTTTGGAGCAGTAGGCTCATTGACTTTTGGTAATGTATCAATACTTTCACCATTTTTCTAGCCAAGCTTCACTGTCAATTTGTTGTTTGTTCTTGCTTTAATTTAAGCAGAATTTATATTGCCCTAATGAGGGTTCTTTTCAAACTGATGCCTTACAATTCTTAGTGACTCATACGAGGTCCTGTGCAGACACATTATAGTGAATTACTATGAGTTTATTTGGCAGCAAAAAGTATTTTGAACTCCATGCCTAGTTTTTTCATAATACACATTTTCTAAGAACTTTTTGAAGACCCCTAGTATATGTCAGTAGAGTAAATCTTTAGAATAGTGCACCTCAGATCTACTGAATGTCTGCTGATATTTTTCAGATTTCTCCATCAGTTACTCTAAGCTCTGTGCTAAAATTTCCTACCATGATTGTAGGTATGTCTATTTCTTCTTTTAATTCTATATGATTTTGTTTTAAATATCTTGAAGATTTTTTGTTAATTTTTTTTTCATTTAGAGTACTTTCTCTTCTTTGTAAATGAGTTTTTTAATCATTTGAAATGTTTCCTTTTATCTCCAAATAAATGTTTGCCTACTTGATCTGGTAGTAATATTTCAGCCTTGTTTTAGTATCTGCATGGTTTGTAGATTCCCATCTTTTTACTTTTAATCTTTGTGCATTTTTATATTTAGTATGTGTCTCTTACAAGCAGCATATGTTTATTATGGTATGATGATTATTTCTTAATTGGAATGTTTAGTGTCTATATTTAGTATAATTCCTGACAACTAGGAGTAGTATTTGATTCTCTTTCTGTATCTCTCTTGTCTTTTCCATCCTCCCTATTGCAGGATTTTATCTTATTTTTAATTTATGTATTTGAAAGGAAGAGTTACCAAGAGAGAGGAGAGACGGAGAGGGATCTTCCATCTGCTGGTTCACCCCCCCAAAATGGCCACAACAGCCAGGACTAGCCAGAAACTAGGAGTCAGGAGCTTCTTCCAGGTCTCCCACATGGGTAGCAGGGGCCCAAATACTTGGGCCATCCTCCACTGCTTTCCAAGGTGCATTAGCAGGGTTCTGGAATGGAAGTGGAGCAGCCAGGAATCAAACTGATGCCTTTATGGGATCAAGCACTGCAAGCCATGGTTTAACCTACCACACCACAGCACTAACTGATCTTGCAGATTTTTTTTTTTTTCGGACAGGCAGAGTTAGACAGTGAGAGAGAGAGAGAAAGAGAGAAAGGTCTTCCTTCCGTTGGTTCACCCCCCAAATGGCTGCTATGGCCGGCGCGCTGCACCAATCCAAAGCCAGGAGCCAGGTGCTTCCTCCTGGTCTCCCATGGGGTGCAGGACCCAAGCACTTGGGCCATCCTCCACTGCCTCCCGGGCCACAGCAGAGAGCTGGACTGGAAGAGGAGTTTCTTTTTTCATCTGAAAGCATCTTTATTTGACTCTACTTTAGAAAGATATTTCTGATAGGCATAGAATCCTAACATAGTTACCTACTGGCTCTTCAGATGTCAGTGGCTCACTTTTTGTTGGGAACTCAAGTGTCAGTCTTGTTGCTATTTTAAAGGTCATACATTTTTCCTCTTGTATTAATATTTTCTCAGAAATTTTAGTATTATATATATATATATACATATGCTATGCTCTCTGTACTGAATTGCATTAGGTTTATGGCTTCCTGAATTTGTGCCTTGATGTTTTATAACAGTCTGTCATTTCGGTCTCCAAAGTTCATTTGTATATCATGTATCTCTTCTTTTCTTCCAGTTCTTCTTTCTCCTCCTTTTCCTCTTTCTTTTAGGTTTTTAATTATTTGGGAGTATATGTTAAATATTTTCACTATATTACATCTCTTTTCTTACCTTTTTAAAGTTGTATTTTCCATTCTTTTTTATTTAGATTTATTTATTTATTTGAGAGGTAGAGCTACTGAGAGAGGTAGAGCCAGAGAGAAAGGTCTCCCATCTGCTGGTTCACTCCCCAAATAGCCACAACGGCCAGAGCTGAGCTGATCCAAAGCCAGGAGCCAGGAGCTTCTTCCTGGTCTCCCACATAGCACAGGGGCCCAAGGACTTGGGCCATCTTCCACTGCTTTCCCAGGCCATAGCAGAGAGCTGGATTGGAAGTGGAGCAGCCAGAACTCAAACTGGCAACCATATGGGATGCCAGCGCTGCATGTGGAGACTTAGCCTACTATACAGCAGTGCTGGCCCCTCCATTTTCTTTTCTCTTACCATGCATTTAATCCCAGTCTGTGTTCCAATTTACTAATGGTTTATTAGTTGCTTCTAATTTACTTTTTTTTTTTTTGACAGGCAGAGTGGACAGTGAGAGAGAGAGACAGAGAGAAAGGTCTTCCGTTGCCATTGGTTCACCCTCCAATGGGCACCCCGGCCGGCGCGCTGCGGCTGGCGCACCGCGCTGATCCGAAGGCAGGAGCCAGGTGCTTCTTCTGGTCTCCCATGCGGGTGCAGGACCCAAGGACCTGGGCCATCCTCCACTGCACTCCCGGGCCACAGCAGAGAGCTGGCCTGGAAGAAGGGCAACCAGGACAGAATCCGGTGCCCCAACCGGGACTAGAACCCGGTGTGCTGGTGCCGCAGGCGGAGGATTAGCCTATTGAGCCACGGCGCCGGCCCTCTAATTTACTTTTAACTTTATTTAGAATTTTCTTTTCTCTTACCATGCATTTTATCCCAATCTGTGTTCCAATTTACTAATGGTTCATCAGTTGCTTCTAATTTACTTCTATTAACTTCATCTAGAATTTTCATTTGAGCAATTTTTATATTTTCCAGGTTTATTCTGATATTTTTAGTTTTGCCATCTGATTTCTGGAACATATTACTATCATTTATCTTAAAGTTCATGTATAATAATTCCAATATTTGAATCTCTAGGGAACATATTTTTATAATATCTTGATTTTCCATCCTGTGGTCTCATCTCCTAATATGCCAAGTAATTTTGTGTTAACAGCCAGACATTTTATATGATAATTCTTATTAGTTGCTTAAGACTCTAGTTAGTATTATACTCCAGAGAGAATTCATTTTATTTTGAAGGTAGGTAAGAGGAAAGTTAATTTTAACTCAATGAGAGATTTAGTTGATTCAGTGCCAGCCTTTGTTATTTTCTGTGGGCATGTACAGCCCATCTAAAGTTATAACTGAAGACTAACACGCAGTATTAGAAAAGGGAAAAAAATCACTGCTATCTTTTAAAGATCTTATTACGGTAACAGGAAAGGTTAATTTCACATGCAACTGACACCCAAATGTATCTTCAGAGTAAAATTTGTAGATCACCAGGATGTCAGGTTCTCACCCATAGCAGTAAATCACCCTTCACCTTCATACTGACTCCTCAGACAAGTTCAGTAGATGTTCTCGATGTCTAGCTGCCTTTTATTTCCTCATGTTAATCACCGTATTAGTCATCTTAGGAAAATTTCCATTGTGACTAAAGTGCTACTCATGGCTAAGAACATAAAAACAAGACAATTTACCAGTTATCTCACCTCCAGGGAAGAAGTTCACAATTGGTTTATAATATGTTTACTATGTATTTAATCTTTCTTGCTGTGAAAACTCAGCTCAAATGATCATTATCTCCCCCTTTGCCCGGTTGCAAACCTACCACCGGTCAAACCTGTAGTCTGTGATTCACCTCCTGATGACATACTCCAAGAATTTCAGACTCTCCCCACCCATTGTTCCAAAACCTAAATTTTTCATTCAGTTTTTATCATTTGTAGGCTAGGCCAAAGATAATAGTTCTTAATGAAAATTCTTTACAGAAATTTACCATTGATTTGTTGTATAATTTTATGGAACACAAAACAAGAAGTATTAATGAAAGGAGCTATTTTAAGGGGCCAAAATACAAGTTTTCCCTCCTACTCACTACCTTCTCATGGCACCTGTGATGCCTCTCAATATAAGGATCATCCTTTGGAAAATGCTGATAGATGCATGCTTAATGATGAAGTACATGAAAATTCAGGGATATTTCACTGAGACATTCACCAGGAATGACTGTAAGATTTTCAATCAATAATCTTCATCTATTTCCTCCTAATCTGCTACATGAACACTGGTCATCCTTTCTTATCTGGTTTGAAGATCTGTTGCCAGTAGGAAATGATGTCCTTTCCAAAAGGAAGAGGACCATCTTCAGGAAAGGGGATCTGTATGGCTGAGGTTCCCTCCAAAACCTAACCTACAGCCCACATTTCTACATTAAGAAATATTTTATCACAACATTGTGTATGTAGTGAAAAAGAAAGTATAATATACAATCTCAGTGATATGTCTATATGCCTGGATATGCATGGGTGAGGATACATACACACACACTCACATGTGCACACATATGTATATATACCAAAATGTAAGTAGATTGTACCATTTACAAACTAATTTCTTCTGTGCAGTTATTTGTGTTTTCCTCTTTTTATTAGGCCAGTGACCTAAAAAAGAAGTCAGTGATTTTTTAAATTTATTTTTGAAAAACAGAGAGACAGAGAGCTCCCAGATGCTAGTTCATTTTCCATTTACTGCAGTAGGCCCTGGATGGGACCAAAATTGGAAACTAGGAATTCTAACCAGGTCACCCATGTAGATAATAAGAACCCAGTTACTTTTTTATTTTTAATGATGTTTTGGAGGTCTGAGTGACTTGGGGAGATCTTCCATCTTGGTTTGCTCCCCAGTGCTGGCTGTTGAGGCCATTTGAAAAGTGAACCAGGGGATAGAAGATCTCTGTCTGTATCTCCCCCTGTCTATCTTTTGAATAAGTATTTTAGAAAACAACAACAATTATCACTGTCTCAGGGTTATAATTAATTCAGGGATATAATGCTAAGTCACATGCAATAATCAAAGACTAATACAAGAGTATTAACTTTTGACCCTAACATTCATATGGAAACACAAGACACCTAAATAGCTAAAACAATCTTAAACAATAAAAACAAAGCTGGGAGCATTACAATACCAGATTTCAAGATATACTACAGAGCAGTTATAATCAAAACAACCTGATACTTGCACAAAAAGACATATGGACCAATGGAACACATTAGAACCCCTAAAAACTAATTTACACACCTACAATCAACCAATATTTGACAGCTGGGTTAAAACCATTATCTGGACATAGACATTCTCTTCAACACATGATGTTGTAAAAACTGGATCTCCACATGCAGAAATATGAAATACTCCTACCTTATACCCTATATAAAAAAAAATCAGCTCACAATGGATCAACGATCTAAACTTAGGACGTGAAACCATCAAATTCTTTAGGAAAAGCACTGCACAACATTGGCCTGAGAAGAACTTTATGGATAAAATCCCAAAAGCAAAGGTAATAAAAGCAAAAATAGACAAATGGGATTACATCAAGCTAAGAAGCTTCTGCACAGCAATGGAAGCACTCAACAAGGTAAGAGGCAACCAATAGAATGGGAAAAATATTTCCAAAGCATATATCTAATAAAGGATTAATATTCAGACTATATAAGAAGCTCAAGAAATTCAACAACAAAGCAATCCATTTAAAAAATGGGCTAGGACCCAGCATTGTGGTACAGTGGATTAAGCTACTTCCTGCAATGGTGGCATCACATCTGGTGTCAGTTCACATCCTGCCTGCTCCACTTCCCATCCAGCCCCCTGATAATGTGCCTAGGAAACATCCTAGGATAGCCCAAGTTCTTGTGACCCTGCATTCCTGTGGTAGACCCAGATGAGACTCCTTGCTCCTGGCTTTGACCTGGTACAGCCCCAACCACTATAGCCATTTGAGGAAGGAACCAGCAGATGGAAGATATCTCTGTCTCTCTGTCTCTGTCTCTGTAACTCTGCCTTTCAAACAAATAAAATAAATCTTAAAAAAAAACAGAAAAGAAATGGATTACAGATATGAACAGGCATTTTTCAAAGGATGAAATACAAATGGCCAACATACACATGAAAAAATGCTCAAAATCACTAATCATCAGGGAAATGCAAATGTAAGCCATAATGAGGTTTTACCTCACCCCAGTTGGAATGGCTGTCGTCCAAAAATCAAAAAGTAACAAATTCTGGTGAGGATATAGAGAAAAAGGTATCAATACACTGTTAGTGGGAATGTAAACTAGTACAATCATTATGGAAGACAATGAAATATTCCTCAAAAATCTTAAAATAGATCTATTATATGACTCAGCAATTTTACTCCAAGAAATTTACCCAAAGGAAATGAAATCAGCATATGAGAGAGTTATCTGTACCCCCATGTTTATAGCAGCTTAATTCACAATAAGTAACATATGCAATCAACAGATGTCCATTAACTGAAAACTAGATGAAGAAATGTGATTTATATACATGATACAATACTATGCAGCCATAAAAAAGAATGAAATATTGTCTCTTGCAACAAAATGAATGCAAATTGGAGAACAGTATGCCTAGTGAAATAAGCCAGTCCCAAAAAGACAAATATATGTATATTTTCCCTGATTTTTAGTAACTAATACATAGAGTAAAAGAAAAAAGGCGTGTATTTAAGTGAATTTGACATCTCAAGATTTGATTACTGTTTGTAGCTTTTGTCTATAGTCCTAAGGAACAGTGGTCTTTCTACCTACTATGTGTTGAATTCTTTATTTAGTGGAATATTAAGCTTGGGAATATAAAGTAAATTGAAAGTACATCATTGGGGGCCAACATTGTGGTGTAGCAGGTGAAACCACCTCTTGCAACACAGGCATCCCATATGGGTGCTATTTTGTGTCTTGGCTGCCCCAGATCTGATTCAGGTACCTGACACTGGCCCAAGAAGAGCAGCAGCAGATGG
This sequence comes from Lepus europaeus, assembly GCF_033115175.1. Classification (NCBI taxonomy): domain Eukaryota; kingdom Metazoa; phylum Chordata; class Mammalia; order Lagomorpha; family Leporidae; genus Lepus; species Lepus europaeus. The sequence continues at coordinate 53,074,931 of NC_084828.1, forward strand.
CCCAAAAGTGTCTGGGCTCCTGCCACTCATGTGGGAGACAGGCAGAGCTCCTGAATCCTGGCTTCAGCCTGCCTTGGTGCTAGCTGTTGCAGCCATTTGGGGAATGAACTAGCAGATGGGAGATCTCTCTCTGAAAGTCTGATTTTCAAAATAAATAAATCTTTAAAAAAAAGAAAAAGAAAGTATGTCTTTTCAAACATTAAAAAATGGAGGAAAGAAGGTAAGAGTGAGGGCAGGAGGATAGAAAGTATCACCATATAAAACTGTACATTTGAAATACCTGAACTCTGTTCATTCATTCATTCATTCATTTATTCATTCATTTATTCATTTGAATGGCATAGCAGTAGAGAGAAATGGAGAGAAAAAGGGATTTTCCATTGACTGCTTCACTCCTGAAGTGGGCACAATAGTCACGGTTGGGCCAAACCAAAGCCAATAGTCAGAAATTCCATCCTAGTCTCCCACGTGTGTGGGCAGGCATTCAAATACTTGGGCCATCTGCCACTGCCTTCCCAGGTACATTACCAAGGAATTGGATGAGAAGCAGAACAGCCAGGACTCAAACTTTTGCTCTGATGTAGAATGCCAGTGTTAAAACAGAGGCTTAATTCACTAAGCCACAACACTGACTACAATTTAAATTGTTAAGAAAAAATGAATTGAAATTGGACTACTGAGATATTCTTTCACATGGCCCTTCCCTCTTCTAGAATCTTCTATGTATTCTGTAAAGTAAAAAGGAAGTATATATTGATGTTAATTATATAAAAATATTAATTTATACTTTTTCATACAAGAGTGTACTGAGGGGTGGTGTATTTGATGACATCTTTAGGGATATTATAGGCAAAATCCTACCAGTCTCCTGAGGTCTAGCTCAAACTCCTTCAAAAGCTAAAAATATTCTTTATTGGAATTAATCTCTCCTTCCAACCACCTTATAAATCTATTACCCTTTGCCTCCCCTTTCACCTATCATAATGATTGTAAAATCATTTTACAAATTTTCCCATGCTTATTCACAATCAATATGCATTAGAAGTTTATAAAATAAGCAGAAATTCCAAGCTTCCTCCTCCTCCCACTCACCAAAGAAGTAAACACTATCAAATACCAAAAATTTTAAAAATTCAAATTTTGACTGTATGGTAGTGAAATTCTGTAGGGGAATGTCTCCTACCTTTAAAGCACTTGATTAAAATAATAGCATTTTTGACAATATTTTCATGTGACTCATGATTCATGTACCTTTTTGGCCATCTGATAAATTCGGGATGTTATTTGTCATCTCTATAGAAACCATTCTTCCAAAAGTCTCTGGCTAATTCCTTTGCTACATGGTAAGGGATTATGATGCTTTTCTTTGCAAGAATCAGACAAAGCAGGAAGTGTGGGTGAAAGACAAAAAAAAAAGCACCTGGAAAAGAGCCAAATAAACTCATTCAAAATTAAAGAGAAAAAACTCAAATATTATGCTTACCATGTGACAGATTCTGTTCAAAATATCTCATAATCCACTGACTTAATCTTCACAATAGTCCTATGCAGTAAACGTAAGTATCCTTATTTTGTAGGTGAAAAAGCAAGATGAGAGAGATGAAGTCACTTAACCAAGATCACAGCACAGTAAATGATAAAGCAGGGAGTCAGACTAAAAAATCTAAGTGTTCCCCAATAGAGTTCATAAGCATTTATAAGGTCTGAGTAAGAAAAGTAGAATTTTTATTGAGCATATTTAAAGAATAGAATATACTTTTTAAGATTTATTTATATTTGAAAGGCAGAGTGACAGAGAAAAAAGAGGGAGATCTTCTATCCACTGGTTCAATCTCCAAACAACTGTAACAGTAAGAGAGGAGCCAGGAGCCAGGAACCCTATCCGGGTCTCCCACATGGGTGGCTGGAGGCCCAAGTACTTGAAAATCTGCTGCTTTCTCAGGGTGCTTATTAGCAGAAAACTGAATCTTAAGTTGAAGTAAGTTTAAAACCTAGGCACTTGGATATGGGATGCCAGCATTCCAAGCTGTGGTGAAATTACTGTGCCTTAATAGCTGCCTTTGATTGTCAATAGAGTGTTGTAAACTTATTTTGAAAGTAGATCAGCCTAATTTCTTTTCTCACAACTGTGACATATATGTCTCTATACAAACTGTTTCTGGACATGGGTAGCTCAGGGGTTCTTGTCTCTTGGTGATATATCTTGAGAAGTCAGTTTGGCATGCAATATTTAGACCTTGAAAAAATGAAACAGAAATCTTGAAAATTAAGACCTCAATAAGCCACATATTAAAAGTACAGTTGATATCCTCCACATCAGAACAGATTTAGCAGAAGAAAGAATATCTGAACTTGAAGAGAGAGCTTTTGAAATACATTGTCCAGGGGAAAAAAAATGGGGAAAATCAAAAAGAATGAAGACAGCATTTAAGACATTTGGGATACTATTAAAGGAACAAATATTCAAATTTGGGAAATTTTTAAGCGGAAAATGCATAGGAAATCTATCCAATGAAGTAATAGCTGAAAAAGTCCCCAACCTGGGGAAAGATATGTGTATCAACGTACGTAAGCCCATAGGATCCCAAATTGACATGGCTAGAAAAAATCCACAGCACATCACATTGTAGTCAAACTAGCCAAAGTCCAAAACAGAGAAGGAATTCTAAAACTTCAAGATAAAAGTGCTAAATCACATTTACAGGAATCCTAAATGTTAAACAGCAAATTTTTCTGTACAAACCTTATAGACCAGGAAAGAATTGAATTACGTATTTCAAGTTTTGGAAGAAAAAAATTGACAAACAATAATGCTGCACTCAAAGTGAAGGAGAAATAAAGACCTTTCAAGACAAACAAAAACTGAAGGAATTCATCATTACCAGGCAGCCCATACAAAAGATGCACAAGAGAATCCTACCTCCAGAAGCAAAAGAAAGAAAACTACTATCATGGATACATGTGAAAGTATAAAATTCAGTAGAAAAGCAGATACTCAGAATAGAAAAGAATCAAAGCTTATTAAAACAGTAAATCACCAAATTGCAAAGACAAACAAAAGAGAGGTACAAAAGAGGCCGGCATGGTATTAAGGCTGGAGTTAAGGCACCACCTGTAATGCCAGCATCCCGTATGGACACCAGTTTGAGTCCTGGCTGCTCCACTTCTGTTCCAGCTCCCTTCTAATGTTCTTGGGAAAGCAGCAGAAGATGGTCCAAGTCCTTGAGACCCTGCATCCACATGGGAGACCCACACAAAGCTCTTGGCTCCTGACCTCGGCCTGGCCCAGCCCCAGCCATTGCAGTACAGGATCCCAAGGACTTGGGACATCTTCTGCTGCCTTTCCAGGCACATTAGTAGGGATCTGGATTGGAAGTGGAGTAGCTGGGACTCGAACAGGTACTTATAAGGACTGCTGGCACTATAGACAACAGCTTAACTAGCTGTGCCACAGTGTTGGCCCCAATAAAGAAGTCTTTTAAAAAACAAAGAGAGGGGTAGAAAAGAACAAAAAATGTTCAAAACAAACAAAAGAAAGTTAATAAAATGACAGGAGTAAGACTTTACTTCTAATAAAAATCTTGAATGTAAATGGGCTAAATTCTCTGATTAAATAATATAGATTGCCTGAAGGTATATGTTAAAAAACCCAAAAATATACTGACTACAAAAAATTCACTTCATCAGTAAAGACATGCAGAAAGAAATGAAAGGATGGAAAAAGATGTTCATGCAAATAGAAACCAAAAGTGAGCAGGTATAACTACACTTATATGAAACAGTTCTAAAGGCAAAAGTGTAAATAAGGACAGAAATATCACTATAGAATGGCCAAAGGGCCAATTCAGCAAGAAAATATAGTGATTGTAAAATGTATATGCACCAAAATGCCAGAGCACTCTGCTATGTAAAACAACTTTGTTAGATCTAAGGAGAGAGAGATGCCAACACAATAATACTGCAGGTCTACAAAACCTCATTTTCATCAATGAACAGATCACCTGGATGAAAAATCAATAAAGGATCATCAGAATTAAACTATATTGTAGAGTGCATGTCTCTAACAAACATTTGCAAAACTTTCCATCCAATAGCTACATGGAACATGGGGCATTTTCCACAATAAACCATATTTTAGGCTACAAAACAGATTTCAATAAAAAAGAAATTAAATCATGTTTGTATTTGTGGGTCACAATGGAATAAAACTATAAATAAACAACTTTCAAAATTGTGCAAGTATATGGACACTGAATAACACAGTATTGAATGAACAATGAGTCACTGAAGAGGTCAAAGGGGAAATTACAAATTTCTCAAAACACATGAAAATAGAAATGCAATTTACTAAAACGTAATAGGATGCAGCAAAAGTAGTACTAACAGTGATTTATAGCAATAAGTGCACACATAAAAATGTTAGAAAGACATCCAATAAATAAGCTAACAGTGAACCACAAGTACTCAGATAACCAAGAATAAAACCCCAAGTTAATAGAAATAACAGAGCAGAAATAAAATAGAGATTAAAACAACAATGCGGGGCTGGCGCTGTGGTGCAGTGGGTTAACACCCTGGCTTGAGTGCCGGCATCCCATATGGGCGCTGGTTCTGGTCCCAGCTGCTCCTCTTCCAATCCAGCTCTCTGCTATGGCCTGGGAAAGCAGTAGAAGATGGCCCAAGTCCTTGGGCCCCTGCACCCATGTGAGAGACCCAGAAGAAGCTCCTGGCTCCTGGCTTCGGATCGGCACATATCTGGCTGTTGTGGCCAATTGGGGAGTGAACCACTGGATGGAAGACCTCTCTCTTTCTGCCTCGCCTCTCTCTTTGTAACTCTTTCAAATAAATAAATAAATAAATAAACCTTAAAAAAAAACAGGTCGGCGCCATGGCTCACTAGGCTAATCCTGCACCTGTGGCACCAGCACCCTGGTTCTACTCCCGGTCAGGGTGTTGGATTTTGTCCCAGTTGCTCCTCTTCCAGTCCAGCTCTCTGCGGTGGCCTGGGGAAGGCAGTGGAGGATGGCCCAAGTGCTTGGGTCCTGCATCTGCATGGGAGACCAGGACGAAGCACCTGGCTCCTGGCTTTGGATTGGCTCAGCGCGCCGGCCGCAGCGGCCATTTGAGGGGGTGAACCAACGGAAGGAGGATCCTTTCTCTCTCTCTCTCTCTCTCTCACTGTCTAACTCTGCTTGTCAAAAAAAAAAAAAAACGCAAAAGATCAATGAAATGAAGAATTGTTTGTTTTTAAGATAAACAAAATTGACAAACTCTTAGCTGGACTAACCAGGAAAAAAAGAAGGAATACTCGAATTAATAAAATCAGAAATGGAAAGGGAGACATCACAAGTGATACCACAGAAACATGAAGGATCTTTAGGGACAACACATGGGAATGTCTAGAAGAAAGGTGTAAATTTCTGGACACTTACAACCTACCCAAATTGGATCATGAAAGTAGAAAACCTGAACAGACAAGTAATGAGTAAGAAAATTAAATCAATAATAAAAAAAATCTCCCAACAAGGGATAGGCTAGGACCAGATGGATTCACTATAGAATTCTACCAAATTTTTAACAAGAAATGACCCCAATTTTTAAGTTATTCCAAAAATTAAAAGGGAGAGAATTCTAGGGAACTCTTTCTTTTTTTTTTCATTTATTAAACTTTTATTTAATGAATCTAAATTTCCAAAGTACAGCTTATGGGTTACAATTCTACAAGGCTAGCATTACTGGGAAACCAAAACCAGACATGGACAAAACAAAAAATATAACTATGGCCCATATCTCTTATGAACACAGATGCAAAAGTTAACAAAATATTAGCAAATTGAATCCAATAACTCACCCAAATTACATCCACCGTAATGAAGTGGGACTTGTCCAAGAAGTGCAAGGATGATTCAACAAATGCAAATCAATAAGCACAATATTAACACATTAACAAAATGAAAGACAAAAATTATGTGATTTCAATAGATATAGAAAAACCATTGGATAAAATTCAACCTTCATGAAAAGCAAATTATATATTCAAAACAAATGATATATAAAAGGAACATACTTCACCATAGTAAAGGATATATTTCACAATCCCACAGCCGAAGTCATACTTATCTGAAATAAGAAAAGACTGTGAATTCTCACTACTCTCACTACACTAAAGGAAAACAGCCACAAGTAGGCAAGAGAAAGAAGGAAGTGAATTTATCCATGTTTGAAGATGCCATGATTCTATATTTAGAAAAATCTAAAGACTACATCAAAAGGCTGATACATGAATTCCATATAGTTGTAGGATACAAAATAAACATCAAAAATTAGTAACTTTTTACACACCAAGAGCAAACTTGCTGAGAAAGAAATCACAATAGCTAAAAAAAAACTAGATACTTAAGAATAATGATCTCTTCAATGAAAATTATAAAACATTGATAAAAAAAAATTGAAGACAAAAAATGGAAAGACCTCCCATGGAAGGGAAGATTTAATATTGATAAAATGTCCATATGTCTCAAAGCTATTTACAGATTTAATGAAATCCCTACCAAAATACCAATGACATTCTTCATATAACTAGGAAAAGCAGTGCTAAAGTTCCCTTGGAAGTACAACAGACCTCAATAGCCAAAATAATCCATAGCCAAAGGAACAAAGCTGAAACCTTCAAAATGTCTGATCTCTAGATTTCTCAGAGTCATAGTTACCAAAACAACATGAAATTGCCATAAAAATAGACACAAAGATAGATGGAATAGGATAGAGATTCCAACAATAAGTCCACACATATACAACCAACTGATTCTCTGCCAAAAAATAAAAAAAAACATGCATTGGAGAAAAGACAGCCTCTTCAATAAATAGTGCTGCAAAAACTGGATATTCATAACCTGAATATTGAAACCATACCCAATCACCCACCCTAAACAAAAGTCATATCCAAATGGATTAAATGCTTAAATGTAAGACCTGAAAATATGAAAATAGGAAAAGAACATATAGGGAAAAAACTTCCAGACATCAATACAGAAAATGACATCTTATGATTTGATTATTGTTTACAGCTCTTCTCTATATTCCTGTGGAACAGTGGTCTTTCTACATTTTACTTGTTGAACATTATAGTTAGTGATGCATTAAGCCTGTGATTATAAAGTAAATTGAAAATGTTTTAATGCAAAAATTTGAGAAAAAAGGAAGGAAGGAAAGGCGATTAAGGAAGAAAGTGGGGGAGAATTATAGCTATCTTAGAATTGTATCTATGAAATGCATGAAATCTGTTCTTTTTATATTAATAAAAATAAAAAATTTTTAAAAGACACCAGTACAGGCAATGATTACTTTTAATAAGACCCTAAAGCACAGAACAAAAGCCAAAGCAAGCAAAATGGGATTACATCAAACTCCAAAGCTTCTGCCCAGTGGAGGGGACTATCAGCACAGTGAATGGACAACTAAAAGAATGGGAGAGGGGCCAACACTGTGGCGTAGTAGATTAAGCCTCTGCTTGCAGTGCCAACATCCCACGTGGGTGCCAGTTCAAGTCCTGGCTGCTCCACTACTGATCCAGCTCCCTGCTGGTGGCCTGGGAAAGCAGTGGGAGATGGTCCAAGTGCTTAGGACCCTGCAGCTGCATGGGAGACCCAAAGAAACTCCTGCCTCCTAGCTTTGAATTGCCCCAGCCCTGGCCTTTGTGGCCATTGAGGAGTGAACCAGCAGATGGGAGACCTTCCTCTGTCTATAACTCTGCCTTTCAAATAAATAAATAAATCTTTAAAAAATGGGAGAAAATAGGCACAGTTATCAGACAGGCTGTCCACTGGCTGGTAACTTTTTATCAGGTCAAGTTGTGTTCCATGGCAGGGAGCTTTTGGCAGAGCTTACACTATTTGCAATGGATTTTGCATAAAATGAGCTGGCGAGGGTGTTCCAAAAAGACAAAATTATTCTCAGGAAAAGGGTATTGGAAATGACTGTTTAATTGTTATCTAAGCAGTAGGTGAACACCTCAGATTAAGACACTGCATTGTAACCAGTGCAACAGTCTATTTTAAGATATGCTATGCCAAGTGTTCTCTAAATATTAATGTATTAATGGCTCCTGTATCTGCTTTGTGGCATCCCAAGTAGAGAAATTTGGAGTAGGCTCAGATACAAGGCTGACTTCTGTTGCTCCTTCTAGTATTAAAGACTAGATTTTCATATGCCTTTCCAATGAAATTTTCCTATAAAATGAATCATATACCAGGATATGAATTCTGTATTTTAGACATAATGCATTGTTATTTGATAGAGCATGATCCTTGTAGACCTTTGTTTCAATAAATGCAGGACATAGGCGAAGAAAACATGTTGCTTCCCCTTGCATGGCGGATAGGAAATGCTACCCACAGAACAGATCTTTACCTATTGTATTTTTTTCAAATTCACTTTAGCTTGCCTACATGCAGCCTGTGTTGTACAGCAGAAATATGCCAAGCAGTGGTTTGCTGGGCTGTGGATATAGAGATTTGGGAAATGAACAGTATTAGTGAAAACCATGTGAACAATGGAGGAATTCTGGTGAGAGAAAACAGATGGCTGCAAGTCTTAGATACTAAAATCCAATATACCTCCAAACAATAAAGAAGAGCAGGATCCAAATGGAAGGCAGAAATCTAGCTACAGCCACTCTTAAAACATGCCAAAGGATTCCATATTAGACCACAAATGTCAGTAATATCCTTAATGGAATAAAAATGAAAACGAATAGCTTGTTTTTGTTAAGTATACTGGGAAGTGACTTTTTTGGCAAACAATTTTTTTCTTATCTAATTTTATTTTACTTCAAAATTGATTGAAATCTCTTGATTATAAAAGTTTGGAAAGCTTCTAAGAGAACCTACAGAAATACATGGACATTTCTAAATAGCATTTGATTACTACTTCTTAATTTGGATACTAGAAATTGTAACTTTTTATTAAGCCAGGAAACATGAATCATAATTAGTTTAAAATTATCTTTAGGCATGTGCATTTGGTGTAGCAGTTAAGACAGTGCTTGGGAAACCCACAACCCATATCACAGTGCCTGAGTGAGAAAGCTGGCTCTATTTCCAATTCTGGTTTCCTGCTAATGTGTACCCTGGGAGTTAGCAGCTGATGGTTCAAGGATTTGGGTCTCTGCCAATGTGGGAGATGTGATTCACTTCCAGGCTCTCAGCTTTGGCCTGGCCAAGGCCCTGGTTTTCCAACAGATATTTGGGGAGTGATCAGTAATGGAAGATCTCTTCATCTCTCTCTCTCTCTCTCTCTCTCTCTCTCTCTCTGTCAAAAATCAATTTAAAGATATTTTGTTTTGCTTTTATTTATTTAAGGTATACAAACTTCATGCATTTCATAAGTGAAATTTAGGAACATAGTGATTGTTCCCATCCTACCCTCCCTGCCACCTTCATTCCCACCCCTCCTCCCTCTACTAATCCCACTTCTATTTTTTACAAAGTTCTATTTTCAACTTTATACACATAAAATTAACACTACATTAAGTACAGAGTTCAACAAATAGTATTTTAAAAAAACTGTTCCTCAACAGTCAAGAAAGGGCTGTTCAAAGTTATCACATCTCAAAGTATAAATTTTAATACTTTAGGTTACCTTTTAGGTACTCTATTAGTTAACACAGGTCAAGGGGAACATATGGTATATAATGTTTTCCAGTTGCATCCATTTTGTTGGAAATGACAGAATTTCATTTTATTTTTACCGTTTGGTAGGTATTCCATGGTGTACATGTCCCATAATTTCTTTATCCAGTCTTCAGTTGATAGACATCTAGGTTGATTCCATATCTTAGCTATTGTGAATTGAGCTGCAATGAACATGGGGGTACAGATAGCTCTTTCATATGCTGATTTTATTTCCTTTGGGTAAATTCCAAGGAGTGGGATGGCTGAGTCATATGGAAGGTCTATATTCATATTTCTGAGGTATCTCCATACTGTCTTCCACAGTGGCTATACCAGTTTACATTCCCACCAACAGTGGATTAGGATACCTTTTGAGCTACATTCTCACCAGCATTTATTGTTTGTTGATTTCTGTATAAGAACCATTCTAATGAGGAGAGGTGAAGCTTCATTGTGGTTTTAATTTACATTTACTTATGGCTAGTGATCCTAAACATTCTTTTATGTGTCTGTTGGCCATTTGGATTTCCTCTTTTTAAAATCATTGTTCAAGTCCTTTGCCCATTTCTTAATTGGATTGTTTGTTTTGTTGTTGTTGAGTTTCTTGAGCTCTTTATATATTCTGGATATTAATCCTTTATCAGTTGCATAGTGTGCAAACAATTTCTCCCATTCTGTCAGCTGTCTCTTCACTTTGCTGAGTATTCCTTTTTCAGTGCAGAAGCTTCTCAATTTGAAGTAGTCCCATATATCAATTTTGGCTGATATTGCCTGTGCTTCTGGGGGCTTTCTTCCAATATTCTCTAATAATTTAATGGTATCGGGTCACGGATTCAGGCCTTTAACCCATTTTGAGTGGATTTTTTGTGTAGGGTGTAAGGTAGAGATCTTGCTTCATACTTCTGCATGCAGAAATCCAGTTTTCCCAGCACCATTTGTTGAAAAGACTGTCCTTGCTCCAGGGATTTATTTTAGCTCCTTTGTCAAAGATAAGTTGGTTGTAGATGTGGGGAATGATTTCTGGAATTTCTATTCTGTTTTTTGGTCTATCCATCTCTGTTTGTATTGGTACCAGACTATTTTGATTATAACTGCCTTGTAGAATTTCTTGAAATCTGCTATTTTGATGCCTCCAGCATTTGTTGTATAAAACTACTTTAGCTATTCAGGGTCTCCTATGTTTCCATATAAACTTTAGCATCATTTTTTTTCTATATCTGAGAATGATGTTCTTGATATATTGATTGGAATTGCATAAATCTGCAAAATCTTTTCAGTAGTATGAACATTTTGATGATATTCATTCTTCCAATACATGAATATGGAAGATTTTTCCATTTCTTTGTGTATTCTATTGCTTTCTTTAATGTTTTATATATTCATTATACAGATTTTTGATCCCCTTGGATAGATTTATTCCAAAGTATTTAATTTTTTGTAGCTATTGTGAATGGGATTCATCTTAGAAGTTCTTTCTCAGCTATGGCATTGTTTGTGTATACAAAGGTGATTGATTTTTGTGTGTTAATTTTATATCCTGCCTCCTTACCAAGCTCTTTCATGAGTTCCAGTAGTCTCTTAGCGGCGTCTTTAGGATCCCCTATTTATAGATTCATGTCATCCACAAATAGGGATAGGACTTCCTCCTTCCCAATTTGTATCCCTTTGATTTATCTTTCTTGCTTAATGGTTCTGGCTAAATCTTCCAGGGCTATATTGAATAGCAATGGTGAGAGTGGGCACCCTTGTCTGGTTCTGGTTCTTAGTGGGAATGCTTCCAACTTTTCCCCAGTCAATAAGATGCTGACCATGAGTTTGTCATAAATTACCTTGATTGCGTTGAGGAATGTTCCTTCTAAATCTAATTTGCTTAAGATTTTCATCATGAAAGGATGTTGTATTTTATCAAATGATTTTTCTTCATCTATTGAGATAATTATATGGTTTTTGTTCTTCAATTTGTTAATGTTATGTATCACAATTATTGATTTGAGAATGTTGAACCATCCCTGCATACCAGGGAACATCCCACTTGGTCCAGGTGAACAATCTATCTGATGTGTTGTTGGGTTCTATTGGGTAGTATTTTGTTGGGGATTTTTGCATCTATATTCATCAGGGAAATTGATCTGTAGTTCTCTTTCTCTGTTGTATCTTTTTCTGGCTTAAAAGTTAAGGTGATGCTCATCTCAGAGTTTTGGAGGATTCCCTCCTTTTCAATTTTTTGGATAACTTAAGAACAATTGGAGTAAGTTCTTTTTTAAATGGCTGGTGGAATTCAGCAGTGAAGCTGTTAGTCCTGGGCTTCTCTTTGTTGGAAGGGTCTTTATTACTTATTCAATTTCTATCTTGGTTTGTCATTCATTTCCAGAAACTTTTTGATTTCTATTTTTATTTCTTCAATGACCCACTGTTCATTCAGGAACATGTTGTTCAGCCTCCATGTGTTTACATATGTTCTAGAGATCCTTGAGCTGTTGATTTCCAGCTTCATTTCATTATGTTCAGAGAAGATGCATGTTATGATTTTGATTTTATTGAACTGGCTGAGACTTGCTTTATGGCCTAGGCTGTGGTATACCCTAGAGAAAATTCCATGCATTTGTGAGAAGAGAATGTGTATTCTGCAACTGTGGGATAAAAAGTTCTGTAGATATCCATTAGGTCCATTTGGTCTATAGTGTTGATTAACTCTATTGTTTTCTTGCTGATTTTCTGTCTGGTAGATCTGACCATTGCCGATAGTGGGGTACTGAGTCCCTCAATCATTATTGTATTGGAATTTATGTCTCCCTTTAGATCCATTAACATTTCTTTTAAATAATCAGATACCTTTAATTGGCTGCATATACATTTATTATAGTCACATCTTCCAGTTGAATTGACCCTTTTATCATTACATAGTGCCTTTCTTTGTCTCAATTAACAGTTTCTGTGTTAAAGTCTATGTTGTCTGATATTAAGAAGGATGGCTACACCAGCTCTCTTTCGGTTTCTGTTAACAGGAATATGTTTTTCCATTCTTTTCTGTCAGTCTTCAAGTATTTTTGTTGGTGAGATGTGTTTTTTGTAGGCAGCAAATAGATAGGTCTGATTTTTTAATCCATTCAGCAAGTCTGGATCTTTTAACTGGTGAGTGGAGGCTATTTACACTTAAGGTGATTATTGACAAGTAACAATTTGGCCCTGCCATTTTTCCATAAATATTCCAATTGTTTACTTTGGATTTCCTTTGTACTCTTACTAGATTTTTTACCTTTACCTTTACCTTTACACACCATATTTCTGTGTTTCTGTGTGTAGCACATCTTTAAATATTTTTTGTAAGGCTAGATGAGTGGTGACAAATTTTTGCAATTTCTGTTTGTTATGGAAGATCTTTATTTTACCTTCATTCATAAATGAGGACTTTGCAGGGTACAGTATTCTGGGTTGGCAGTTTTTTCTCTTAAGACTTGGAATGTATCTCGCCATTCTCTCCTAGTTTGTAGGGTTTCTAATGAGAAGTCCACCATGAATCTAATTGGAAATCCTCTGAAAGTAATCTGATGTTTCTCTCATTCACATTATGAAATCTTTTCTATAAGTTCTGCTGCAGAAAGTTTGAATACAGTGTGTCATGGTAAAGATCTTTTCTGGTCATGTCTATTAGGAGTTCTATATACTTCCTGTATTTGGATGTCCCTTTCTTTCTCCAAAATGGGGAAGTTTTCTGTAATTATTTCACTAAAAAGGCCTTCTAATCCATTCTCTCTTTCCATGCCTTCAGGAATCCCTAGGACATGAATGTTGGGTCATTTGATAGTCCCATAAATCTCCAACACTGTTTTACCATTTTCTAATTTCTTCCTTTTTTGGGTCTAATTGTAAAATTTTCAGAGTATTGTCTTCTAACTTACTCTTTCTCCTGCTTCACTGAATATGTTGTTAATGCTTTCCACTGCATTTTTATTTGATTTATTGAATTCTTCATTTCTAATATTTAATCTTGATTTCTCCTTAAATCTCTATTTCATAGGAAAAAATTTCATTCACGTCATGTATGGAAATATTAATTCATGGATTTACTTCTGATTACTTATAAGTAATCCTATGATCAATGTTTTGAATTTCATTTCTGGCACTTAATCTCTTCATCTTCACATTCTAGTATTCAAATGTTGTTGTGTTCATTTGGGGGTGTTATGTTGTCATCCTTATTCTTGTTTCTTGAATTGCTGCATTTGTTTTTAAGCATTTGTGGATATATTTGTTGGTTGGTTTCTTTTTCCCTCTGATGGTCTTTATCTTTGAAATATGTCTCTGTAGCTTAGTAGAGTATCCACTCTTTCAATGAATATCCAGCTGTGTTTAGTGCTCCATGGTGAGGGGAATATGCAAGGTGACACCCACCTTTTCTTTATCAGAAGGGAGGGTTTTACCAGTTCTGTTGGCATAGTCTCATGCTAACTTCCCCTCCTGCAAGGCAACCAATGCCAAGGTGCTAGCTCCAGTGGGTGCAATATTCATCCACACTGCCACAAGAACCACACAAAGGATCCGTGCAGTCCTTACTGTGAGCATGGACCACACAGAAATGATCATTCCCAGGCAATTGGAGAGTCCCAGTGTGTTGAGTCATTCATGGTAGCTGCCCAAAGACTCAGCCCTCTGATGCAGCCACAGTGTTTTCTTTTTTTTTTATTAAACTTTTATTTAATGAATATAAATTTCCAAAGTACAGCTTATGGGTTACAATGGCTTTCCCCTCCCAAAACTTCCCTCCCACCCACAACCCTCCCCTTTCCTGCTCCCTCTTCCCTTCCAATCACATCATGATTCATTTTCAATTCTCTTTATATACAGAAGATCAGTTTAGTATATATTAGGTAACAATTTCAACAGTTTGCCCCCATATAGCAACACAAAGTGAAAAAAAATACTGTTGGAGTACTAGTTATAGCATTAAATAAGAGTGTACAGCACATTAAAGACAGAGATCCTACATAATATTTTTTTAAAAAATTAATTAATTTTCTATGCCATTTCCAATTTAACACCAGGTTTTTTTTTCATTTTCAATTATCTTTATATACAGAAGATCGATTCAGTATATAATTAGTAAAGATCTCATCAGTTTGTACCCATGCAGAAACACAAAGTGTAAAAATACTGTTTCAGTACTAGTTATAGCATCACTGCACATTAGACAACACATTAAGGACAGATCCCACATTGGGTGTAAGTACACAGTGACTTCTCTTGCTGACTTAACAATTTGACACTCCTGTTCATGGCGTCAGTAATCTCCCTAGGCTCTAATCATGAGTTGCCAGGGCTATGGAAGCCTTTAGAGTTCGCTGACTTTGATCTTATTCCGATAGGGTCATAGTCAAAGTGGAAGTTCTCTCCTCCCTTCAGAGAAAGGTACCTCCTTCTTTGATGGCCCCGTTCTTTCCACTGGGATCTCACTCACAGAGATCTTCATTTAGGTCTTCTTCTTCTTCTTCTCTTTTTTTCTTTTCCATGGTATCTTGGCTTTCCATGCCTACAATACTCTCATGGGCTCTTCAGCCAGATCCGAATGCCTTAAGGGCTGATTCTGAGGCCAGAGTGTTGTTTAGGACGTCTGCCATTCTATAAGTCTGCTGTGCATCCCACTTCCCATGTTGGATCTTTCTCTCCCTTTTTGATTCTATCAGTTAGTATTAGCAGACACTTGTCTTGTTTGTGTGATCCCTTTGACTCTTAGACCTATCAGAGCCATCAATTGTGAGCTGAAATTGATCACTTGGACTAGTGAGATGGCATTGGTACATGCCACCTTGATGGGATTGTATTGGAATCCACTGGCACATATCTAACTCCACCATTTGCGGCAAGTCTGATTGAGCATGTCCCAAATTTTACATCTCCTCCCTATCTTTTTCCACTCTTACATTTAACAGGGATCACTTTTCAGTTAAAATTTAAACACCTAAGAATAATAGTGTGTTAATTACAGAGTTCAACCACTAGTACTAGAACAACAACAACAACAACAACAACAACAAATACTAAAAAGGATAAAGTATTACATTGTACATCAACAGTCAGGACAAGAGCTGATCAGTTCATTGTTTCTTATAGTGTCCATTTCACTTCAACAGGTTTCCCCTTTGGTGCTCAGTTGTCATCGATCAGGGAAAACAAATGATATTTTTCTCTTTGGGACTGGCTTAATTCACTCAGCATGATGTTTTCCAGATTCCTCCATCTTCTTGCAAATGACTGGGTTTCATTGTTCCTTACTGCTGTAGAGTATTCTATGGAGTACATGTCCCATAATTTCTTTATCCAGTCTACTGTTGATGGGCATTTGGGTTGGTTCCAGGTCTTAGCTATTGTGAATTGAGCTGCAATAAACATTAATGTGCAGATGGCTTTTTTATTAGCCAAATTAATTTCCTTTGGGTAAATTCCAAGGAGTGGGATGGCTGGGTTGTATGGTAGGGTTATATTCAGGTTTCTGAGGAATCTCCAGACTGACTTCCATAGTGGCTTAACCAGTTTGCATTCCCAACAACGGTGGGTTAGTTTCCCTTTTTCCCCACATCCTCTCCAGCATCTGTTGTTGGTAGATTTCTGAATGTGAGCCATTCTCACCTGGGTGAGGTGAAACCTCATTGTGGTTGTGATTTGCATTTCTCTGATTGCTAGTGATCTTGAACATTTTTTCATGTGTCTGTTGGCCATTTGGATTTCCTCTTTCGAAAAATGTCTATTGAGGTCCTTGGTCCATCTCTTAAGTGGGTTGTTTGTTTTGTGGTTGTGGAGTTTCTTGATTTCTTTGTGGATTCTGGTTATCTACCCTTTATCTGTAGTATAGTTTGCAAATATTTTTTCCCATTCTGTCGGTTGCCTCTTCACTTTCCTGACTGTTTCTTTTGAAGTACAGAAACTTCTCAATTTGATGCAATCCCAAATGTTAATTTTGGTTTTGACTGCCTGTGCTCCTGGGGTCTTTTCCAAGAAGTCTTTGCTGCTGCAAATATCTTGCAGGGTTTCTCCAATGTTCTCTAATAATTTTATGGTGTTGGATTGTAGATTTAAGTCTTTAATCCATGTTGAGTGGATTTTTGTGTAAGGTGTAACATAGGGGTCTTGCTTCATGCTTCTGCACATGGAAATCCAGTTTTCCCAGCACCATTTATTGAATAGGCTGTCCTTATTCCAGGGATTGCTTTGAGATCCTTTATCAAATATAAGTTGGCTGTAGATGTTTGGGTTGATTTCTGGTGTTTCTATTCTGTTCCATTGGTCTATCCATCTGTTTCTGTACCAGTACCATGCTGTTTTGATTACAACTGCCCTGTAGTATGTCCTGAAATATGGTATTGTGATGCCTCCAGATTTGTTTTTGTTGTATAAGATTGCTTTGGCTATTCAAGGTCTTCTGTGTCTCCATATGAATTTCAGCATCATTTTTTCCAGATCTGAGAAGAAGGTCTTTGGTATCTTGATTGGTATTGCATTGAATGTATAAATTGCTTTTGGGAGGATGGACATTTTGATGATATTGATTCTTCCAATCCATGAGCATGGAAGATTTCTCCATTTTTTGGTATCCTCTTCTATTTCTTTCTCTAAGGTTTTGTAGTTTTCATCGTAGAGATCCTCAACATCCTTGGTTAAGTTTATTCCAAAATATTTGATTGTTTTTGTAGCTATTGTGAATGGGATTGATTTTAGAAGTTCTTCCTCAGCCGTGGCATTGCCTGTGTATACAAAGGCTGTTGATTTTTGTGCCTTGATTTTATACCCTGCTACTTTGCCAAACTCTTCGATGAGTTCCAGTAGTCTCTTAGTAAAGTTCTTTGGGTCCCCTAAATAAAGAATCATATCATCTGCAAAGAGGGATAGTTTGACTTATTCCTTCCCAATTTGTATCCCTTTAATCTCTTTTTCTTGCCTAATAGCTCTGGCTAAGACTTCCAGAACTATATTGAATAGCAGTGGTGAGAGTGGGCATCCCTGTCTGGTACCAGATCTCAGTGGAAATGCTTCCAACTTTTCCCCATTCAATAGGATGTTGGCCGTGGGATTTTCATATATTGCTTTGATTGTATTGAGGAATGTTCCTTCCATACGCAGTTTGCTTTGAGTTTTCATCATGAAAGAGTGTTGTTTTTTATCAAATGCTTTCTCTGTGTCTATTGAGAGAATGATATGGTTTTTCTTCTGCAGTTTGTTAATGTAGTGTATTACATTGATTGTTTTGCGAACATTGAACCATCCCTGCATACCAGGGATAAATCCCACTTGGTCTGGGTGGATGATCTTTTTGATGTGTTGTTGCATTCTATTGGCCAGAATTTTATTGAGTATTTTTGCATCTATGTTCATCAGGGATATTGGTCTGTAATTCTCTTTCAATGCTGCATCTTTCTCTGGCTTAGGAATTAAGGTGATGCTGGCTTCATAGAAAGAATTTGGGAGGATTCCCTCTTTTTCGAGTGTTCTGAACAGTTTGAGAAGAATTGGAGTTAGTTCTTCTCTAAATGTCTGGTAGAACTCAGCAGCGAATCCATCTGGTCCTGGGCTTTTCTTTGTTGGGAGGGCCTTTATTACTGTTTCAATTTCTGTCTCAGTTATGGGTCTGTTTAGGTTTTCTATGTCTTCCTGGCTCAATTTAGGTAGTTTGTATGTGTCCAAGAATCTGTCCATTTCTGATAGATTTCCCTGTTTGCTGGCATACAAGTCCTTGTAGTAATTTCTGATGATTCTTTTTATATCTGTGGTGTCTGTTGTTACATTTCCATTTTCATCTCTGATTTTATTGATTTGGGTCTTTTCTCTTCTTTTTTTAGTTAGTTGAGCCAATGGTGTGTCAATTTTATTCATTTTTTCAAAAAACCAGCTCCTTGTTTGGCTGATTTTTTGTAATGTTTTTTTGGCTTCAATTCTGTTGATTTCTTCTTTGATTTTAATTATTTCTCTTGTCCTATTGGGTTTGGGTTTGGTTTGCTGCCAATTTTCTAGATCCTTGAGATGCGTTGAAAGCTCATCTATTTGGTGCCTTTCCAATTTCTTGATGTAGGCACCTGTTGATATAAACTTTCCTCTTAACACTGCTTTTTTTGTATCCCATAGGTTTTGGTATGTTGTGCTTTTATCCTCATTTACTTCCAGAAAATTTTTGATTTCTCTTTTAATTTCTTCTATGACCCATTGTTCATTCAGGAGCATGTTGTTCAATCTCCATGTGTTTGCACGTGCTTTAGGGATTCCCGAATTGCTAATTTCCAATTTCATTCCTTTGTGGTCTGAGAAGCTGCATGGTATGATTCTAATTCTTTTGAATTTGCTGAGACTTGCTTTATGGCCTAGTATGTGGTCAATCCTAGAGAAGGTTCCATGTACTGCTGAGAAGAATGTAAAGTCCTTAGATGTAGGATGAAATGTTCTGTAGATATCTGTTAGATCCATTTGGGCTATAGTGTCATTTAAATCTACTGTCTCCTTGTTGATCTTCTGTCCTGTTGATCTGTCTATCTCTGAGAGTGGAGTATTGAAGTCCCCCAGTACTATTGTATTGGGGTCTAAGTCTCCCTTTAAGTCCCTTAACAAGGCTTTTAAATAAGTTGGTGCCCTGTAATTAGGTGTATATACATTGATAATCGTTATATCTTCCTGTTGAATGGATCCCTTAATCATTAAATAGTGCCCCTCTTTGTCTCTCTTAACAGTTTTTTGGTAAAGTTTATGTTGTCCGATATTAAGATGGCTACACCCGCTCTTTTTTCATTTCTGTTGGCATGGTATATATTTTTCCAGCCTTTCACTTTCAGCCTGTATGCATCATTGTTGGAAAGATGAGTCTCTTGTAAGCAGCAAAAAGATGGGTTTTGTTCCTTAACCCAATCTGCCAATCGGTGTCTTTTAACTGGACAGTTCAGGCCATTAACATTCAATGTGACTATTGATAAGTAGTAACTTTGCCCTGTCATTTGCCAAAGATTTTTTCTAATATATGGTTTGAGACTCCTGTGATCTTTTGCTGTGAGGTTTCCTTCCTTTATCTTCTTTCGTATTGGTGACCGTGTTTCTGTATTTCTGTATGTAACACATCTTTAAGCATCTTTTGCAGGGCTGGACGAGTGGCGACAAATTCTTTCAATTTCTGTTTGCTGTGAAAGGTCTTTATTTCACCTTCATTCACAAATGAGAGCTTTGCAGGATATAATATTCTGGGCTGGCAGTTTTTCTCTCTTAGTACCTGGGCTATGTCTCGCCATTCTCTCCTAGCTTGTAGGGTTTCTGAAGAGAAGTCAGCTGTGAGTCTAATTGGAGATCCTCTGAGAGTAATCTGGCGTTTCTCTCTTGCACATTTTAGGGTCTTTTCTTTGTGTTTCACTGTGGTGAGTTTGATTACGACGTGTCGTGGTGAGGATCTCTTTTGGTCATGTTTATTAGGGGTTCTATGAGCTTCCTGTACTAGGATGTGTCTGTCCTTCTCCAAACCTGGAAAATTTTCTGCTAGTATCTCACTAAAAAGGCCTTCTAATCCTTTCTCCCTCTCCATGCCCTCAGGAACTCCTAGAACCCGAATGTTGGGTTTTTTAATAGTATCCTGTAGATTCCTGACAGTATTTTTTAGATTTCTGATTTCTTCTTCTTTGATTTGATTTGACTGTTTCCTTCCCTGTTCTCTGTCTTCTAATTCCAATATTCTCTCTTCTGCTTCACCCATTCTGTTTTTAAGGCTTTCTAATGCGTTTGTCATTTGATCTATTGAGTTCTTCATTTCATTATGGTTTCTTGTCACTATCACAGTTTCTTGTTCTACTAGTTGTTTCATTTCATTTTGATTCCTCCTTAATATTTCATTTTTACGAGAGAGATTTTCTATCTTGTCCATTAAGGATTTCTGTAGTTCAAGAATTTGTTTTTGAGAACTTCTTAATGTTCTTATCAATTTTTTGATATCCACTTCTTGCATTTCCTCTATCTCTTCATCTTCATAATCTTGGATTGGGGTGTCTTGTTCATTTGGGGGCATCATAGTGTCTTCCTTGCTCTTGTTTCCTCGGCTTCTATGTTTGTTGTTAGGCATGTTGGAGATAATTTATGTTTTTTGGTTTTTTTTTTTTTTTTTTTTTTTTTTTTTTTTTTTGCTGTGGTGTTTTTTTCTCATTATACTATGCCTCTAATTGGGCTGTCTGCTTTGATGGATCCTTAGAGGCTGTGATGGGTGTGGCCAGAGAGCTCCACTTGATTCTTCAGGTTTAAGGCTGTGCAAAAAGTGACTCTCCCAGATTGTTCTCTCCCTTGCTCCTTGCTGGATTGCTCTCTCTCTCTCTCTCTCTCTCTCTCTCTCTCTCTCTCTTTTGACTCAGTTGGGAAGTATTCGACACAGGTGAGTGGAATTTAGTATAGTTGAAATCTGGCCTCTGTGAGTATTCGTTTGATCTACCCCTGGGACCACACAAAGAGTTTATGCAGCCCTCAATGTGTTCTCAAGTTTCACCAAAGTTCCAATGTTACTGAGTTTGTGAATCGTTGCGCTTTACATATGTAAAATGGCGCCTGCTCTTTGTTTTGCTTGGTGAGTGAATAGAGAGGCCTCTGCTTTTCCCCCCAATGTCTCGGGTTTCTGACGCCTTTGTCTTACCTTCCGTTTGTTCCTGCGCCTGCGAGATTCTGCGGCTAGTCTCCCGCGGTTGGGTTTCCACGCGGTGGGCTCCCTGTAGGTCCTCTGTGTCACATCCACTAGATCCGGACGCGTTTCCTCTGCAGTTTTTTTCTTGAATCTTTTCCTGAGGCTACAGTAATTCCACTTTTATGAAACTTTATTTTCCCAAACTATGGCGCACGTCCTCACTATCTGCCATCTTGGCTCCGCCCCCAGTGTTTTCACAGTCCCAGCACATAAGGCTCCCACAGACATGAGCTCTCAACCCCCTGTCAATTCTCCCAGCCAGACTCAGACGTCTCCTGTCAGCTGGTTGCTAGGCACGCAGACCCAAGCTGGCACAGCTGTTATACATGTCCAAAATGGTCACTGCCCTCTTTGACTAGTTACAGGATGCTGGTGCCAGCTGGTGGGGAGAGAGAAATATGCCCCCAATTTTCTTCTGGCATGGCAGGTACACTGTCCCCCACAGTGCTCCAAGCCCCCCCCCCAACTCTTTCAAATAAATAAAATAAATTTTTAAAAGAAAATTCATGGGTAAATCACATTATGAAGAAAACCCCAAGGATTTAAAAAAGTTTTTGCGCTAAATTTTGTAATTCCATGCTTTAACATTTTAAAAGTTATACTAACTCCATAAGCATTTTGAAATTCTGGATAAACTTAGGAAAAACTTATATTGATCATTTTATTCAGTCTTGAAGGATAATAGCATATAGAATCTGGGGTCATAGGATGTTGATGTAACATTTAGTGATTAAAGATTTTATAAATCAATGGTGAAAATTGATTTATATTAAAGTTATCTAATTAAATATTTTAAACTACAAGAATAAAAGTAAATTCTTCAGCAAAAAAGGTTAAACAACAGGAGAAAATATTTCAAAAGTATTAATCTGATAATAGATTGGTTTCCAGCATATACAAGGAACTCAAAAACAAAAATTGAATTAGAAAATGAACAATATATATAAATATTCAGTTCTCAAAAGAGGAAATTCAAATGGCCAATAAGTTTATGGAAAAAAATACTCAACATTATCAGCCATCAAAGAAATGCAAATGAAAACCACAATGAGATATCATCTCACCCCAGATAGAATGGCAATGAACAAGAAACAAAAATAAGAAATGCTGGGGAGGATGTAGATAAAGGAAATTCTTATACACAGTTGATGTGAATGTAAATTAATACGGTCCCTATGGAAAACAATATGGAGGTTCCTCACAAAAGCAAAAATTAAGTTTACCAAATGATCCAGATACCCCACTTCTGGGTGTATATCAAAAGGAAATGAGATCAACATATCATCTATCTCATACCTGCAGTCCCCTGTTTACTGCTGCACTATGCACAATAGCAAACGTCTGGAATCAACCCAGACACCCATCAGCAGATGAATGGATGAAGCAAATAAGGTATATATCCACAACAGAATATGATTCAGCTCCAAAAGAGAATGATAATTATAATTTGCTGCAAAATGGATGGAACTAGAGAACAGCATGTTACGTAAAATAAGTCAGATTCAGAAAGACAAATGTTACATGTATCCCCCTCGTGTGTAGAAGCAAAACAAAACAAAACAAAACAAATTGACCTGAACAAAGAACAGTGATTCCTAGAGACTGGAAAGGAATGGGGAGGGGAGTTATAGGGATTTGGATAACAGGTATTAAAATACTGTTAAAGAGAGGAATAAATTTTGGTGTTCTATAGCACAGAAGCAAGACTGTAGTTCACAATAACTTATTGTATATTTTGTTACTAACTGGAAGAGAAGAGCTCCCCAAGGCTCTAAACATGGAGTAAGGATAAAGATATGGTTATGTTGATTACCCTGATTTAGTCAATTCACATTTTATACATAAAATAAAATAGCTGAGAAATATGTACAATTGTTATGTGTTAATCAAAAAAATGTTTTAGATTTATTTGAGGGCCAGTGTTGTGGTGGAACAAGTTAAGCAGCCATCTACAATGTTTGTAGGCCATATGGGTGTCAGTTCAAGTCTCAGCTGCTCCACTTCCAATCCAGCTCTGCGCACTCATGGAGGAGACCCAGATGAAGCTCTTGGCTCCTAGCTTTGGCCTGGCCCAGCCCTGTCTCTTGCAGTCATTTAGGGAGTGAACCAGCGGATGGAGGATCAATTTCTCTCTCTCTCTCTCTCTCACTCTCTCTGTCTCCCTCTCTCCCTCTCCCTCTCCCTCTCTCTCTCTCTCTAACTCTGCCTTTCAAATAAATAAAATACACATTCCTTTTAAAAAATATTTATTTGAATCTATAAATTGCTTTTGGGAGAATGGACATTTTGATGATGTTGCTTCTTCCAATCCATGAGCATGGAAGATTTCTCCATTTTTTGGTATCCTCTTCTATTTCTTTCTCTAAGATTTTATAATTCTCATTGTAGAGATCTCTAACGTCCTTGGTCAAGTTTATTCCAAGGTATTTGATTGTTTTTGTAGCTATTGTGCATGGGAT
Organism: Lepus europaeus; assembly: GCF_033115175.1. Lineage (NCBI taxonomy): Eukaryota > Metazoa > Chordata > Mammalia > Lagomorpha > Leporidae > Lepus > Lepus europaeus. The sequence goes on from NC_084828.1 coordinate 53,098,741, forward strand.
TGATCTTAGAAGTTCTTTCTCAACCGTGGCATTGCCTGTGTATACAAAGGCTGTTGATTTTTGTGCCTTGATTTTATACCCTGCTACTTTGCCAAACTCTTCGATGAGTTCCAGTAGTCTCTTAGTAGAGTTCTTCGGATCCCCTAAATAAAGAATCATGTCATCTGCAAAGAGGGATAGTTTGACTTATTCCTTCCCAATTTGTATCCCTTTAATCTCTTTTTCTTGCCCGATGGCTCTGGCTAAAACTTCCAGAACTATGTTGAATAGCAGTGGTGAGAGTGGGCATACCTGTCTGGTACCAGATCTCAGTGGAAATGCTTCCAACTTTTCCCCATTCAATAGGATGTTTGGCCGAGGGTTTTTCATAAATTGCTTTGATTATATTGAGGAATGTTCCTTCTATACCCATTTTGCTTAGGGTTTTCATCATGAAAAGGTGTTGAATTTTACCGAATTATTCCCTGCAGCTATTGAAATAATGATATGGTTTTTCTTCTGCAGTTTGTTAATGTGGTGTATCACACTGATTGATTTGCGAACATTGAACCATCCCTGCATACCAGGGATAAATCCCACTTGGTCTGGGTGGATGATCTTTCTGATGTGTTGTTGCATTCTATTGGCCAGAATTTTATTGAGTATTTTTGCATCTATGTTCATCAGGGATATTGGTCTGTAATTCTCTTTCAATGTTGCATCTTTCTCTGGCTTAGGAATTAAGGTGATGCTGGCTTCATAGAAAGAATTTGGGAGGATTCCCTCTTTTTCGAGTGTTCTGAATAGTTTGAGAAGAATTGGAGTTAGTTCTTCTCTAAATGTCTGGTAGAACTCAGCAGCGAATCCATCTGGTCCTGGGCTTTTCTTTGTTGGGAGGGCCTTTATTACTGTTTCAATTTCTGTCTCAGTTATGGGTCTGTTTAGGTTTTCTATGTCTTCCTGGCTCAATTTAGGTAGGTTGTATGTGTCCAAGAATCTGTCCATTTCTGATAGATTTCCCTGTTTGCTGGCATACAAGTCCTTGTAGTAATTTCTGATGATTCTTTTTATATCTGTGGTGTCTGTTGTTACATTTCCATTTTCATCTCTGATTTTATTGATTTGGGTCTTTTCTTTTTTTAGTTAATTGAGCCAATGGTGTGTCAATTTTATTCATTTTTTCAAAAAACCAGCTCTTTGCTTGGCTGATTTTTTGTAATGTTTTTTTTTTTATTCAATCCTGTTGATTTCTTCTTTGATTTTAATTATTTCTCTTCTCCTACTAGATTTGGGTCTGGTTTGCTGCGGATTTTCTAGATCCTTGAGATGCGTTGAAAGCTCATTTATTTGTTGCCTTTCCAATTTCTTGATGTAGGTACCTATTGCTATAAACTTTCCTCTCAACACTGCTTTTGCTGAATCCCATAAGTTTTGATATGTTGTGTTGTTATCCTCATTTACTTCCAGAAAATTTTTGATTTCTCTTTTGATTTCTTATATGACCCAGTGTTCATTCAGGAGCATGTTGTTCAGTCTCCATGTGTTTGCATACTCTCTGGGGATTCCTGAGTTGCTAATTTCCACCTTCATTCCACTGTGGTCTGAGAAGCTGCATGGTATGATTCTAATTCTTTTAAATTTGCTGATACTTGCTTTATGGCTTAGTATGTAGTCAATCCTAGAGAAGGTTCCATGCACTGCTGAGAAGAATGTAAAATCTTTAAATGTAGGATTGAAAGTTCTGTAGATATCTGTTAGATCCATTTGAGCAATAGTGTCGATTAAATCTGCTGTCTCCTTGTTGATCTTCTGTCAGGATGATCTGTCTATTTCTGAGAGTGGAGTATTGAAGTCCCCCAGTACTATTGTATTGGAATCTAAGTCTCCCTTTAAGTCCCTTAACATATCTTTTAAATAAACCGGTGCCCTATAATTAGGTGCATATACATTTATAATAGTTACATCTTCCTGTTGAATTGATCCCTTAATCATTATATACTGTCCCTCTTTTTCTCTCTTAACATTTTTTTTTTTGTGTTAAAGTTTATTTTGTCCGATATTAATATGGCTACACTTGCTTTTTTTTTGGTTTCTGTTGGCATGAAATATCTTTTTCCAAACTTTCACTTTCAGTGTGCATGCATCTTTGTTGGAAAGATGAGTCTCTTGTAAGCAGCAAATAGAAGGATTTTGTTCCTTAATCCATTCAGCCAGTCTGTGCCTTTTAACTGGAGAGTTAAATCCATTAACGTTCAATGTGACCATTGATAAGTAGTGACTTTGCCCTGCCATTTTCCCAAAGATATTTTCTAGCATATGCTTTGAGCTTCCTATGATCTTTTACTAGTAGGCTTTCTTCCTTTACCTTCTTTCATATTGATGGCCGTGTTTCTGTGTTTCTGTGTGTAACACATCTTTAAGCATCTTTTGCAGGGCAGGATGAGTGGCGACAAATTCTTTCAGTTTCTGTTTGCTGTGAAAGGTCTTTATTTCACCTTCATTCACAAATGAGAGCTTTGAAGGATATAATATTCTGGGCTGGCAGTTTTTCTCTCTTAGTACCTGGGCTATGTCTCACCATTCTCTCCTAGCTTGTAGGGTTTCTGAAGAGAAGTCAGCTGTGAGTCTAATTGAAGATCCTCTGAGAGTAATCTGGCGTTTCTCTCTTGCACATTTTAGGGTCTTTTCTTTGTGTTTCACTGTGGTGAGTCTAATTACAATGTGTAGTGGTAAGGATCTCTTTTGGTCATGTTTATTAGGGGTTCTATAAGCTTCCTGTACTAGGAAGTCTCTGTCCTTCTCCAAACCTGGGAAATTTTCTGCTAGTATCTCACTAAAAAGGCCTTCTAATCCTTTTTCTCTCTCCATGCCTTCAGGAACTCCTAGAACCCGAATGTTGGGTTTTTTAATAGTATCCTGTAGATTCCCAACAATATTTTTTAGATTTCTTATTTCCTCTTCTTTTCTTTGGTTTGGGTGTATACTTTCCTGTTCTCTGTCTTCTAAGTCTGATATTCTCTCTTCTGCTTCACCCATTCTGTTTTTAAGGCTGTCTAATGTGTTTGTCATTTGATCTATTGAATTCTTCATTTCATTATGATTTCTCGTCACTATCACAGTTTCATGTTCTACTAGTTGCTTCATTTCTCCCAAAAGCAATTTATACATTCAATGCAATACCAATCAAGATACCAAAGACATTCTTCTCAGATCTAGAAAAAATGATGCTGAAATTCATATGGAGACAAAGGCGACGTCGAATAACTAAAGCAATTTTGTACAACAAAAACAAAGCCAGAGGCATCACAATACCATATTTCAGGACATACTACAGGGCAGTTGTAATCAAAACAGCATGGTACTGGTACAGAAACAGATGGATAGACCAATGGAACAGAATAGAAACACCAGAAATCAACCCAAACATCTACAGCCAACTTATATTTGATAAAGGATCTCAAAGCAATCCCTGGAATAAGGACAGCCTATTCAATAAATGGTGCTGGGAAAACTGGATTTCCATGTGCAGAAGCATGAAGCAAGACCCCTATGTTACACCTTACACAAAAATCCACTCAACATGGATTAAAGACTTAAATCTACAATCCAACACCATAAAATTATTAGAGAACATTGGAGAAACCCTGCAAGATATTTGCACCAGCAAAGACTTCTTGGAAAAGACCCTGGAGGTGCAGGCAGTCAAAGCCAAAATTAACTATTGGGATTGCATCAAATTGAGAAGTTTCTGTACTGCAAAAGAAACAGTCAGGAAAGTGAAGAGGCAACCGACAGAATGGGAAAAAAATATTTGCAAACAGTGCAACTGATAAAGCATCAATAACCAGAATCTACAAAGAGATCAAGAAACTCTACAACCACAAAACAAACAACCCACTTAAGAGATGGACCAAGGACCTCAATAGACATTTTTCGAAAGAGGAAATCCAAATGGCCAATAGACACATGAAAAAATGTTCAGAATTACTAGCAATCAGGGAAATGCAAGTCAAAATCACAATGAGGTTTCACCTCATCCCGGTGAGAATGGCTCACATTCAGAAATCCACCAACAACAGATGCTGGAGAGGATGTGGGGAAAAAGGGACACTAACCCACTGTTGGTGGGAATGCAAACTGGTTGAGCCACTATGGAAGTCAGTCTGGAGATTCCTCAGAAACCTGAATATAACCCTACCATTCAACCCAGCCACCCCACTCCTTGGAATTTACCCAAAGGAAATTAAATTGGCAAACAAAAAAGCAGCCTGCACATTAATGTTTATTGCTGCTCAATTCACAATAGCTAAGACCTTGAATTAACATAAATGCCCATCAACAGTAGACTGGATAAAGAAATTATGGGATATGTACTCTATAGAATACTATACAACAGTCAAAAAAAAAAAAAAAACAATGAAACCCGGTCATTTGCAACAAAATGGAGTAATCTGGAAAACATTATGCTGAGTGAAATAAGCCAGTCTTAAAGGGACAAATATCATATGTTCTCCCTGATCGGTGACAATTAACTGAGCACCAAAAAGGAAACCTGTTAAAGTGAAATGGACACTATGAGAAACTGTGACTTGATCAGCCCTTGCCCCAACTGCTGATGAACAACTTAATACGTTATTCCTCTTAGTATTTTTTTTGTCTGTTCTACTTAATACTATTGGTTGAATTCTGTAATTAATACACAGTTATTCTTAAGTGTTGAAACTTAAGTGAAAAGTGATCCCTGTTAAATATAAGAGTGGGAATAAGAGAGGGAAGAGATGTACAATTTGGGACATGCTCAAGCTGACTTGCCCCAAACGGTAGAGTTAGAAACATACCAGGGGATTCCAATTCAATCCCATCAAGGTTGCATGTACCAATGCCATCTCACTAGTCCATTTGATCAATTTATGTTCACAATTGATTATGATAGGACTAAGAATCAAAGGGATCACATAAGCAAGACTAGTGTCTGAAAATACTAACTGATAGAACAAAAAAGGGAGAGAACGATCCAACATGGGAAGTGGGATACACAGCAGACTCAGAATGGCGGATGTCCTAAACAGCACTCTGGACTCAGAATCAGCCCTTAAGGCATTTGGATCTGGCTGAAATGCCCATGAGAGTATTCCAGGCATGGAAAGCCAAGACACTTTGGAAAAAAAAATTGATTTAAATGAAAGATCTCCGCGAGTGAGGTCCAAGTGGAAAGAACGGGCCATCAAAGAAGCATGTATCTTTCTCTGAAGGGAGGAGAGAACTTCCACTTTGACTATGGCCTTGTCTAAATATGATAAGAGTCGGTGAACTCAAAAGGCTTCCATAGCCTTGGCACCTCATGACAAGAGGCTAGGGTGATTACTGATGCCATAAACAAGAGTGTCAATTTGTTAAGTCAACAACAGGAGTCTCTGTGCACTTACTGCTCATGTAGGATCTCTGTCCTTAATGTGCTATACATTGTGAGTTAATGCTATAACTAGTACTCAAACAGTATGTTTCACTTTGTATTTCTATGTGGGTGCAAACTGTTGAAATCTTTACTTAATATATACTAAACTGATCTTCTGTATATAAAGAGAATTGAAAATGAATCTTGATGGGAATGGAAGGGGAGAGGGAGCGGGAAAGGAGAGGGTTGCAGGTGGGAGGGAAGTTATGGGGGTGGAAAGCCACTGTAATCCATAAGCTGTACTTTGGAAATTATATGCATTAAATGAAAGTTAAAAAAAATTAAAAAAAATTGAAAAGCAGAGTTAAATATGGAGAGGTGGAGAGAGAGAGAGAGAAGGAGGGGAGGGGAGCGGACGGGAGAGGAGGGGAGAGCTTTCATTTTCTGATACATTCCCCAAATTGTTACAACTGCTAGCGCTAGTCCAGACCATATCCATGATCCTGGAACTTCAATAGGGTCTCCCACATGGGCAGAAGGAGCACAAATTACTTGGGAGATCTGCCACTGCTTGCCTAAGCACATTGGCAGGGAGCGTAATCAGAAGTGGAGCAGCCAGGACTTGAACAAATACACTGATGTAGGATACCACTGTTGCAGTTGGCAGCTTAATCTGCTGCACCACAATGGTCACCCTAATCAATGTTTTTAATTGTTTAAGGAAATGGAAATGCTACCTACCCTTATTTGATCACTGTCCTTTACCTATGTATTTTGAAGTTTCACATTATTCCCCACAAACATGAACAGAGAAAAAATTTTATTGTTCTCAAATTTCACCTGCAAGCAATTGAAGTCAATTATCTTCAGACCAGACCAAACTTTTATTTTCTAAGAGCAACTATTGTATACCTCAAGCTTAATGAGAGATTTCCTATCTTAAATAACCAAATAAATATAAACAACTTAAGCTTTATGGGAAAAATTTAAGATGTGAATATGCTTAATGTATGTGGCTAGGAAGCTATGGAACTGTCAAAGGCACAGTTATAGTTTTAAAAAAAAGGCAGAGGGGACGTAAAAGATGAGCAAGCACCAAAGCCTGCTTTTGCCTGAGAGTATCTCCAGACCCCTGGTCACTTTGAATTTCTTATGATCAAGCTCAAGGACTACGCACTATGTGAAGCTGAGAAACTATGGTAGATGAATAATGGTCCCCAAGGATGTCTGTATTTTAATCCCCAGAACCTATGAGTATGCTCTTACATGATAACATCTTCACTTAAAGTTGCTAATCAGCTGACTTTGAGAGAATTTTATTTATCCTGGATTATTCATGAAACCAGTGTAATCACATACGCTCATTAAATGTGGAAAATGGAGGCAGAAGGTCAGAATTAGAGAGAGATTTGAAGATGGGAAGATGTTGAAGATGGAGGAAAGGACCATGAGCCCAGGAATGCAAGTAGATTCTAGAGGCTAGAAAAGTGCAAGGAAGCAGAGGCTTGCATGCAGCTTCCAGACGGTACTCAGCCCTGCTGCCATTTTGACGTGGACCCAGCCTTCTGAACTCCAGAGCCACAGGATGATAAATTTGTGTTGACTTCATCCAGCATGTTGGTGACACTTTGTTACAACTGCAGAAGAAAAGTAATACAGAGGCCCAAGGGATAATGTTTCCAGAATATTTGCAGTATAGGATTGCTGAGGAAAATTATACTTGTGGAGATAGTAGAATAATTTCTATCATATAATGAAAAACACACAAACATGACCAACATCCTCAGGAATTCAACAAATTCTTACTTGTGAAATTGAATTTGATGAAAAGAAAAGCATCATCTGCATTTAGGAAAGGTAGGGCTAGGTTCATTTACAGTTACATTTACTGGAAATGGGTGAGCTGAGTCATTGTGCTTCAAACCTTAATCTATCTTAGTCATTCTACAGAATTTAGAATCCCGTAAATAGAAATAGATGACCGTATCTGTAATCAGTTCCTGCCTTACCTTTCAGATGATGTGACTATGTGTCCTCAGAGGAAGAAATGATTTTTGTAAGTGAAGGAAATGACTCCAATTTCATGACATTCAAAATATGAATGAGGTTATTTGCAGAACATTTTATAGGAAATGCAGCAGCAGTGCACCAAAGTTCATAGAATGAAAGAACCAAGGGTTATTTCTGTGGCTTTTTCTAAAAGTGTTACTACTTCCATGTAGGAGGAAGGTTTTCCTCTTCTTTTAAGTTCATGGGCCTTTGATATCACAGCAGTGATTTCATTGTTCAGTAATTCCTTTCAAAGCTTAAGAATGTCTATGACCTGCTTCACAACACTTTTGCTAAACACACACACACACACACACACACGATTTAGTAGTGGATTGTAGTAAGTGACCTGAAAGCATTGAAGGAAAAGCAAAAGTTGGCTAAATAGCAGCTAGGTTTCAAAAGGCTCAACACTGTGGGGGAAGGTGTTACCAAGAATAAATAACATTGGCTTAATCCAATTCCAAGAAGTTAGAAAATTGTTTTCTGCTTTAATACCCTTATCCTTTTACTTCTACCCATTGCCAAGTTCTCACACTTAATACTGAGAGTCACTAGCCTTAACCACTGCCACCAAACTCCCCCTCCCATATCCTATATGATAAATCTTATCTTTCCCATCCTCACATTGCTTCTAAACTCAGCTGTCAATAATTTTCTCATCCCTTGCTTCTACTGCCCAGCTATTCTTGTTGGGAGGGAGATCCTAAACTACTAGATATGGAAATTACATGTAAATGATCCTGGAATTCTCCTATCCCCACCGCCAGAAGAGAACGGTGACTCTGATGACCGAGTGTTCTCCTCAATGCCCATCCATCCTCCTAGGAGTGTCTTCTCTGTAGCTGTCCAGCCAGTTTCTGTAATTTGTGTTGAAACTGACAATGGGAGTAGAATCTGAGAGGCAAAGGAGAAAGGAAAGATGTTAATCATCAAAATCAACAGCTGGAAGAATTTTGAAAATTTAGGGCAAATAAAAGGTGCTGGCATAGTGTGAGCTATGAGCAATTTAAGCAAAAGGGAAAAAAATAGTTGTTGATGGGAGGTTCGTTAAAAAAACAACTTTAATATACTTAAAAAGTACAAAAAGTAGAAAATAATTTCATTTTTTATTGATATTTGGTCTGTGCTTCTATGAATGAGACTTTGTGCATATGCTAGACTATATGGTTAAAAGATTTACATACTAAGTTTAAGGTGACCAACTAATTTTAAGTTTTCCAGGAGTTCCTTAATTTTAGCTCTGAAAATTTTAGATCCTGGGAATTCCTTCGGCCTTAGTCAAATTTGGATGTTTGTCCACCTTAACTAGTGACTAATGATGGCTTCATGCTTTATATATCCTGGGAGAATAAGAAGTTCTTGGTTTACCTCAGAAAGGTTACCAATGTTACAGGAAAAACTTCAGTGAAATCTGCCCTCAGGGGTATCCACAGAGATACTGCCCTTACTATAGTTGAAAAACACAGATAACATAATTTACATACTCACCAGTGCCTCCAGGGACTTGGATACTAGAATCTGATTTCTTTCTAGTACTGGCAAGAGAAGACAGAAAATATCCTCAGAAGAAGATAATAAGGGTGAAAGATGAGTGGAGGAAATGGAGGAGCATAGGGAGGAGAGAAAAGAAGGAAGGTGAAGAAGGTGAAGAGTGAAATTGTGTGTGTGTGTGTCTGTAAATAAAAGAGAAAGTCTTGACATAAGCAGAAGTTCTCAACTGGACATGATTCTATCCTTCAGGGACATTTGACAATATCTGGAGATGTTTTGGGGGTTGTCACAATTGGGAGGGGAACACTGCTGTCATCCAGTGAGCAGAGGGCAAGGATGTGGCTAAAGCTGCCATAATGCACAGGACAGCCCTCTACAACAATGAATTTCCTAATCCAAGGACTCTGTGGCCCCAGAGTTGAGGATTTTGACCTTATGGAATACACCATTAATGATGGACTAACACACATCAGAGAAGTGAACAGGAGGCAGGTAGGGGATGCAGCCTTCCTGTCAGTCCATAATTCACACCATATATAGAGTGGCACTGAAAAGCCTGGTAATGTTCAAGTGTCTAAAATGGTAGTGCTAGCACATAAATAGAATGCTGAAGGAACACAAGCAAAAGGCAGGAAACAGGTGTCAGTATCTTTTATTCAGCTGTCTAGATCTTGGATAAAACACTTCATATAGAAGATAACCATACTTTTCTCCAAGGTTTTCTAATATTAGAACAAAAGGAAGTGTCCTACTTCACCAAGAATCTATATAAGACACTTTCAAGTTGGAATTGAATTGGCAATTAGGGAAGATGAAGTTCACCTTATAAACAATAGAGTGCTTGATTCATGCACTCAACAAGCATAGTAGAAGAGGACTGGAAAAAAGTTCATGGAAAATAGAATTAAAAGGCAAGTTGAGTTTGGTGTGAAAACATTTGGAATCTATTTTATAACATACATTTTTATAAATTTTTGAACACTCTACAAGTACATGAATTTCACTATTTTTGTATCACAATAAATTTATCTTTTATTTCCATTTTTTCATCTTTCTGAAGTACCCTCATACATATTCTGTGCCATGCTCATCACTGTCCTCTCCAAACTCAGAATCTTAGCCCACACGTTCCCCTCTCTGCCACTTCAATGTCTCTACATAAACCATTCAGATGAGAGAGATGCTTCCATCCTGTGCTAGGCATAGGTTATATCATTTAACTTTATTTATAGCGTTGTTATGGTAACTGCTTCTCCCTGAGTATAAATCATACTCTTGCCCATTTATGTCAAACACTTTTTAAGGGACAAAATCTATGTAGCCACAGCCTTGAATTCTTTAATTCAACTATAAAGTGGCATTGTTCTTATTTGTTTATTCATGTACTTAATAATGTTAGAGATGGGGAGAGGCAGACAAACTTCCCAGTGACTGGTTCATCCCCCAGATGCTTGCAATGGCCAGGGCTTAGCCACAACCAGGAGCTGGAAATGCAGTCTAGCTCTCCCACATGGGTGGCAAGAACCAAATTTCTTGAGCTATCACCACTGTCTCTCAGGGTCTGCTTTGGCAGGAAGCTGGAGTTAGGAGCCAAAGCTAAGTATTGAACCCAAGCACTCAATGTGGGACACTGAAATTTTAGTTGCTAGGCTAAACACCTACTCCCTTATTTATTTTTGGATGAGGCACATAAACAGTTCTCCCAAATACACTTTCAAAATGTTAGTCTTTCTAGGGAATATGAAAATTCCACGGGGTCCAGTCTAATGGAAGACTAGTACATTATGATTTTAATATTATAAATTAAAGCAAAATTTAAAAATATTTGCACATGTATTAACTCATAAAATAAGGTAAACCCTTTACATGTTAATATATGCACCATCATGACAAATAACTATTCTTTCCAAAATAAACCAAAAAAGTATGAGGACAATGACATTGTTTTACATTTTCACAACTCTCTTTAATGCCTAGTTTAGTAGTCAGATGGATTCTCATATCTGGCTTGCATTCAATCTGCTGCCATATATTGATCTGATTAAGATGTATGAAGAAATCTCAGCCTCACACAGATGAGAAACTGAAAGGCATACTTTAATATCCTTGTCAGACAATTGAAGACATTCTTCTTTGATGCTATACCAAAACTTGACTTGGCTTAAAGAGCACTTCCAAAATCAAAACTGAAAAAGAACAGCAGAATTCATATCTGCTAGTGATCACATTTGGGGATCCTTTTGGCCTTCATGCTTTCATAATCCCTCTCATACATGCTCAAACTCACACAAAGCTAGGCACATACATCCCTATGTTGTAAGTGGAAAAACTAAGCCTCAGAGAAATAATGTCTCCAGGTTTGCCAAGGATATACTGTAAGTAAGTTTTTTTTATCATTTCTCAGCCTTTTGGCTAAGATCCAGTGTAAGTAAGTTTTAAATCCAGAATACTCAAAAAAAAAAAAAAAACAGTGTAAAACTGCTCCCTTACTATGGACACAGTAACTATTAGAAAGTATGTGATTATATCATAATATGCTATCAACGTCATTTTACATATGAGCAAACTAGGATTTTAAACTAGCTAAATGAGTTTCCTAAGATTATATGGCTGGCTGAGGGCTCAATCTGAGAACTTTTGACTTTAAAATTCTACCACAACAGAAATCTGCAATACAACATCCATAAGAAAAAGCGAATAAAATTCCTTTGCTCTTCAAATTTGGAATGAAGTGGGTAATAAATATATAGGAAGAATTTTCATTTTCTTCAGGTTAAGATATAAATAAATTGTATTTTTTGGTAATTGTTTTTATCCAAAGTCATTTGATTAAAAAAATCATGTGTTAATAAATATGTACTTGCCCACAGAAATTGGCACATTAATCCTTAAATTTTTTATTTAAAAGATTTATTACTGGCAAAAAAAATTCTGCCCCTCTATAGTATTTCTTTGTTAATGAATCAAAATACACAAGAAGAGATACATATATGTTCTAAACCCACATATTTGCAATTTGCTTTCATTGGTAAAGTCAACATTTCCCTTAATACTACCTGACCATAATCTTTCTTAACATCATATTCTCTTCAGAAAGAAGCCTCTTAGTTTAATGGAAACTGTGAAGCCCAGGATCCAAGCTTTGGTCTTAGACATAGGATCTAAGAAAATTTTTCGTATTTCAGCTTCTGTTTTGAAAGTTTTGAAAGAGTGACAGATGACATATTGAAAATGCATAACATCCCTATCATAGTTTGTGACATACAATAGGTACTCAATGGAACAGGTGACTAGTATGACTTAGTTTGTTTCTGTGGCCCCTAATGATAACTTAAAAAAAGGTTATATGTGTGTACCTACTTAGAAGGGGCAAATATACAGTGAGCCATCACTTCATCAATACAACAGATTCTTTAGAAAATTTCCCAGCCCAAACTTTCCACCAGGATCATTTCAGTAATCAATACCAACATTTAATATTACCTTAACTCCTTGTCCCTTATTTCAATGATAACTGTATATCATAAAGGTACTTTTTCCTTCTTATTCAGACATGGTTGCCACTTTTTTTTTTACTGCATTCTGTACATGTACAAAAGAATCAAACAGCAAAATATAGAATGTTGTATTTTCAGCACCAGCAATCAAGCAATGATTAAATGCTGAAACTTAAAATTTCCCTTAACTAAAAAAGCATATGGTAACAGACATTATAGATATCTGCAAAAACAGAGAGGTGGAAGAACCAAGAGATACTCTGATTACAAAGGTTCACTTGTTAATAAACCAAAGAACCATCTGGGCCTCCAGCATGTGAGATGATCAGATAACTGGTCACAGGGTAATTTTTGAGGCCAAAGGAATGACCATTTACTATAGGCAACCAAATCAGAGAAGACTGCCGGGCTTGTAAAGACAAGAGTGAAGGTATCTTGCTTCGAGACTCAGCTAGTACACAACCCAGTAGGAACCTGGATCTGGCTGATCCCATAGCCTATTATTCTTTTACTCTTGCCTGTCACTGTCAGGAGGGTGGGACTTAGAGAATCAGCACAAAAGGGAATTTTATATACTTGGAGATACCTGGAGATTAAAGAGTAGACTGTTTCTGGCCCATGTACAAATAGCATTGGCCCTGGTAAATCATTTTCTGAAAACAACACTTTAGGTGCAGATCCAAATTGATAAAGTGTTGGCATGTGAGTAGTTAAGATGGGATGAATAATTTTATAGTTAAGGACTGGAATTGGGAGCAATGCCACTGCTTTCCTCATTCCTCGGGGCCTGTCAGATCAGTTTGAAGAGGATAAGCTTGTCAGTTGCTGGCAGCAACTTTCAAGCTGTGCAGATTATAGAAGGTGTTTCAGTCAATCCATTCTTTCCCAGTCCCGACTCCCCTCCGCGAAGCTCTGTCCAACTTCCTTGAGCTTTTCTCTTCTTTTTTTATTTTAATCTTTAAAATTTTTTCATTAGCACCTAATGCTTTATGGATACAGTGTAGTATTTCAACAGATCATTTCAGGCAACAAGCATCCTCACCTCATTACCCCTTATCCATGTTCAGAACCTGCTGGCTCCTCTCCTTTATTTCTTCATACAGTATGTAATATGTTATTGTGATCTACAGTCAGCCATGGCGCTGTGGAAAATGAGAACCTGTTACTTCTGTCTGTGTTTTGACACCTGTTACCCAATCTCTCCCTAAACCCCTCCCCACCACCCTTCCCAGCCTCTAGCAATCACTATTCTAACTTTAGATTGACCTTTTTAAAGCTTCCACATCTAAGCCGAAGCATGCAATATTTATCTAAACATGATGACTCTCTTTCCATTTTGACAGGGGGCTAGACTTGGGTCTAGGGAGGGAAAGTCTTTAAACAATTTGCTGTGAAAAGGAGGAAGTTGAAAAACAAAACAGAACAAAAAATAATAACCAGAAACA